>NW_020664417.1:2647468-2653694 GCF_002925995.2 Terrapene triunguis | reverse complement strand
CGCTATTTTTAACTCTAAAAACCGGACATGTCCGGGGGAATCCGGACAAATGGTAACCCTAGTCTTGGGCCTACACACGTGAGGTGCTTGGTCTCGCTAAGAGAATGTATGCAATAGGGTAGGGATAGTCAATTATATTTTGTCAATGTCCAAATTTCTTGGCCAAGCTATAGTCAAAGTCCAGATTCCAGAGAAACATTTTTCACACTGCAAGTACTCCTGTTCAACGCTGTGAAATATACCCAGGGCCTATTGCAGGGATAGTCAGTAGGTGGACTGTGGACCAAATCCAAACCAGCAGAGGCTTTTGACCAGACCACAAAACTCTGAGGGGCCGTGGGCAGTTAGTGCGGGGGTGGGGGTGGGGCTAGTGCAGGCAGAAGAGTGACTGTCCGTGTGCTGGTGACCAGGGCTGACACATGACTCAGAGAGGTAGGTGCGTCCCCCTCCCCCGCTCTCCCTAAATGGAGCCCCATCTCATAGGGCTGACAGCGGGAGCCCCAGCGTGTGCCTGGGGCTGACTCATAACTTTTTTGGGGGGGCAGGTGTCCCCCCATCCTCCCTAAATGAAACCCTAAGCCCCGTCATGTCCGGCAGGGGTGGGAGCCCCCAAGCCTTGGTGGAGGCAGAAGCCCTGGCATGCCTGGCAAGGCTCATAAAGAGAGGATGGGGAGACAGCTCCCCTCCAGTTACAAATCAGCCTCAGTCGCCAGCTCCCCTAAGCCCGCAGCACACAGCCAATCACTCCTCTATCCACGCTAGACCTCCCGCAGTAACTGCCCATGGCCCCCTAGAGTATTGCAGTCCAGCCAAATGCCTCTGGCAGTCCGGATTTGGTCCATCTATTAACTACCCCTGTGCCACAGAGAGACACATAAAGCCAACATAGAACCAGATATGAAAAAAATGAATACATTCATACGAAGATGTATTCACAGGAAATGGGTGCCTCCCAGTAACATACAAGATGTGGTTAAGAGAAGATGCAGAACCTGTGGTACATACTACATGAAAAGTTCCACAAGCCTTAAGAAAGAAGATAGAACAACAGGTGCAAAATGTGACAGCAAATGGTATCACTTGGAGATTAGAACCACTAACAGATTGAGTTCACTCTTTAGTAATTGGACAGGAAAAAAAGCGGGGGGAGGGCAGGACTATGGATCTGAAGGAGCTGAACAAAAACAAAAAAAGAACACTCTCTTGCTCACAAGAAGCAAACTGTTGTCTGAGATAGCAGGATCCAAATTCTTCAGCAAATCAGATGCTGTGGCAGTGCCAGCTTCATCCTGTCTCTGTTCAAGCCTGCAAATGGCTCGGAGACATTTGCTCACAAAACACCCCAGGCAGTTTATTTACAATATTTGTTTCCACCACTATTATTCATTATACAGCCATATACCTACAGTCCTAGGGAGCCCTCAGCTCCTGAGGCAGGTAGTGAGGAGATCGGTCAGTTGGTCGATCGATTGCTCTCTCGCTCTCTGCTTCCCCCTTTTTCACTTCCTTCCTGTGCTTTTTGTATCATCGGCTAATGGCCTAATTAGGCTCTCAGTTCTCCTTAGCCCTTCAATTAGACACAACTCTTCTTAATGAGGTCTACTCTAGAATAATTAGAGTTGCAGTGACCAGAGTGCTGTCTCAGCTGCTGTTGCCAACAAGTCTGTCACAGATGCATTGGCAGGATTTTGGCAGACCCCTTGGACACTCAGAGCTCTAGGAATTTGCACTTTCAACACAACATTTGGGAGATACTGCTTCCTAAGCCTGCCTTTCAGAATACATTGGAGTGAGCCAGATGCTAGAATGCCTAGCAGGTATGAAAGTGTACATTGGTGACATAATAACTGGGGAGCAGTGCTGCCACTGAACAGCAGGAATGACTGAGGAAAATGCTGCAAATTCCGAGAGGCCAAATGTCAGTTTTAAACAACAGAAATTGAATACTTGGGAGGGAGACTGATTTCTAAGGGAATCTTGCCTGATGAATCAAAGATTCAAGGAATATTGAACATACTGAGATCTGAAAATAAAACGGGAATTCAAAGGCTGCTAGACAAGTTGAATTATGTCCGCAAATTCATAACTAACTACAGTAAAAGCTGTTTTATCTTGCACTTCACCAACCGGAAACCGGCATTTCTGATCTTCATTGAAATTCTGGTTTATAGTGCGGTTGGTGCAGGGCCAGCAGGGGGTTGGGGCGCGGGCTCTGGGAGGGAGTTTGGGTGTGGGAGGGGGCCCGAGGCAGCAGGTTGGGGTGTGGGAGGGGGTGCAGGGTGCCAGATCCAGGGGACGCTCACCTTGGCTGGCTCCCCACAAGTGGCGACCTATCCCAGCTGCTCCTAGGTGGAGGCGAAGCAGGCAGGTCTGTGCAGTGCGCACTGCCTCTGCACGCAGGCGCTGCCCCCGCAGCTCCCATTGGCTGTGGTTCCCAGCCAATGGAGGTGCGGAGCTAGTGCTTGGGGTGAGATGGGGTGGGGGCAGCACCTCTGCCTAGAAGCAGCTGGGATAGGTCGCCACTTGTGGGGAACTGCTCGAGGTGCACGCCCCACGGATCCAGCACCCCGGACCGCCTTCTGTGCCCCAATCTGCTGCCCCGAACTCCCTCTTACACACCAGCCTGCTGCTCTGAGCCCGTGCCCCGCACCTCTTCCTGTGCCTCAAACCCCAGCCCCATACCCACTCCTGCACCCAAACTCCCTCCCCCTCTTAGTTAACCGGCATTTTTCACTTACTGGAATCCCCCATTCTCCCAACATGCCGGATAAAACCGCCTTTACTGTATACAGCTTGCACAACCTAAGACATCTCCTCCACAAGGTCACCAACTGTGCTTGGATACCAGGGAATAAAAGAGAGTTCAAAGATTTAAAGCATATCCTGACATCAGCTCCAGTGGTGCAATTTTTTGACCCACTGAAAGACATCAAATTCTCCACAGATGCCTCACAAGGAAGGCTGGGAGCAGTACTATTACAGGGTCATGGAACTGACTGATTGTCAGTCTCATATGCATCTAGGGCTATGACAGCAGCAGAAAAGATGTATGTACCAATTGAAAAAGAGACACTAGGTTTGGTGTATGGATGTGCAAGATTCCATGACTTTCTGTTTGGTCATAGCTTCACAGCAGAAACTGATCTCAAACCACTGATTGCAATACACAAGAGAGACTTGGAGAAACACCACCACAGATACAGTGACTACTTTTGAAAATACAGAAGTATGACATGATCTTGGAGTTCCAGCCTGGACATCACTTAATGGCAGACACACTCAAGAGCATCTGCTTCATCTGACAATACACAGCTTGACAATCTGGAAAAAACAGTAAACTTACATGTGAACATGATAAAAGTGTCACATGCTCTGTTTCCAGGCACATGGGATAAATCAGAGACAGAAACAGCTGAAGATGAAATTTTGCAAGCAGTGATACAAGTGATAAGTAAAAGAAGGGGAAAAAGCCAACACTTCCCACCTGTGTATTCTGACTATAAGATTTCAGTGATCTCAGGAGTGTTTTTGAAGGGAACCCAGATTAGGGTTTCCGCAGTGATAAGAAGGAAAATATTGGAACAAATATACAAAGGGCTCCTGGGAATGACCAAACCAAAAAGGAGAGATGGAGACATTTTCATCTGTGGCCAGACTACTAGTGACATTGAAGAAATGGTGAGCAGGTGTGCAGCATATCAGAGTACAGAGATTCTGAGCAGAAAGAACCAACGATACCACACAAACAACTCGCAATTCCATAGGACGAAGTTAGAATTGACATGTTCACCTGGTTATAATGGACTTCTTTACCAATTTCCCAGAAATAATAATAATAATTGAAGATACTACAGCAGCAAGAGGTTGTCAAGTACATTAAATCAATATTTGTACATCTTGGAATTCCAAGAACAGTAATAACTGACAAACAGCCCACAATTCAGGAATAGGGAATTGCTAGGCTTGGCTAAAATGTACAACTTTTATCATAAAACATCTAATCCCAGATATGATCAAAACAATGGATTATCTAGAAGTGGAGTATACATAGTGAAGAAATTGTTCAAAGAAAGCAAAAGATGCAAGGGAAGATCCATATTTAACGCTAAACTACAGAGCTACATTACTATAGGGTAGAAAGTCACCTGCTGAATTCCTCTAGCAAATAGAAGGCTGAAGAGATAGAATATGCTAAACTAAGGCACCATTCAAGGTGAAGTGGCCCATTAACACCCCGCAGTCATAGAACAAAAGGTAGTTAGTGGGTTACAGATTTATGGCTTATTACAACAAACTGTAACCCACTAACCCCCATTTTTGTCCCATGACAAATTTTAAGAGACCATTCAAGGTGAAGTGGCCTATTAATAATAGTATGAATGGTCCCTTAGAATTTGTGCTAACTACTTATGCTAAACTATCTGTTGAACCTTGTATTTAACTGAGACACACCGAGTACCTTTCCAAGACCTGAGGAAGAGCTCTGTGTAGCTCGAAAGCTTGTCTTTCTTGCCAACAAAGGTAGATCCAATAAAAAAAATATTACCTCACCCACCTTGTCTCTCTGATATCTTGGGATAGCCACGAGCAAAACCACCAGTACTCCTCTACAAACAAACATAAATATGCAATTACCAGATGAGAGACAAAACACAAAGGCTGACTATGGAATCAGTGATAGTGAGGAAAAGACTAGGAAAATACAGTCAAACAAAATATTGCAATAAAGGAGCAAAAACTCTTCCGCAGTTAAAGAACAAAGACTTGGTGAGGATTTGGCAAGAGGGGCCATGGCTAATCAAAGCTACAGTGATCCAGGAAGAGTCACCTCACTCATATTAAGTGATCACAAGTCAGGCAAATTCTTACTAAGGAACTGCAAGCACCTGCTCAAGATACCTGACAACTTGGCCGAGACAACTGAAGTGAGAACAGACATACAAGTTGAAAACAATTCACAGACTGACCCTGAACTGTCTGGTACAGGCAGAGTTGCCTGAAGGGAGATTGCAATACAACAGAACATGAAGATTGCTGAAATGTCTCAATAAGTCTCTTAAGGCATGTCAGGGTTGCGTTAAAGCAAACTGAATAGTTATCAGTTATGGTATTCATAATAGTTTGTTTAACTTTAGTGTTTTTGTTCAGTCAGGAAATTTAAAAAAGTGATCTCAAAAAGGAAAGTTGTGCTATAGAGTAAGTCCTCCAGGAGGTGTGGAGATGTCACACTTACTGTACTCTCTATATGCTGTCTTTGGTTTTCTGGGACACTTTGTGCTGGGGCAGAAACAAAGAAGCCCAGGACAGGATAGTAGAAGTCTGTAGCCACACAGAGCAGTAGGAAGTTTGTTACCTCATTTCTGTACATAGTTCCTGTTCTTAATAAAGGGTGTACCCTGACCTTGGCCTCCGCTTGTCAGTAACATTCCAGAAGACTGGGAAAGGGTGAATATAGTGCCCATCTATACAAAAGGAAATAAGGACAACCCGGGGAATTACAGACCAATCAGCTTAACTTCTGTACCTGGAAAGATAATGGAGCAAATAATTAAGCAAGAAGATATCACCTAGAAGATAATAAGGTGATAAATAACAGTCAGCATGGATTTGTCAAGAACAAATCGTGTCAAACCAACCTGATAGCTTTCTTTGACAGGGTAACAAGCCTTGTGAATAGGGGGAAAAAACAGTAGATGTGGTATATCTTGACTTTAGTAAGGCTTTTGATACTGTCTGACATGACCTTCTCATAAACAAACTAGGGAAATACAACCTAGATGGAGCTACAAGAAGGTGGGTGCATAACTGGTTGGAAAATCATTCCCAGAGAGTAGTTATCAGTGTTTCACAGTCATGCTGGAAGGGCATAACGAGTGGGGTCCTGCAGGGGTTGGTTCTGGGTCTGATTCTGTTCAATATCTTCATCAGTGATTCAGATAATGGCATAGAGAGAACACTTATAAAGTTTGCGGACAATACCAAGCTGGGAGGGGTTGCAAGTGCTTTGGAAGATAAGATTAAAATTCAAAATGATCTGGACAAACTGGGGAAATGGTCTGAAGTAAATAGGATGAAGTTCAATAAGGACAAATGTAAAGTACTCCACTTGGGAAGGAACAATCAGTTGCACACATATAAAATGGGAAATGGCTGCCTAGGAAGGAGTACTGCGGAAAGGGATCTAGGGGTCATAGTGGATCACAAGCTAAATATGAGTCAACTGTTG
>NW_020664417.1:2555232-2647368 GCF_002925995.2 Terrapene triunguis | reverse complement strand
AAAAAAAAAAAAAAAAAAAAAAAAAAAAAGCAAACATCATTCTGGGATGTATTAGCAGGAGTATGGTAAGCAAGACATGAGATGTAATTCTTCCGCTCTACTCCGTGCTGATTAGGCCTCAACTGGGGTATTGTGTCCAGTTCTGAGCACCACATTTCAGAAAAAATGTGGACAAATTGGAGAAAGTCCAGAGAAGAGCAGCAAAAATGATTCAAGGTCTAGAAAACATGACTTATGAAGATTGAAAAAATTGGGTTTGTTTAGTCTGGAAAAGGGGACTGAGAGGGGACATGATAACAGTTTTCAATTACATAAAAGGTTGTTACAAGGGGAGGAAGGAGAAAAATTGTTGTTTTTAACCACTGAGGATAGAACAAGAAGCAATGGGCTTAAATTGCAGCAAGGGCAGTTTAGGTTGGACATTAGGAAAAACTTCCTGCCAGAGTGGTTAAACACTGGAATAAAATTGCCTAGGGAGGTTGTGGAATCTCCATCATTGGGGATTTTTAAGAGCAGGTTGGACAAACACCTGTTAGGGAGGGTCTAGATAATACTTAGTCCTGCCTTGAGTGCAGGGGACTGGACTAGATGACCTCTTGAGGTCCTTTCCAGTTCTATGATTCTAAGGCCTGGTCTACACTAACACCCCAATTCAATCTAAGGTACGCAACTTCAGCTACGTGAATAACGTAGCTGAAGTCGACATACCTTAGTTCGAACTTACCGCGGTTCAGACGCGGTCTACACGCGGCAGGCAGGCTCCCCGTCGACTCCGCGGTACTCTTCTCGCCGAGCTGGAGTACCGCAGTCGACGGCGAGCACTTCCGGGATCGATTTATCGCGTCCAGACCAGACGCGATAAATCGAACCCGGAAGTTCGATTTCCAGCCGTCGAACTAACGGGTAAGTATAGACCAGCCCTTAGATACTACAGCAAAGAAGGGAAATGGAAGAAAGACTGAGGAGAGGGTGTTGAAGGGCAGTGGCCGCTATTCCAGCAGAGAGGCTGGAACAGTGATCTGAGAGGGGCTGCCCTTCAGCCCCGTGGCCTGCCTGTGGATTGAGAATTATTTCATTGTAATTACAACAGGTATGAATGTGGCTCATCACCAGTATGAGTTAGAAGGTAGCTCAGTCCCCATGCCTATTCAATGGCTTATGTGCTGAGACTGACCACAAGGATGCTAAGTGGGGTTAGTTTTACTAGTATATGAGAGACATAAACCCTGGAACAGAGATGGGCTGAGCTGTAGCACCCTGACCTATCTATAGCTTGGGGCTGGGGAGTGAGGTGAACTCTATTCCCTTGTCCCCGATTAGTTTCAAATGGACATTTTGCAATGAGGGATGAATTCCATGCAGCAAACCCTTGCCTATTCCAAGTTTTTTTTTTTATTTTACAGACCAAAGATATTCTAATTTTCTGCCCCAAAACTGTTAGCGGAGTTCATATGGAGTTATGAGATCATAACTATCTAGTTTTTATTGATAAAAGTTCTGGTGATTAGTTAAAAGAAACATTGGAGAGAAGAGGGGTATGTATGTGTTGCTTTAATACCAATAATTTTTAAAGTGCCCTCTTGTAATATAAAGAACCCTCTATTTTACAAAGTAGCACAAAACAAGATCAAAATGTACAGAAATAAAACAAATGGTATATGAGAATCATCTGTTGACTGTGGGCAAAGAGCTGGCAGCAATTCAGTTTGCTTACAATCTTGACAGGCATCTCTCTCTCTGACGGTGAAACTAACATGCTTCAGCAGAAGCTCCATAAGCAGCTCTGAGTATTTAAATCTCACTCTTTCCCTCAGGAAATTGCCTCTGATGTCTTGTCTCACAGCTACATTATGTCTCATTACAGGTCCTCCCTGCTGCATAGTTTGGACATAAGTATTGTTGGATAAAAAAGTGCTCACAGAGCATCTGTTGTTAAAGGTCCCCCACCAATACATTGCAGAAGACTGTGATGTTTTATATGTGCATTACTGAAGAAGTTGAAAATTTGAAATCATTAGGGCATTAAAGCATTTAGAAACAAATCCTTGTGTAAATGGAAACATTTTTGTTCTTCCTGCATGTGTTCTTCCTTGGATCTGCAGATTCTAGTAGCATGTCTTCAATTATTTTTAGCTGCCTTGAAGCTAAACTTTTTACCTCTGACTCCTCCAGGCTCAACTCCTCCCATTGAAGAGATAGCCAGTACAAATAATTTCCAGAGCTGTTTAAGAATCCACATTACAATTTTACTGCTATTAAAATTGCATGACTCTCATTGCCAGCACTTTCTATTGCAGAGCATGGGGACTAAGGACTGGAGTACATTTTCATGAGACACAGGTGCACATAACATTGCAAACTTGAAGGCCTGGCTGAAATTGTAGACCTGCCTGATCCAAGAAAGGTGTGCATAAAAGAACTTTTTTTTTTCTTAGTTAGGCCCATAGAGTCCAACAGAGTAGTTAAGACTCGTTTGCAGCAATATTCGCATCGGAGGGTACTTAAGCCATGTAAAATAACCATATATTATTTCAGATGAACAAAGTAATGAGGGGTATTGAAGTAGCACTATATGCATGCCTTACCAGGGGCTGTACATCTCCTATGTAATACTTAGTGAAAGTATGGAGTGGTAAACAGGGTGCTGATCTACACATTTTTTTCCATGTAGAGCATGCAGCTTCTGTTCTCATGTGATTTCCATTGCTCTTGGAGAGTAAGCTTTGATTTTTAACGAAGGAGTTTTTCATTTTATAAGTTTCTGATAATGCACCATTTGAACCATTTTACAATGGTGGACTTAGAAGTCCCAGTCTCCCCTGCTCCCACTTCCTGGTTATTTCTGGATAGACTAAGAATCCAATTCTGGAATCTTGCTTGAATAGCTCTCCAAAAACAATTTCTAGGCCCCATCTGTCCAAGGCGGTAACGAGGCAATTAGGAGAGAAGTGCATTATTATGCCTCTAGACAAATACTTCTCCTGGGTGATATGAGTGGTAAGTCATGTTTTCTGTTTGAGTCAGCTATCTTGGATAAATCTGCTCTGGATCTGCATCCTCTGTCTATTCCAGGGGTCTCAAACTCAAATGACCATGAGGGCCACATGAGGACTAGTACATTGGCCCGAGGGCCACATTACTGACACCTACCTCCCCCCCCCCCCCCCCGCCCTCAGCCCCGCCCCCACTCCACCCCTTCCATGAGACCCCTCCCCTGCCCCCGCCTCTTCCCACCCCTTCCCTGCCCCCATTCCAACCCCTCCCCCGAAATCCCCACCCCAACTCTGCCCCCTCCCTGCCCCCAGGGTTGCAGGAGGGGTGTGGGGTGTGGTGGGGGCTCAGGGCAGGGAGTTGGGGTGTAGGGTGCAGGAGGGGTGAGGGGTACAGCAAGGGGTCAGGGTACAGGGTGCAGCAGGGGGCTCAGGGCAGTGGGTTGGGATGCAGGAGGGTTGCAGGGTATGGCAGGAGGTCGGGGCGCGGCGGGGGCTCAGGGCAGGGGGTTCGGCTGCAGGAGAGGTTCGGGGGGGCAGGATCTGGCCTGGCGCGTACCGGGGACAGGGCAGGCTCCCTGCCTGCCTGCCTGCCTGTCTGCCCTCGCAAGAGGCTGGAACATGGGAAAGGGGGGGGCGAGGGGCTGTGCGTTTCTGTTGCTTGAGGCACCGCCTCCAGCAGCTCCCATTGGCTGTGGTTCCCCATTCCCGGCCAATTGGAGCTGCTGGGGGCGCTGCCTAAAGTAACAGCCACACACAGCCCCTCCGCCCCCCCTTCCCCACATTCCAGCCTCTTCCCGGAGCTGCGCAGGGCAGGGCAGGGCAGGCAGGGAGCCTGCCCTGCTCCAGGTGCTCGTCCGGCCGCTCTGGTAAACAATGGGAGAGGGCGGGGGGGGGCTGCGAGGGGCTCGCTGGCTGCAGAAAATCACCCCGCGGGCCGCATGCGGCCCACGGGCTGCGTGTTTGAGACCCCTGGTCTATTCTATTCCATTAATGTCCTTTCTCTGATCCCTGGAGGACTGTTATTCTCATGAAGAAAGTTTCCTTCCACAATAGAGTGTATACTCAATGGGGGCCATTTGGTAGAAATTAAGTACTTTGTTTAGCAACACATCAGTTAAAGTAGCTGCAGAAACACCTGACAAGTCAGTCTGCCACCTGAATTTTTAGAAACTGCTAGAAATGATCTGGTTTGCAATTCAGCATTCTGTTTCTAAACCCATGTGCCAATTTTTTTTTTCTCCCCTATGAATCATGTTACATTCATGAAAGTATCTGCTAGGAAAAGGACACCCAGGAAAGTGAATCCAAATTAAAATTGATTAGTTAAACAACATTGAATTCCTCTGTGGACACTCTTACTAAGAGTTAAAGTGACCTTAATTCAGTTTAGCTTAATTCATTTTTCACACAGGGATTTAATGTACTTTAATTAAGAGCTTGTCTACACTGAAAAAATAATTTGCATAAAGATAGAGTCTGAAGTTAAAGTGGAATAGCTACTCCCAATTAATTTCCTGTGTGGATGCTCTTGTTCTGGAATAAAAGTGGTTTACTCCAAATTAGCTCAATCCACAAAGTCTTTCTTATTTTGAAACCTTTATTCACTGCGGAATACTTCCCTTATAACAGCATTATAAAATATTATTACCTATTCTCAGAAGGAAGTATGAAGATTAATGTTTGTATAGACCTTTGAAAATAAAAACTATTATGGGTGAGCTTTTACAGTAGATTTCTACATTAATAAGGAATTTACATATCAAATACTAAAAGGGTAATTTAAAATAATCTGTATTTGATAAGACATTAGATATAACACAGGTTTCCAGGTTACACCCTGCCTCAGACTACATAGTACATTGGGAGAGTAGGGAGAGGTAGCTTCTTCCCCCTCCATCCAATCACAATAAGTGGGGCAGAATCCAACCCTGGGATTTTAGCATCTCTCTAAGTAATTGTGTGGAAAGTGTCACAGAGGGGGGTATAGTTTGCTAGCCAGTGGGTGTGTCCAGCTGTCTAGTGCTGGCAGCATAGGATAGGTTGCACACCCCTCCGATTCGGAGAAGAAGCAAAGCACATCCCACTGTGCAATTTATCCTTTACAGAAATGTGCTACAGATATTAATAGGGATCAGTTCAACTGGGTTTCTACATAAAAGTAATCGGGTCCGGTAAAGATGTATTATAGATTTGTATTACAGTGGTATCTAGAGGCCCGAATTGGAATCAGGGCCTAATAATGAGAGGTGGTTTCTGCCCTACAGAGCTAATAAACTAAATATACACATGAAAAGGAAAACAGAAGTGAAGTCTCTTTCCCAAGGTCATAAAGCAGCTATGTGGTTGAGCTGGGAACTTATTTCAGCATTCCAAACCACTGCCCTGTCTCCTCCATTAGAGAACGATGCCTTTTTTACAGATTTTTAAAGCCATCCTATAGAATTCTAGAATGGGGATATAATTTTGTATTACAGTCTATGGATTTTCAATGATATATTTGCTATTCCATTCTATAGAACTTTTCCACTAGGAACCCCAAGTCTCCCATTCAAGCCCTCTCCAAGGCCTACTTGCTTGCACTTCTCCTCCCAGAACCAGGCAGGAGCAGAAGTTTATTAATAATATAAAATGGAGAAGACAACAGCAGCAACAATTAAAAGTAAGGGTAGGAAAGGAAAGCCTTGTGGAACTTTTCAAAGCTAATAGTTATCTTGGAATTACCTGGCAAGTTGTAGAAAGAAATAGTGATTGGTAATGCACCATATTTGCAGAGTCCTGTTTCAGTGGAATGCATTTACTGTTATCTGAGTTTAGAATATGTATTTCTGATATGGACCCAAATCACCAAGTGCTTTTCTGTTTCAGTAGCCATGTGAACAGAAAAAGGCTGATGATGCTTTGGAACAGAAATTCTGTAGGTGGACAAGAATAATGAGCCTACTGGTTTGTTGTCAATAATCCAGAAGAGACAGAAAAGTACGTGTAGCTCTCTTTGTCAAAACAGAAAAAAATATTTAAATTTATTGATAGATAAGTACAAAACCTTGTTTACACGTTTGGCATTTCTTTAAATGGAGGAAATGCTACAGCCAACATAAGAAAACAGTTTGTATGATTTTTTCCCCCCCTTCATCATTTGTCTTTCACCTGTTCTCCATCAAGACAGAAATCAATAGCAGCACATTGACAGAACCCAGATTGGCTTGAAGCTCCACCACTATATAGCATCCAGGCAGTCAAATGTGATGTATTTAATTCATGCAGCACTTATTACTTCCAAGCTTTCTTATCAACAAGAAAGAAAATATGGATCTGAAAAGCAAACAAACAAATCTTGAAAGGTATTTCCTCCCCTCCCGGTTTAAGTTTCCTGTCTCTGCTTTGATTTCTATGCTTTGTACATGTATAATATCAGCGTAAGACATGGCAGCTTGTTGCCCCATGTGTTCTAAAATGTCTTCCGATTCTAGTTTTCACTGCACTTGCGCCAAGTTTTTAAACCATCCATTCTGTGATAATTTCTCTTTTTGGGCACTCGTATAACAAACAGTGACATCTTATGATAAGCTGCATTTAAAATTGCATTAATCTGAGGTCAAGGATGATGCAGACCTGTACCAGTGAGTTTTAAGTTTACATTTTCAGATGGCTTCCCGTTTTGCAGGTGAAGGCTACACTCCCCAAAACTATACCTGCATTTTGTGTGTCCATAATTAGTTGCCAGTGTAAAACCTATTGCATGAATGGTAATGTACCCGATTTCTGCCTGCAAACAGATATCTTATTACTTTGATGGTTAAATATATGCTACTGATTGGTTACTGGCAGGGGGAAAAAAGTAGACACTTTTTTGGTAGCTCAAACTTGCACCCTCTAAGGGGTCACACTGGAAAAAAAATTGAGACCAAGGTCTGATCTCACAAATAACTATGATTAGAAAGAAAGGGATAAAGCAGAGCAGCCTCCCCAAGCCACCTTTCAATAGTATAAAAAAATTTATATCTACCCTGGTGGTTCGAGAGAGTTTGGACTTTAAATTTGTGACACTGATTTATAGAAACATTGGACTCACTTCTCTGTTCCAGTCAAACTGTGCTTGGCAGAGCTCTGGGAAGGGGCAAAGATGCCTTTGAGCCACCTTTATGCTTCCCTTATTTTCAGGTTCCCTGAAGACTGCTCTGACATACATCTGGATGCCTATGGAAACCAGAGGTTATTCTGGGAGCTGGGAATAGGCAGAACAGAGACCTCCTTTTATTCAGCCATGCTCTCTGCACAGGCACCAGGCCACCTAGGGATTCCCTCTATGCTGGAGGAATTCTTTGGTGGCCAGATTGACCATCATGGCTTACTGAACTTCAGGGGCACAAAAAGACTGCAAGGGAGATGCATAGTAACAAAGAATTGGAAAATTATCAAGGTAGCAAGTCCAAAGGTTTAAAAATGTGTGCCTCTCCCCCCCGCCATGGTAACAAAAATAATAGACTGTAATAATGTATACCCTCAGGTGTTAATAATGTGTAGCCTAACCAGTTTTTATTTGGAGAAACTAAATGAAAAAGGAGGCAGAATTTCAGGACCCGGCCTTTAAGGAAACTTGGATTTACTGGTACAGTGATTTATTTTTTTAAAAAATCCAAAATGACTCTCTCCTAAGATGTGATATCAGCCAAATACATGATTGTGCAAGTAATATGTCCAGGCCATTGAAACCTGTGTATCATTGTGTATCTTATTATTCGTTCTTTGCATTATGGTAGCACGTATAGATCCCTTCTGAGATGGGGGCATCATTGTGTTAAGCATTATACAAACACAGATACAGACGGTGATAGACACTGCTCACTGTGTGTAAAGTTTACTCTACGAGAGGCCCCTTTAACATCAAGGTACTATTCAATATGAATAAGTCTATTGTCATATGGTGACTAGTAAGAGATTGTAAATTCTTCAGGGTTGTAGCAATCTAGTTAGACAAGACAGACAAATAGTATGGGGAAGAAGAATTAACACCCCCATTTTACAAATGGGGAATTGAACTGAGAGGCACATTTTCAAAGTTCTTTAGGCAACTAAAGATGTCTAGTAGGATCCAAGGCACCTAAACAGATAAGGTGCCTAACTCCCATTAAACCTGCTTAAGTGCTTTTCTAAATCCCAGTAGGCACCTATGTGCATCTTTAGGCACATAAATGCCTTGGAAAATTTGGCCCATAGGAGCCTAAGGAGTGTTTTTAATTTACTGGCTTTAGCTTTATTTCAATAGCATTTGCTACTTGACTTGTCCTATGGCAACTGATATGAATTGTATCAGGTATCAGTTTCTTTAACCATCAGACTCCCTATGTGACCTTGGAAAAGTCTCATGGGGCAAATTTTCAAAGGGCCTAAGTCCCACTTTCAACATAACTTATCAGTAAAATAAGTGACCTTTCAACATCACTTTTCACTTCATATTCATTTTAAAAATCATTTTTCCCCAACAGCCACTTCATTGCACCAGAATAGTATGCTGTTCATGGCATCTATCTTCACTTTTATAAGGTCCCTGTGCTAGTCATCATTATTTCACCTATCAACCTGTCCCTTTTAATTAGTGGATCAGAATATTAAACTACAAATAAAATAAAAATGCTAAAACAGGGCAACAGACTTGAGCTGGGATATATTCACATTTCATCTGTTATGTTTCCATCTGTTCTATTCTTAGCACATATCTGGGCTGAAGTCCATGGCTCATAAAATAATGGATAGCTACACTTGTGTCTTAATTTGTTCCACTGAAAAGCATTTTCAAGCTAGCAGCATGGGAAATGCAGATAATGGGAAGGGAAGAACAAAACTTTATAGGCAGATACTTTTTCATTGAATATTAAGAATAAATATGGTTTTACAGAGCCATCAACATTATCTATCACATACACAAAGCCAGAGATATATATGCTATTTTACAGACAAAGACAAGGTCCATGACCCAAATAGCATGTAATTTATCGGCCTAATCCTTCAAACCCTTACTCTGAGTACTCCTTACTCATCATGGCTGAAATTCTCCCTATGTAGGGGAGCAGCACAAAGTTTACGTGCCATCTAAGTTCTGCTTAAACCATTGATTTCATTGGGACCATATATGAGTAAGGTCGTGCAGGATTCAATTCTAACTTACCGAAGATGCAGAGAAAGGAGGCAGGGGAAGAAGTATTTTTTGCATTTTAAATATTTTTCTATTACAATGTGATATATTTTAATGGGAGTGAAATTAAGGGATTATGTGGTAAATTATGAGAGTGGGGGAGGCAAAAAGCTCACCAAAAGTAATGAGAGTTTAGAAAATTTAGAGAAGGGACTTCAACTAGAAAAATCAAAAATACATCTCACACTGGAGGAAGCAGGTTGTTTTAGGCTTAGGGAACAGAATGAAATACAGCTAGTAGCAATCCTGTCACAAGTAAGGTTTGATTTCAAGCATCCTGTAAAATAAGAGTTAAGGTTTTTGAAACAAAACACAAAAAACAAAAATACAGCCAACAAAAAAGTAAAAAGTCATGCAGTTTGTAAGGAGAAAACCCCCCCAAAGCATAAGCCCTACCCAAAACAGAGTTTTTATCCCCCCAAAAAGGAGATGCACCAGAGACTCCATGCAGGGACTTTGCTATTGATTTTACATGGAAGGAGCTCAGCTATGAAGTTGATGGGTGGCAGTATAAAACCTTAAGATAGATAGTTTTCACACACATTCCATGAAGTTTATTGCATTATTTGATATTAACCTAGATTCCAGCTTTCCTTTGGAGTTGAGACTGCATTGGTCAGGATTATGAATAATTTTTTGGTTTTATAATAAAGTAGCCAGGCCTTTGGTGTGATTATCAGAGACTTCTCAGGAGCTGTTGATACAACTGACAGTAGGATTTTGTTTCAGCTAAAAAGGGATATTAATATTATTAGTGTGTCTAGAAATACTCTAATTATACCTAGGAAATGGGGTCAATTGGTGGTGATGGACAATTGAAGATTATCAGCATCACCACCTAGTTATATGAAATGCAATATTCCTCAAGGCTGTTTCCTCTCTTCCAGTTTGTTCAAACCATAAAAGTCCCTTGGCAAGATCATTTCTAAACCTAGGGGAAAAGTATTATCACTCAGTATGCTGATGTCACACCATGATATTGCCTGCACGTTTGGTCCCTACTCTAGAGAAATACTTGAATGATATCACACTAGTTGGATATATCAGAGCCCCAGTCATTCACACTCATTGGCAAACAGATATCTTGCTCCTCAATAGACATCATCATGGTCAAAACGCTTCCTGTTCGTGTCCTGAATCTTTGAAGGAGTTTGTTCTGAGTTAGAGTCAAGAGAAGACAAAAACCTACAGGAAAAAGGCTTGTCAAGAAGGGAGGGTTTGGTTCCCCATTCTTGACCATGGAAAAGGGCCTAACTTGAATCCCTGCAGATCCTCAGATATCAGCAAAATACTAGGTCATCTGCTGGGACATCCTATACCTCCACAGGGACTCTGGATGCTAGTGTCCCCTTCTCCTGTGCTGCCTCTCAGCATGATTTCACTAGGGTCCTGCTACCAAAGACTCTTAGAGGACAGCCACAGTCCCATGGGAAGCTCTGCAGAAGAGAGAATTTTAGCTGGTTAAGATCTGCGAGAACAGAGGGGAGGCAGGGCGAATCCACTCCCAGTTTGATCACTTCTCCCTCTCATCTTGGGACATTTCCAACAGGACCCAAAGCATTTACTTCTAGCCCTGGAAGACCAAGCTATCATACCTTAAAACTGACATTATTTAAAAAAATATTTTTAGGGTACTTATGGATCCCACTGATCTTCTGTACAGTGACTTCTTGACTTACAAGTAATGCAATTATCCCCATTGCAAGGTGATGATAAAAGGTTTATATCACATGGTCATGTCCTTTCTGTGTATATCACAGTCTAGGGCCTAGACTCTAGGCCATAAAAATGTATGCCACAAAACATGATGTGCAATGCCACCAGTTAAAGAAATGCTGTGGGAATCTTTACTTCAGTATTAGAGTTTTTTTGGCCATATTAGCAATGCACCCTTAAAGTCACATTAACAGTTTTGAAAGCAGTATTAACAAATCTGTAAAGACAATCTATAATTCACAAAGCAATATTTCAAGGCACACTTCAAACATCTTTAAAATGATTTTTGAAAGGAAGCAGACAGGACAATGGGGCTGTTCTGTGGAAGAGGCAGAGCAGCAGTTCAAATCCACAAGCACATATGGGGCCAAATTCTCTTTAGTTGCAGCCAGGCAGTGACTATAGATGGTGGAACTGGAGTCAGAATATGATTTAAAAAAAAAAAAAAAAAAACCACCCACTAGTCCTAGAAATTTTTCTGTGCCCTCCAAAACAAAGAGAAACTGGACAGGAGTTACATGCGCATAAATGAGGGCAGAATTATTTGGCTCTCTTTAAAAAGAAAAAAGGTTTCTTCTGCTTGCAAATATAGTCTTCAGTTATGTAAATGAATGTACTGCTGCCCTACTAAATCTGCAGCCAGACAGACTAAAACAATAGCACCAAAATTTCACACCCACCCATTCATAAATTGTTCACTTTATAGCCTGGTTGTGTTCATTTACATGTTAACAAGTAAGCAAACTACAATGCAAGGCTTAAAAATAGACAGCTGGGCTCTGTTTTGGGTTTTGACAGTGAAGACACACAAGACAAAACCCAGCCCAGATGTCCCGTGCCAGCTTAGTGGAATTAAGGAAACAAAAAAAGTATTTTCTAACCTTTTATCTAGATTCCAGATACATTAATTCAATTGATGTGCAGTTTAGCCAGCCGGCATCCAATGAATATCTTCTGCAAATAATAGGATTTGTCTTTTCCCCTTCTCCCTACAGAGACCACTACAGATGTAGGATTTCCCACCCCACACCCCCGTTTCCTCTCCCCTGAAAACGTAATATTTCAGTAAGTTAGTGGTGAAATGTACCATATGTCCTAAAACAACAAGGCACAATAATGTTCAAGTAAAGTCTCTGATAACAAACGCAAAATAAAATGCAGAGTTCTGTTTCACTCTTAATCTTGTCATTTTTTTAAGAGAGTTTTGTTTGTTTGTTTTTGCTGGCCAAATATTAACACACTGACAACTACAAAAAGCTGTCTAAGTGCATGTCCTATTTTTTTTTTAAAACACAATAGTGTGGCAATTTATGGATATTTTAAAATAAAGCTATTTCTTTCCCTGCAGTTTGGATAATGTTTAGGAATGGGCATAAAAGAGATGTGGAACTAGATAGAAATGAAAGGGAATGGGGTTCAGAGAAATTCTAAAAACAAAAAAGGGAAAAGAACCTGAACAATGTGAAAGTGACAAGTGGTAAAAAGGACAGTAGCGGAAAGGAAATCTGATGTTTAAACCTTATGCTCCTGGCTGGTGCCCATGGCAACTCTACTGACAAGTTGGTAAAAAAAACACACCCCTATTCTCTCCTTTGATTGCTTTCAAGGATAATCCTTGCTTCTTTTTCCTGGGAACCATGACAGATTCTCTCTTTTGGGGACGGTGCAGGACTTTTTTTCATATTGGCTCTAATAAATAATGGAGTGTTAACGTCCTTTTGGACAACTAGTTAGGAAATTTGATCTGCTTAGGACACATTTTCATGCTTATACACAAGTGAAGCATTATGTGCTCTCATTCCTGAGAAACACAGGTATCTTCAAATGCTTTATATCAAGTGTTTATGCTATTCTATAAATTCTAAACTGAATCCAGCATTAAAATAAATTCATGTACGGGAAACTAGCTTGAATTGCTCTATTGAACTCAGCATGTGGTATTCATGCTTTCTAAATTTAAATAAGGTTTCCATCTGTTCTGTCATTCAAGAATTTCAGTATAAGCTACTGTAGAGAGAATACACATATATAGGCAAGGTAATACTTTAAATGCAATATATTTTTGTAATACAAATCCCATAGTTTATTGGTTTATTATTTAAGAAATATGGCATGACAAACTGAAGCCATAGGGCATCACATGATGCACCTATGCCCCAGTCTTGTAATTGGATCTATACTGGGGAACCCGTCAATCCTGTGCATAGTTCCAGTGAAGTCTACCTAGCAGATCTAATTCGAGGTTTGGGTCTTTTGGTTGCATTGTGACTGAAAAGACTGAAAGACCCCCATCCTTTCTGAAGTAGAGATAGATCCTTGATCCTCCAGAATCTTTTTAATAAAGTCATATGGTTTCATACATTAGAAAAAGGTAGGTTTGAGACACAATGCATGGGGTTCCAGATCTTAACTTCCACAAGCAAGAGAAGATTTGCATCAGGACTGTTTTGAATACTGAATTTGTTCATGCATAAAGATTTATTAGAAATGCCTATTGACTATTTTAAGTGCCTTGCATTCTTTGGGGGAGAAAAAAAAACCCCCACACAAATCAAATGGCTTAATAGGCACCAGGAAACTCCTCCAAACCTCTACAAATAAAATCCTTAATCTAGCCTCTCAGGGAAAGCCAGGGAGAATAGGTAAGTGGCAAAGCATGCGCTGAAGTTAAAAAGAGCCTGGCTCCTTTGGGCCAAGGAGAGAGGGAGCTGCAGAATCAGGGATCCTTCATTGATGCTCTGCTTTCTCATTCAGACACAGGGATAGAGTTTGAGTGGCTTTGCTGACTGTTCTGTATCAGGCAGGGAGAGAGGCAATCCCTGAGATCATCTAGACACAAATCACTGATAACTTTCAGTGTTGCAGTTTTGATCTACTGCATAAACTTCCCTCAGAAACCCTAAGTAGTCATGGGATGAGAAGTAAAGTTTTGGCATGGGTCAGAAATTGGCTAAGACAGAAAACACAGGTTAGGGAACAATAGTTTTCATCATGGCATAAGATCAACAGTAAGCTGCCCCAAGTTTCTGTACTAAGGCGTGTGTTGTTTAATATATTTATAAAGAGTGTGGAAGAGGGCCCAAGAAACAGAGGAGACATTTATTTAGGGTAGTAAAGTCTAGAAATAACTAAGGAGCTTCAGAGGCACCTAGGAAAGCTAGTTGAATGAGCAGTATGACAGATGAGATTTGATGTTGGTAAATGCAAAATAAGGCACATTGGTAAGAATAACTTGAACTAGTTTTAAGTTATCCAATAGCTCAGGAAAAGAGTCATGTGACATTATGGACAGCTCAGTGAAAACCTTCACCCAATGTGCAGCAGTAGTTATAAGAGCAAAAGTGTTAGAGGGTGGGATTTTCAAAAGCACCCAAGTGACTTAGGTGCATGAGTCCCACTGCCTTTCCAATCCCACAGAGAATGGGCAAGAAACAGGATGGAAAGTATTTTAATTTTGTTACATAAAGTCAAGGATACACCTTTCCCTAGCATATTCTGGTCATCCCATCTAAAAAAAGGATGGGAAAGAAATTAGGGGAGTTCAGAGATCTGTGATGAAGGTGATTAAATGGATGGAGAGACTTCCATATGAACAGAGATTGACAAGATTGGGGCAGGGACTGTCTTTTTATTCTGTGTTTGTACTCTACCTCACACAGTTGGGTCGTGGTCCACAATAAAAAATAAAAAAAAGATTGTCCTCAAACTAAACAGTGCCAATGAATAAGAGGGGTTTGGTCCCATATGAGGAGAGATTAAAGAGGCTAGGACTTTTCAGCTTGAAAAAGAGGAGACTAAGGTGGGATATGATACAGGTAAATAAAATCATGAGTGATGTGGAGAAAATAAATAAGGAAAAGTTATTTACTTGTTCCCATAATATAAGAACTAGGGGCCACCAAATGAAATTAATGAGCAGCAGGTTTAAAACAAATAAAAGTTCTTCTTCACACAGCACACAGTCAACTTGTGGAACTCCTTGCCTGAGGAGGTTGTGAAGGCTAGGACTATAACAGGGTTTAAAAGAGAATTGGATAAATTCATGGAGCTTAAGTCCATTAATGGCTATTAGCCAGGATGGGTAAGGAATGGTGTCCCTAGTCTCTGTTTGTCAGAGGGTGGAAATGGATGGCAGGAGAGAGATCACTTGATCATTGCCTGTTAGGTTCACTCCCTGTGGGGCACCTGGCATTGGCCACTGTTGGGAGACAGGATACTGGGCTAGATGAACCTTTGGTCTGACCCAGTACGGCCAGTCTCATGATTTTATGTCATGGGGTCCACTCATCACTAGGCTGCCTCCTCCTACCAGCTCTGGGGTTTCACTCCTTCCAGGTCCAACATCCTCCTCTGTCTCATCCACCCTTCTGCCTCTCTCTCTGCAACTCAGGGCACTTTCTCTTCATGGCCTGGACCTCTGACCAGGTCACTGTGTGTTTCCCCCTTCCAGGGGTTATCAAAATCTCTCCATCCAAAATGGCAGTCTTTCACACTGCCCTGACTGTGCCACTTCCCCAGTGGCTGGTAGGGGAACCTGAGCCTACCCTCTACTCTGGGTTCTAGCTCAGGGACCTTTTAATCAGAGGCCAAGGTCTGCACCATCTTTAACCTTGCTGCAGTTTCCCTGAGCTTTTTTCTACACCCTCCCCCCCCCCAGGTTTCCTTCCTTCCCTCCCTAATATCCAGAGAGCAGCTACAGGCTCCTTCACTGCAACCCTTTTCCACTGCCAACTTCCTGGCTTTATACTAGCCCTGCCTACTCTTTCTCAGCTGGGCTGCTTCATCAATCTGGCCATTATTTAGGCCACCTAATCTCCCTCAGGTGTTGCATATCTGCTTAACTGCCCCCTCTCAGCTTCATTAACCCTTTCTAGGCTAGTGTGGGGTGAACACCACCACAGGGTTGTGATACAGATATTCAAAGTAACTGTTTAGAGGAGGTAAGGCATGCATTTCTATTTACACATTCTCATAATACAAGATGAAAGGGGCACTCAATGACATTGAAAGGCAACAAATTTAAAACTGGGAAAAGAAAATATATCAAATAATTAACCAGTGGAACTCATTGCTACTAATGATTGTTGAAGTCAAGGGATTAGTGAGGGTTTTTTTTAAATAAAAAGGACTAGTCTTTAAAAGAGTGCATTAGAAAATACACAGTTATTGTAGATAGGATTGGAACATTATTTTCAAAGAAGGAATATAAGCCCTCATATGCCAGGTGCCAACTGAGGCAGATACTCAAGCATAAGCCTAACTTTAAACTCATTAGTATTCCCACCAACGTCAATGTGAGTAGTCAGTCTATGAATGGGCAAATTACTCTGTCGCAGTCCATCTAAAGGGTTTCTAGCACTTCCCTCTGAGGCATATGGTACTGGTCTCACTTAGAGACAAGACAGTGGACTAGATGGACCTGGGCTCTGATCCACTATGGCTTTTTAAATACATTTCAAAAAGAAATCAGTAGATGTTTACTTAAGTAATCAGGTTTAAGAAAGTACATTTGATTTTAAGGAAGAAAAGAAAGGGGTTAGAAAATTGGGAATAAATAGCCTGGAGAAAGCAGATGGTGCGGTGGCTGTAATGGCCCATCAGAAATGTATTATTTTAGCTGGAATGCAAAATAAAGAGTCTCAGCATTTCTATTACTCATAAAATGAAATCTAACTAGTATGTAAGAAAATTCCTGCTTTGTTATCTTTTCAGGCTCTCTTGTTGTTACTTACCAATAACAAATGACCAGATTGTGGTAAATTAGCTTAGATATTTCACTAATATTTAATTTAGTCATTCTAGCTGTTAGTAGCAGCTGTTTAAGAAAGGAATAATCCAAATATCTCTACTCTTCAAAATACATGTAAAAAGACAAGGAGGTCAGTTTTTCCAAGCTTTTATCTGCAACCATGAGGGCTAGAAGTTTTCATTTAAAAAAAAAAAAAAAGCTAAGTCTCACATAACCACTTGAATCCAGGAGCTGGGTCTTTAAGAAAAATGCCAAATATTGAGCGTCACAACATACTCAAGAATTGGCAATGCTGTTCTAGAATGTGTTACATAATAGAGGCATCTAATTGATAGGGAACTTGAGTCAAGTCAGGACCAACATGTTCCATTTGAGTCTATCAATGACCTATGGGACTTTAGGCAAGACTTTGTGCCTCTGTTTCCCTTTTCTTACGTTTTCTTTATTGTCTAAAGAGACAGGACTATGTGTTTGCACCTAACAGAATGGGGCCCTTATCTTGGTTGGGGATGTTGGTGCTACTGTAATATAAATAATAAATAGAAGGTGCAAGCTAACACATTTTAACAGTACACTTTTAGATTCTAGTCTGGACAAAAAAAATTACAGAAAGAATTTCACCCAGGGTTCCAGGTCTGTCAGTGGTGAGGCTGCAAAAATCTCCTTAGAGTCCGGGACAATTGCTTCTCAGGCAGTGTGGATGGGGAACAGGTCACAGTTCTAACCTGCCCTCTCCTCCCCCACCCCCATCTCTCTTGCCGAGGGTTGGGTTCTCATGTAGCTCTACTTCCATTTCCCTTCACTGAAGCAACACCCACCTCTTCACCTCACCTTTGGACTTGTGCACACACACATATGCTGTCTGGCTGCACTCCCTCACAAACTTTGTACCCCACTCTACCATCTCTCATCCCCATTGCTGGATGGTGGGTGTGTCTACAGCAGGCTTTCAGCAGTGCACAGCAAATAGGACCTGTGAAATTCAGGGGCTGCTGTCCTTCTGGCCTCTCTATCTTGCCTGCCTTCTACAACTACAAAGCAAGGACAGTTCATTAAAACTGAAGTATCATCTAAAATTTAACTCCTAATTTAATTTTTTTTAAAGAAAGGTTGAAGAGCTTTTAATATTAGTGAAGTTGCCTGGGAGATGAAAGCAAGACGTTAACAAGGCTTCTGGGAAATGCGAGAGATGATTTTTTATTTCACATTACTTTTAAGAAGGCGGCATGGGGGGAATTAAGCACAAATGTAATTCTCCCCCCCCCCCCATCTAAAAGTCTTCACAAAAATGAAAGTTTCCTTACATTGTAAATGGTCTATTTTTCCATTCTAGATCAATGAATTGCAGATTTTCCTACCTTTTAAAATGTGTGCAGTTTTCAATAATACAATGAGCAATGAATACATGCATACAATTTTATTACATTCCAGAATCATGTATCATACCGCTGGCTCTCTCCCTTCCATACTAGCATTGTTCTTGGAAGTACTGTCCCTGGAAGATGGTATTTCTCCTATTAGCATTAGCAACAAAGAGCAAAGTATCACACCCTATTGAATATACACTAAATAATGCATGGGTATTAGTTAGCTCAGAGATTGATGTTTAGAGGCACCAGAATTTTCAGGGGTAGCCATGACAGCTTTACTAGTAAAGCATTGTACTTGGACCCTGCAAGAAGATGGTTTGCTTTTACTGCAGTGAGCTCTAGGCTATATAACAAAGTTGCTTCAGCATGTATCACTTCCAGATCTGTAGTCAGCAAGAGTGGTGGATTGAGGAGCTGCAACTGCCATAGTAATCCAGATGTGACAGGAAACCAAAGCAAGCAGGCATTATGATGCAAGCTTCCTTTCCCCCCTGCATCTGGGCTGATTCTGCATTTGAAAAGGAGATATCTTTATGAAACAAAACAAGTCACCACACAAGCGGAATCCCTGAAAGAGGAAAAGGAGTAGGAGATGAAGGGAAGTGAGATGGGGCAGAGAGGTCCCATACCAGCAGAGAAGGTGTTAAGAAGAGCCGTTTGGGTACAGCTAGCCCTGCCATACCTGCAGCCAATGCCAAATCTGGAGAGGGACTAAAAGGAGAAAGCCTTACTCAGACTTCAGGACTGATGAGCCAGAAAGGAGGACTGATGGGCCAGAAAGGAGGGAGTGTCTCTTGCAGAGTTGTGGAGACAGGTCTGCTAGCTGGAGCAGTCCCTGGGGAGGAACAGACAGACCAAGAAACACTCAAATCAGAGACTGGTTGGGGAGCCAAGCCCAAAGGAAAGGGCCCAGGTACCTCTTTCCTGGAAGACTGGGAGGCAGCCCACTATTGGTGTTTTGGTTATAAAACTTTTTGTGGCTGAGCCTCTCAATCCTGCCCAGAAGGGGAATAAGCCTGAAGGGACAATTAGGTGGTGGGCCACAGCCCACTTCAGTGGTCACTCAAGATGGAGATGTTTTCCTTCCCTGGGAAGGCTCCTGGCTGCATCTGGGCTCCCGGAAGGTTCACTATGGGAGCAGGGGGCACTGCTCCAGCCACAGCAGTATAGGAAGTTTTAATAAATAAAAATACTGCTCACTGCAGCACCCAGGCACATAAGACTCCATCCATGAGAACTACGTAAGCCGATTACTGCCTCTTCTTAAAGAGGTAGTCCAGAAGCAGCAGGCTGTTTCATTGGTCAGGAGACAGCCACAGGTGAGGTCCCAGGGATGTGGTCACTATCAGCCAGTCTGAAATCCTGAGTAGCACAGCTGACTAATTTCCTACAATTATGCTACTCAGTGACCCATGAGTAGCATAAAAGCAGCAAGCATGAGTGTGCTCCAGCCTTGCAGCTTCTTTCACTGTGTGTGGCACCTGCAATAGTCTGGTTACATTATGTTGCTCTATGAATTTCTCAGGGTGGCCTTTAGCCTTCACAGCTGGAACTGAGGGTTTCAGCTCTCAGTTGTTCAGAATTTTCCCAGTAGTTCCTTCCTCACTGTCTGAGCCTGCCAGCCTGCGTCCCTCTCTCTACTTTACTTCTGTTCCTTTTCCATGACTTCCTGGCACCCCACCAGCTCCAACTTCTCCACTGTATTTTGCTTCAGTTCCTTTCCCACTGTTTCAAGGGCTCCCTCCAGCATAGGCCGGTGGTATATTTAAAATCACCTCCACACTTAAAAACAAAAACAAAAACAAAAAACCTATAAATTTGTAATAAAGAAAAAACAGATCTCAAGAAGTGTCACTGGTGCAAGATAATTAGTGAGACTCAAAACATCCCAAAGAATGGAGCACAGTTACCTAGCTGCCTTTGCATGCAGATGCCTCTCTTACTGCAAATGCATATATCACCACAACACATGCCTTTTACTCACCTGAGTAACCCTTACTCACCTGGGACTACTCCCTTGAGTAAACTTCATTCACCTACGTCTTGCAGTGTTTGGCCTTATTCATATTCAGGAACCACTTCATCAACCACCAAAATGCAGCCATTTCTGGGCCGATATATAGCTTGAACTCAAAAGCACTATTCTACAACGGAGATCAGAAAGTAGTGAAAAATGCAATAGTTTTCCCTGTGAAACTGCACAGAGAATTATAAACAGGCAGAACGTAATTACACATATTGGAATTTGGTTAAAATATGGCTAAAATCACCTATGCTTCCAAAAAGGGACAAGGATTTTTATGACTAATTTGAAAGATAGAGCTTCCAACAACACATTCCCCAGCAAAAGCATTAGGTTTGGCACTGGCTTAGAGAAAAGAATAAAACTGCTATGAAATGAAGCACAATTTTTCTCTGCAGGTCTCAAAACCATACAATCCATGGTGAAATAGTAAGATCACAGTCCAAGATGTACAGTTTCAGCATAGAGCGGTATGCAGAGTACATCATATAACAAAATGGAAGCTTTACAGGCAGGAATAATTCACTTTACATTAGCAGTAGGTACCTTCTCCTATCCTACGCACTGCCGGAGGAAACATCTTTAGCAGAGACCTTGTTAAGATATACTATAACATGCTTTACATCTGACACTCCTGCACTGTACACAAGTAATGTAAACTCAAGAGATCTGTTCTTGCCAACACATTATCCGATCAGCAGATGATTTGACATGTTCTTCCTTTTAACAACATAACAGGCAGTAACCAGAATCTATTGAGTTTCTATCAGCTTGAATTCCCTGCAACTCGGAAGGATAATGAAAACGCAATTCTCCATGCATACATCCTCCCTAATAAGATACTCATCATTGCTCCAAGTGAACAGGTTCAATTAATTTGGCAGATTGGCATTTCAGTTCTTTGATGAGATTTAGCAGTGCTTTACAATTTCAGAAATTTGACCCTCCCCCATTTAAAAAAAAAAAAAAAAGAAAAGAAATAATGAGAGAGTGACAGAATTGTGTTCCTGCCCTTGTCACCCTACAAAAAAAAGATAACATTCCTTTGTAATTCTCCAAAGTGGAAAGCAGTAGATGAAGACTGAGTTTATCTACTTTTTATACATCTGTGTTGCTGGTTTAATACAACACTTCTGTAAACATTCCCTGTAGAGCCTCACAGATTTTTACATTTCAGAACTGATTTATGAGCTCAGAGCTATGCTTGCTGCTTATGGTATTCGTATGCCTAAAACTGAAGAAAAAAGTGAGCCTGAGTGATGGATATAATTTGTTAACAGGATTTAATGACTATTTGTCTGTGTTCCCTTTCTGTTTCTCTGCACAGTCATAAATTGGTGCAAGATTGATTTAGTGACCCAAATATTACTTCTTTCACAACCTGGGTCATTTCCCCTCACTTTTTGATCAAAATGACTGCATACGGTAAGAGTCTGTCTGTGCGTTTTTTCACCATGTTGTAATATTCTACCCTGAATTGTAATTTGCAACATAAATGCTAAAATGGCCATGTCAAAAAGAAAGACATTATTACTTTTGCTAGGATCAAAAGAAATTAGGCATAGCTGAAGTCTAAAAATTAATCCTTACAGCTCACCCCTTGATAAAATTAGCTCACTTTGTCATCTTGTGATGTGTTCAATTATCCCTCAGTCAGATAAACTGTGCCTTTCACAAAGGAGATAAGAGCTGATTGAACATCTTTGCTTGAGCAATGTCCCTCTTATGCTACCTCCTGGTAAGACGAAGGTATAAATAGCCCCGTCTGTGCTACATAAGATACTTCCCATCTGTCTGTAAACAAGGCTTCATATATATATTTATTTTATGAGTTATATACAAGTTCAAGGGCATAAAGGATATCATTGCCAATTTCCTTCTGCAAGTAATATGGTATCAAATACTGACTGACTGTTTTAATTAAATTGCTGGATAAATTTTACAACCAATAACATTTACAGTTAATTATGCTAAACTAAGGATAATCAGATCTCATGCTTCAGGGCATAAACTGCTAACTAGAGAGATCAGGAAGGAATTTCCCCAACATCAATAGCCAAATTAGTTCTGTACATTACAGGGTCCCCCCACCCACTCTGAAATATCTGGTATTGACTTCTGCCAAGGATAAGTTACCAGATTTTATAGACTACTAATATGATCAGGTATGGCAAGTTCTTTAGGTTCAGAGCACTCCCTCCCTTGGAAAACCCACAAGATGGATCTCTTTGGGAGGAGTCTCTACTGCAGATTCCTCCACATCAGTTTGTCATGGAAGGTTAGCCCCTCATGGCATACAGCATAGAATTGTCTCAGAAACCCAGTGAAAACCTCTTTGGGCCAACTGAGCATAGGACCTGTGGAAGTAGGGGAAATGCTGGCATACCACCCATTGCATGCAAAGCAGAAATGCATGGTTACAGCACAAACCCTAAGCTGGTGCAGGATGCCAGGATATGGGCACTGGGAGTGGGCCAGGAGAGGGGCCACTGGACCTATGGATCCCCTCTCCACTCAATAACTCACTATGCACCCAGAGTAGATTTCACCCCAAGTGCACAGGCATTTAAAAAAACAAAACCAAGAAACAAGACCTACCAATAAGAAAACCGTGGGCTTTAGTTTATATGTGGGAAGAATAATGTAGTAACAAAATCATTGCAGCATCTTGCCTTAATTAGTAATTACAAGAACTGCCAACTACCAACCCTACATTATTTTATTTTATTTTTTAATTCAGAGAAGTTTTTTCCTTCTTCTTCTTCAATTATATGGCAAAAGAAAGAGCCCTGACTAAAAATAACTCTAATGCATGAGACATTAGAAAATGGTGGATTAAGGTTACCCAGTTAGCTATCATCTGAAATAGCTTTCAGTGTGGCACAAGTAATCATGATAGGGAGAAGCAAGAAGGAAAGTTAATGTCATGGGTCAAGATAGAAAATTTCATCATGAAAGCATAGCAATCCAGGGAACTGTCTTTTGAAAGCAAAGTGACAGAACAAAATCACCAGAATGCACACTGGCAATATTTAATGCCAAGAGACTTTCTACAAAAGGCATAGCAAAAACAACTTCAAAATCCAAAGCAAATATCTGTGGAGTCCTCTTTTAGAGGAATTAGAGGAAAAAGATTCAGGTCTGCAATATCAAGATTTCCATTTAAAGCAGATTATCAAAATTCTTATTTACTTACACTATATAGAAGGGGAAGAGATTTAAACTTTATTTTACCCACTGCTCAAATAAGTAAACTGAACAAGATAAAAATCTAATTATTTACAGGAAATATGGATTTAGGCCAGACTGAACGTCTCTGCCTCAGGAAAAGACAGCGCATAGAACCACCCCTCCAACGCCCCAGCAAAGGAATTGTAATTGTCATGATTTGCTCCTTCCTTGTACCATAAAGGAAGCAAATCTGCAACAGCCTTTTACCAGTCATAGATTACTTCTAGAGCTGGTCTAAAATGTGAAATTTCCACTTTGTGAGAAACATCAATATTTCAAAAAATTGTTTTTGTTCTGAATCAGAACAAAACCAAAATTATTCACAAAATGGAAATTTCTCATTTCAAAGTTTTTTTTTCTTTTGTAGAAAACAGCTTTTTCTAACCAGTTCTAATTCCTCCTGCTCCTGTGCCAGCTCAGCTGTGCTGGATGGTGCACTGGGGTGGAAGACAAAGGCGGTGCTATTCTTCCCCCTTCTCCCTCTCCCCTCCCCCCACCAGTCCCATCCCCAACCTCCCACTCTTTACCCACCTGTGCAGAGGACAGGAGACTAGCAGCAGGTGGAACTAGCTCTTCCCTCTGTGAGCACAGCAGAGTTTTGGGAAAGTTAGGCAGAAGTATCACAGGGGTCACTTATGTCTCCTTATGTTACAGTATGACTTCATAAGGAAAAGAGACCCAGTTTTGCCTTAAGGTTTATGTAGTTTAAACTACATTTCTGCATACCTGTCCATATGACTACATTGTACTTAAGAAAGCTCAAAAATGATGGAAGTGTTAAGTGCCACTGCTGATTACATATGGAAGATACAGGTTTTGGGAGTGCTAAAAACAATAAGGCTATTTCATCTGAGAGTTTCATAAGTGCTTGAAATATAAGGTAACAAAGCAAATCTTAATTTGAACTCCACTGAGTGTATTTGAACATGTGTCTAATCTAAATGGACTAGCATGGGAACAACAAAACTGGATTGTATAATGGTTGTTGAGAAATAAGTTATTTCTGGACAGTTGTAGTGCATCAATCCATCTGTGTATTAAGGCACACAGGTGGTCAGTGATTGAATGATTTATTTTGTGGCTTCAATCAGCTGACAGAAGCCGGGTATTTCAAAAAGGTTAATTTTCTTGTCACATACCAAGGGTCAGAATCCTCAGACTCTGCTGGCTACTATTACAGCTCCCCTGTTCTTTGGCAAAAATTAAAAATCCATGTGTATAAAATAGAGCATCAACAGAAAAATAATGCCAAACTCATGTGAAACGGTTAACACAAACTCAGATGTCTAGGAGAGGGTTATGCTACCTGAACCTCCTGCAGATGAGAGCGTTAGTCTGCTTCTATTCTGACATCAGTAATTACTCTCCCTCAACATCCATGGCTTTCTTATTACATGGTCACTTATTCTCAAGGCATTCCTTTTGCAGGAGCCCATTCCTCAGCTGTCATGAATCTACTAACTGAAGCCCATATTTGCTTTTCCAAGTATAGTTCATTGTCAGTGACTGGACAGGCACTTGTTACTTCTATTAGCACAGAAGCACTGTCAGCAGCATTGTGGATGACCTCAAGAATAAGAGCCAGCGATATCCATGGGAGGTATGTTACTATCGTCTAACAATGCCAAAGTATGGATCCTGTGAATTCAACAGGGTTTTATTTTAAAAGTAAAATTCTTTGTTAAAGACAATGACTTCCCTGCCTGCCCAGTTGATTGCACATAGGAAGGCCTCGATATGGTGTGCTTGAACTGAGCTGGCAAAGAAAATAACTAAAATGAGCCATATTTGAACTGTTATTAAATCTGGAATGTGTATGCAAGTTAGTGTGCATCTACAGTGTATCAATTGGTGTGCTCAGGCCCCAAAGGCTATTCCCAGCTACTAGTTGGAGTAGCTTTCACAAGTGGCTCTCTGCTACAATCAAGGGAGTAAGACGTCTTTCTCCTTAGGAGATCCCCAGTTTCCAACGGAGATTCATGCTGGTAAAAAATTTCCCCCTAAGTTAGTGTATGTAGAATGTCTATAAGGAAAATAAAACTAAAAAAGAATTTACTGTCATAATCAATTAACCTTTAACACTAAATTAAAATTCTCCCAAAAGGAGTTCTGGGGGTTCCGTCAAGAACTCTTCTCCAGACAGTTATGAAAATAATTTAAAATTTATGAATATGATAGCAAGCAGATGCTTTTACACTGTCCCTCCCTTGCTTGTCAATTTACAGTGGTGCAGGCAGCTTAAGATATTTATCCACCAATCCTGCATTACCAGTTTAAATACAATACAGATATGAACTATAATTGCAAACATATTAATCCAAGATAAGCATAAAACTCAATCAGCTTTTTCCTGTATTAAAGGGCAAAACTAACTCAGTTTCTTATTTTTCTAAAGATGACTTCTGCATCCCTGGTGCAGTTCTCTCAAGTCCTCAATTTTTATCTCTTTACACTTCTCATCTTCGCTCAAGGCCTTGTATCCCAGATATTCTTCTGGTTGAGTAGGATTGTCCAAGGGTGGCTTTGAAATCTGTTAATAGACTTTGGTCTCTGTCGCATTGTGTTGGGTAACCCCCCCTCCACCATTTTGTCCCAGGGATGGAGGGACTGGGAAACGAATGTGTCTGCTGAAGAGCAGTGCAAAACACTAGGCATTATTATTCTTAACTGTTAACCCATGTTCTCAAAACACAGCCATTGGACAAAGCCAGAATTTGAAATATTAAGCATTCAACTTTTGCACGGGGTGAAAGGACTTAAAGGAGATTACATTTGAATTCCCAGACCTAACCCAGTCTGTGTTCTGAGTTGGGTTTTTCATTTCTGGTTCTTACGCACCTGAATTCTCAGGAGAATAGTTTGTGAGATCATTGCCACTGTTTTCAATCCCTCCCCAAAACCTTTTGTAGATATGGATTTAACTATTGCCCCTTCAGACTATCGATGACAACCAATCATCAAACATGTGTGTTCTTACACTATGTATATGTTCCCCGCTGCCTTCTACTGGATGGAAACTCAGATCTGCTCAAATGTGTGCGCACACATGTGCACAGCAAGAGATGTCATCCTCTACTGGCTGCAGATTACAGCGTATACACCCTAATACACATCTGTACAGGTGTGTAAGTTGTGTGAATTTGTTCTATCCGATTAACAATTAACCCAACCTCTTTCCAGACAACAATTCGGTGTAATTTTACTCAGCATTTGGGAGATTTGAGTTTAAACACAAAAAACCACTGTGTTAATACAATGATACAGAGTCATAGTTAAAACTACAAAACTGCAGGGAATGGAGAAAATAAGGTTCTAACGGTATTGTTAACTCAGCCACATAATACATACTTACTATCATAAAAGGAGTACAGCAGCAATTCATCAAGCTACATATATAGCCAGAAGAACAGGAATACAAATTACTATGTACCTGCAATGAAGCTGAGTTATCATTACCATTGAAAATGTAGTTGTTGCATTCCTAGTGTTGTGTTATTTTTAAACAGCAAAAACTGAAGGAGTTCTAAGCTGAGAAGTGGCTAGGTAAAAAAAGGGCACCTACACACTCAGCTGATCTACTTTCTGTGTATACTCAATTATATCTGATGACTTCAGTGATTAAAATAAGTTCTTTTTTTATTCCTGATATCACCACCAAACCAGCACTGCAGAGTACTGGGTTTTATTCCTTCTTGTGATCATCAAGAGAGCTATTGAATTCTAATAAGTTACACCAACACAATGCCTGATTATTAAACAACTTCTTTATAACATAAAAGCAAAGATGCATTTAGAAAATTGACTTGTGTATTTCTGATGCCTGTTTGGACTGAAAATTTGAATTCAAGAATGGGGGAGGAAACTGGATGACTCTAGTGACCAGTAATAGGATACTAAGGGCATGGCTACACTCGAAACTCCAAAGCGCTCCCGCGGCAGCGCTTTGAAGTGTGAGTGTGGTCGCGGCGCCTGTGCTGGGGCACTGTTTACACTGGCGCTTTACAGAACTGTAACTTGCTGCGCTCGGGGTGTGTGTGTGTTTTTTCACACCCCTGAGCGAGAAAGTTGCAGCGCTGTAAAGCGCCAGTGTAGCCATAGCCTAAGCCCTTCACTTATAAGGCTTCATATCCCTTGTGAATCTGGTCCAGGTGTGTAGTAATCAAATATTGTTGCCACTCCCAATAACCAAAACAGCTTCCATAAACCAAAATGCAAACATTAAAATACATTAAAATTTATTTTTATCATCATCTAAGTTAATCACTAAATACAATGGGTCATAATAGGAAGTGATTATGAACTATAACAGGGTTCTCACACTACCCTAAGTGGAGTTTATATAACTCCACTTAAGGAATAGGTTTTCCCCTCATACCAAAAAAAATCAACAGGCTTTGAACCCTAATCTTTGTGTTAAGGGCACAGACTTTTTCCACTTGAACATTTGGAGTACTTGGTGGTGGATTTCAGGCTATTATCTTCACGGTGTACCCACGTGTAGAGAGAGAGAGACTTTACCAGTGGTTTATACAATTATTTGTGAGACAGCACTGGAATGTTTAGTATTAGTAGAGCTGTCTGGATTTTTGTGGTTTTTCATTGAAAAATTGGAAAGTTTCAAAAGGAAAAGTTATAGAAAATGTTGAAAAAGCTTTCCATTTACTTTTCTTCTGAATGATAATTTTAAGATAGAACCAAGTATTGGATTCATGGGATATATTTCTGACCCTGGGAATAGATGATGGGCCATTGATTAGACACAGCATAGCCAGCCACCTAATTTGGCACATACCTTCTAATAGGTCCTCCGGCTGTGCCCTGCCCTGCTGTCTCCCCCCACTTTCAGGGGAACCGACAGTCTATAGTCCAGCCAGCAGCCTGCTGCAGTCACCAGTCTAGTCCCTTGTTTCAGGGGCAAATTGCAGTCTGTGTTGGCCACTTCCCTCAGTGGAAGTGGGAGCAGCCCTTGCACCTTATCTTCCCTTCCTCCAGGGCCTCAGTCTGGCGCCAGCCAGCCAGCCAGCCAGCCAGCCAGCCGCTCCTGCTCCTGGGCATCCAGTCCTCCCTAGGAGGCCAGGGAGTGACTTCCTTCTGCGCTACTGAGCAGCCCTTTATATATGGCCCTTGCTGGCCCTGATTGGCTGCTGCAACAAGTCACCTCCCAATTGGTTCACTTAGTGAGCCCTCCTCTAATTGGAGGGTTCTGTGCAGGTTCCCTCTGACCTGCTTTAACCCTTCCTCTTCCCAGTGTGGGGCAACTGCCCCACTACAGTGCAGAAAAGCTTTGTGTTTTTTACTTGAATGCAATGAAGGAAGATGGCAAACAAAAAGGAATGTTAGGCTTTGTCCTAAAAGGAAAGAAATTAGCAGCATTTCCTCCGAAGAAAATAAATGCAAAGCAATTTGGGGCTCAGTTCTAGGCTTATGCACGTAGACTGAGCACACAGAAGGAGCATTGGCTGAGCCACAACACAATGCTATCTTATAAATATAATAAGGCTTACTTACGTAGATCTTTGCATCTGGGGTTTAAAATGATCTCTTTAATGTTTAGCAATAAGCAAATAATAATTTCAATCAGTGACAATAGCAGCCCATCCTACCCTCCCTTGTTTTAAGTTCTGGTCCTATTTAATGATGATCATATTAAAGCACTGATGGATTTGTAAATGTGTTCAAATGAACTCATCTGTGAAGACACTTTCACTTCGCCGTACTTGTCAAGAGTGTCATTACATGATGTCAGGGTGTGAGAGCTTCAAAGTGGAGCTGAGGAGCTCTGCTGCTTGACAGATGTGCTGTGTGAAATGTCACCCTTGACAAAAAAAAAGAAGTGCGCCTATTAGTATATAATAAAGCACTTTCATATTTAGTGTACATACATAGACTCTATTATTTTTGGGTTACTGTTCTGGCTGCACAAAGCCAAAAAGCAAGACAAGTATCTCACAAAGAAAGTATACTGCCAATGTAAAATACAACTGAAGTCCCTGATTTGTTTGTTGATGCAGGCTGCCTGCAAACCTGGTCTCAGTAAATTTTTCCACAGGGGAAGAGGAATTATTTTGGTCCCATCACTTTGGAACAGTGAATTTAGAGGCAGGTTTTCAAACACCCCTAAGGGATTTAGGAGACTAAGGCTTTGTCTGCATTGGAACTGAATGACAAAACTTTTGCCATTCAGAAGTGTTAAAAGAAACCCAACCAACCCCCGAAAGACAAAAGTTTTGTTGATGAAAAGCGCTGGTGTGAACTGCGCTTTGTCAGCAGCAGAGCACTCCTGCTAACAAAGCTATCGCCACTCGTTGGGGGTGGAAGTTTTTTGTCGGCAGGAGAGCTCTCTCCTGCCGAGAAACAGCAGCTACATTGTGCGCCTTTTAGTGGTATGGCTGTGTCACTAGAAGGTGTGTAGTGTAGACAAAACCCAGAGTTGCACTGACTGGTGAAAAATCTTTGCTTGACACCCTTTGAAAAGGAAGCCCTATGCCTATCCACAGATTAGGTATAGTACTGTAGTGCAGGTATCCTCACAATGCCTCACTAAAGTGCCTCAGGCCTGTTCCTGAGGGACTGACTGTGTCTAGGCCTGAGAGATGAATAAAGGGGAAGTCAGTTGTAGCAGGAAACTCACATAAGACAGAATATTACCACCCTCAAGATCTGCTTTTACTTAGAGCAAAATGAAGGAGAAAAAAAATTCTTAGTGCAAGGAGATGGGCAAAAGACAGTTATAGGTCTAGTCCCAATTCCTTACTTTGGGAAACCTTATTCTAGCTTGCTGTAGGAGGGTTGCCCCAACAGTCACCCTGCCAAAATATATGTCTGGAGGAAAGGAAACCAGTATAGATATTGGCTAAAATGGAGTTTGTAAATTGCATTGTTCATACTCCAGGCCCACAGAATCTATAGAATCTTCTCAAAATTAAGACTGCTGGTTGTTGTTTCTGGGGGGAGGAAGAGGTAGGAAGTGGCTGAGCAGGGCGATCAAAAAACTGAATGGAAAAAAAACCACTTACAAGCTGCACTTTTGGAGTTTCCAGGTCCTTGAGTGGGATTTTTCCCTAGGAGGGATGATTTGGCCCAGAGCAAGAACTTCAGCAATGGGCCCCTTGATTTTGTAAGCTTGTGAAAAAGCAAAAATAGTTATCACAACAATAGAAAGTTTGTGAGGAACAGGACAATTTCTCTATTATTCCTTCAGGAAGGTTTGGGGAGAACCTCTTGTAGTCAAAACATTATTCTGCTGCCTGAAGTACAGGATTCCTGGGCATATTGTAGGATGCAATAAAAATTTATTGGAGGTAGCGTTTGAGGGAGCAATATAAGTTATCAGTTTGATTGTGTAAGTAATAAGCCCAAATACAGTAGGTCTAAGCGAAGTTTTGCTACAACTTAAACACTTCACAATGTAGCATACCCAAAACTACCACACCCAATTCCAGAAACTTCTAAGTATGGAGTGCTAATGGCGCACCTGGCTTGCAATATTCCCCTTTCTCAACTGTTCTCTTAAAGAGATCTATCCCTATGAGGAACACCTGCTGCAGCACACTTGTTTAGCAAAGTTGTGAAATCTGGGAAAAGTGCCCTTGAATTTTCCAGGAGCTTTCAGTCTATTACTGCCCTCTAAGGCCTCTATTCTTAAATCCACATATAGATTCATAGATTATAGGACTGGAAGGGACCTCGAGAGGTCATCGAGTCCAGTCCCCTGCCTGCATGGCAGGACCAAATACTGTCTAGACCATCCCTGATAGACATTTATCTAACCTACTCTTAAATATCTCCAGAGATGGAGATTCCACAACCTCCCTAGGCAATTTATTCCAGTGTTTAACCACCCTGACAGTTAGGAACTTTTTCCTAATGTCCAACCTAAACCTCCCTTGCTGCAGTTTAAGCCCATTGCTTCTTGTTCTATCCTTAGAGGCTAAGGTGAACAAGTTTTCTCCCTCCTTCTTATGACACCCTTTTAGATACCTGAAAACTGCTATCATGTCCCCTCTCAGTCTTCTCTTTTCCAAACTAAACAAACCCAGTTCTTTCAGCCTTCCTTCATAGGTCATGTTCTCAAGACCTTTAATCATTCTTGTTGATTCAAACAAGGGGGGGAAGACACCAAAACCAAACATATGTCCCCTTTAAAAGGTCTCAGGAAAAGAGCAGTTTTAATAGAATTCATAAGGCCCTTACCTCAGGGTCCTGGTTCAGAGCTCCCAAAGTTAGAGTCAGCAAACAAAGTCTCTGGACCCAGTGGGTGCAGCTGGAAGCAGGCCTCCCAGGCAAAGCAGACAGACTCTCAAGTCCCCTGGGTCTGAGTTCAAGTGGCTAGCCTGAATCTTTGCTGGAGCCACAACTTCCACACTGCTTTTTTAATTGTGCTAGCCTAAAATACATTAGTATGACTATCTACCTGGCTGAGAGTCATGCTCTCAGATACAATGTAAGCATACTGAGTCAGGCTAGTCCCTGTAGCCTGAGGCACCACAACCTATATGGCTTCTAGCCTCCCCTCTCCTATTCTGCTTCCTCTTTCTGTTAAAATAGCTCTGTCCCAGGGTGGGGTAGGGTGATCCTTGACTGTGCCCAGGCTTCCTTAAGGGAACTATGGTAAGGCACCATGCCATACCATAGTTGCCAAAACTCCTAAACATTCATACCACTGTATGAGACTGCAGTTTTGCCTTGCAGGGGCTCATGTAAACTTTTTTCTTAGTTTGGGGGTTCACAATCCCAAATTCAAAACAAAACATATGAAATGGGACTGTTTCACCTAGCTTTACATAGAAGCTATGTAAGATTGTGAACTTATTACTTATCATATTACTTGTAAAATTGTACTCAGAAGTCAGTAATGATAACAATTGCAATAGGTAGATCAGTCTATACAGAATCCTAAACCTTTTGGATAACTGGTGATGTAACAGCAGTGTCCTCTTATATCAGTGGCCTGAGTGTGGATGCTAGCAAGTTCATTCATCCAGTGAGCTTTATTCATTCTTTCTCACACATATGCCCTTCTAGTAAGAATCACATATAGAATCAGAATAATGGTCCATCTATTCCAATATCCATCTCTAGTCTGGCCATACTATCTGCTTGAGAGGAAGACGTGAGCTTACCATACCGTAAAGTATCATAGTGCCTTCTAATGATAAATGTAAACAATGTAACTAAAATTAAATTAAATTAAAGCTGTGGTTCCTTCTCCATTCTTCTCCTCAGGGTGAAAATTATATGTGATTCTCCTTGTGTTATTTGTGAAGGCAAGGTCAAAATTATCTGTAATGCACAATTATAGAGTAATATGTCCATAGGGTAAATGTAGGAAGGCTTCCTCTTTGATCCTCAGGTAAACATCTACATTGATGTAAGAAGAGATCTTCCAAACTTTTAGGGACACCTTGCCCCTTTAAAAATCATTTGGCAACTGTTGCTGTTATGTATACAGTATGTATGAACTGCCTCTATTTCAGGAGGGAGTTCAAATGACTCTGTCTACTATAAGAGGTCGTGTAGCTAAACAATACATTTATTTTCATTTCACCTTCTGAGTTTCAATCCAAACAAAATTCTGCCCCAGAAGAAATAGGAAGCACTTAGCTCTTATTTCCCAAGTTAAAAAAAAAATCCTAAGTGTGAATCATTAAAAAAAAAAAAATCTATTTGTTATCAGGTCTTTTCTTGTGTCTCGCCAGGACCTGCTGATCTTTATTTATATAAGACGTTTTCATTTTTTAAACACATTGTCTGAGGCTCTGAAATCCCTTTACAAACATTAATTCATTTAAACTCAGTCTCCCTTTGACACAGGGAAATATTACTGTCCCCATTTTACAGGTGGGGAAACAAACCCAGAGGTCAAATGACTTATCCAAAGTCACACAGCAGGTCAGCAGCAGTAAGAGGTACTGGTTCTCCTGGGATATACCTAGTAATAATGGAACAAAGTTTAAATAAAAAAATAGAATGAAAACAAGAAATGAAAATGTAGGCTAATTTTCAGAAAAAGCCTCCTAACAGAAATAATTTCTAAAGAGAAATTATAGAAGCCACAATGCTTGGGAAATCTTACACAAGACTGTAAAACACCAAAAATGGATTTTACGAAATAATTGTGCATTGGCATGAAGATGGGCTAGATTATCTAAGAAGTCATTTTAAATGTATATAGAATATTCTTTCACGTAATAAATAAAATATTTCCTCACATATCTTTCTTTCTTTCCTACAGTGATAGCATATTTTTTTGTTACTGTTTCATTTTTTTCTCTACTACCAGGGAAAACACACAAAAACTCAGGAAGAAAAGAGAATGCAGTAGGTCTCAAAGGGAGGTTAAAAAAAGGACCTTGACTACTTATTATTCATCCACATTCTTACCGCTGAATTGCCACAGTCTTTCATTCACAAGTGCTCAATCATTCTTGCATCAGAATAAAGTAGGTTGAACTGGTTTGGATATAATAAGAATAAATTTTCACCCAAAATGTAACCCAAACCAAAGCTTTTTGAATGTTTAAAAGTGTTTGCACTGCTTTTCATTATCATCACTATTTTCCAGTTGTGAACAACTGTGCACTTGTTTGTTCCAGCTGGATAAAATGCTGACACACTATCAGAAAGACTGCTGCCAAGATATTTCTGACCCAAACATAAGGCAGAAGTACTAGAATCGTAACAGAAAGCCTATTCTTGTCAGACTTTCATCATAGGGACTCTGTCTGGGCAGATCTCCCTTTCCCTGTGCAGAAATGCTTGCTGGCTCTACATTTCCCCCTTAGAAACGGTGAAAAGAAATTCACAGTTTATTGTTTCTCCCAATTTTATTTTTATTGCTATGCAATATATTCAGAGACAAAATCATTATAAAATGCCATGCAAAGAGGCATTATCATCACGATTAAGCCACATATAAAATACAGCAAATTTGCATCCAATTATTCTTGTTACATTCCTTTGAGTTTAAGTACCCCCAATGTATAATATCCCAGAGTACCTGGTATTGAAAAGCCAGATTCATTCCTCCTAGATTAACAAAGGTATTTATGTTCCAAACTGTCATTGAAATCATTGTATGTAGTGTTGTTTTAGCCATGTTAGTCCCAGGATATTAGAGAGACAAGGTGGGTGAGGTAATAGCTTTTATTGGACCAACTTCTGTTGGTGAAAGAGTGAGACAAGCTTGCAAGAGAGAGACACAGAGTTCTTTCTTAGGTCAGCCCTGAAGAAGAGTTCTGTGTAGCTCGAAAGCGTGTCTCTCACTAACAGAAGTTGTTCCAATAAAAGACATTACCTCACCCACCTTGTCTCTCCATTGAACTCATCAGAAATCAGCCAAAATACCTTTGTGCATCTGGGCCCAATTATCCCAATATGGAGATAATTTCAGGCGAGACCAGAGCATGTAAATCAGGGTTCCTTTATTTCAACACCTTGAACATCTCCCAGAAATGTGACTTGTCATCTTGCTCATTTTCGCTGGTATCCGGTACATTTGCATCACAATCTTATATTGCATCTCTAATACATTTGTTGAAACAGAACAAACATAATGGAGCCCTCCAGATCAACAGGATGTGCCCTTTTTCAACAACTTTTCTTTACTAAGCCAATGAATCAGAGAAAATGCTTTGTACAACTTTCCCTCACACATTCTTAGTTTCCTTATTTAAAACTCGATTTGTTCAAAAACAAAGGGCTCTCTAGTTCTAGCAACTTTAACTTTAGGCTGAATGAGAAAGCTCCTTATCTAGAGAGAAAAGAAAGTTTAGCATGTTCTGTTTGTGTCTTAGCTCTGTAAGAGACATTACTTTATCTTAATTTTAAAAAAAGAGATAAGTATATCAACTCATTAAATTATATTTCGGTTAATAAGGACAAAGTTCAAATTAGATCCAATGAGTGTACAGGGCATAGATTTGCTTTAACTGTAAATTTTGCTCATACCCTTCTTGATGAAGTGAGAGTCATAGCACTGTTGTGGGGAGAAGTTAAATTCAGATTTATGCTCATTGGTCCATAAAAATTGCAAGATTTTTTTTTTAACAAAACCACATTCTATTTCTACCCAATAACTGATGAGGAAGGCAAATTCCAAGTAAATATGGCCATTAACTAAGCAATGTGATGTTTTTCAGAACTGGAAGAGAGTCTCTACCATGTTCTAGAGATTTATGCAACAATTGTAAGATCATCTGAATGCTGTTATACATCACGAGAAAACATTGTGTTGCCTCTACTTGGGAATGGTAGCAAAATTAATAAGACTTGAAATGCAGCATAAGCTAAAGAATTACTCTAGAAGGCCTCATCAGTATCCAGGACATACTAAACAATTGAGCAGCATAACACAGAAATGATCAATTTGTAAAATTAGATTGTAAGTACTTTGATTTTATACTTCTCCTAGATAAAACCTGTCCTGAGCAGATACGGTACACGTTCTCACCTAGATTTTTATAATGATTTTCTTGAAAAAACAATTAAAACATAACTTATATCAGATCAGTGGTCATGGGAGATGGTCACATTTTTTTCAACTTCTTTTTTGCAAGCTTTTTTCAAAGTTTTCTTCCCATTTTCCCACTAGTTCTAATAGTTATTGTGACTTCGTATATCTTTAATTGGATATTAGGTTTTTCCCTTCAGTCTCTGAAACACCTAATGTTTTCCCTCTGAAAATATCAGAATAACTAGCCATGTATAATAAATACAAAGGTATTTTAATTGACAAGGAAAACATTGGAATTTCTTCTTCACTGATCTGAATCACAAAGCACAAGAGGCATGTTCCTGAAGCCTCTCAGCCTTTCAAGTGAAACTAGAAAGTGAATCCTTAGAGGTAGCAATAATAATAAATAACAATAATAAAAAACCCCACCACACATGCAGGAAGGCATAGGGGTAAAGATGATCAGATATAATGATTAGACTTGACCTTCAAATTAAACAGCTTATGGACATAATGGAGGACATGTTTCTAGGTAATTGCTAATGCTGTAGGTTATTCCAAGCCGGCAAAATTACTGATTTTATATAACACTTCTTGTTTAATGAGTGGCTAAGATTTAAGTGTCTGACAGTTTAACATCTCTCTCATTTCCTTCAGAGACTGTGAAGGAAGAGGAATAACGTTTTCTTTTGTAATGTGAAAAGCTGACACAGAGCTGTCAGACATTTCAGTTCAGCTAATCTTCCATAGAAAATGCAATGTTGTGTGGGTTCTGACTTCCCCAGGAGTTTATTGATCTCATGTTTGCCAGATAAACAAGTGACATCAGCACTGCAGCCTCTTCATGAGTAAGTAAAATGGCAGATCAGAGCCTAGTGCCCAGGTACAGGTATAGAGTAACAATCACATTTCATATTTATACTAGTACAAGGTGCTATAGTTGCTTCAGCAGATTCAGAATACAGATACCCTTTGTTTGGATAAATCTCTTATATCAGCCACTAAAAAACGGAAGATAACCTCACAAAACCGCTCTTTATAAATACCATTACCAAATTTTGTATAATCAGTGTGGGTCGCTGAGTGATGAAGTAGTCCAAGAAATTTGTTCAAACTGCAGTGGACAACAGACTGTTTAATTGACTGGAGCTGAATGCAAGTATTTGGAAAGAACAGCTTCTTGAATATTTAAATAAACTATGTCAAGGCAGTAGCAAATATTGTGTTATATTAGCATTAGTAATATAGTTTGTTATTTACAATTACAGGAAACAAAACAACCCTCTTCACTGCCCACAATACTTCCCAGGCTTTACTTTTTGCAGCCTATTAGCCCTTGTGTGGTATCCCTTGTCTGCCCTTACTCTGGTGAAAGCTGCTAATTGATCAATAAAGGATCTATGCAAGCGACATACTGAGTAAGTCAATGGCTAGTAAAGAGCTGATTTCATACATCATGAATCTTATTAGTCATGTTTTTTATTACCTTGTGCTATGAAGGGCGGTGCCAATTCATTCTTTATAGCACTGAGAGGTTGGAGAAAAAATTACGTAAAAGTATATGATCATTAAATGCGTATCAGCATTACAAGGAATAAGACTGTATAGATTCATTGACAATGAAGTAAAATACAGTAGATAACTAGTTGCTGTGAGAATACATATTCATCCATCAGCTGGAACACAACATATATATATACACATTTTTCTTATGCATAACTCCCCACTTCCATTTAACAGGTATAGTTTTCAGGGAGTTAAAGACCAAAATCCCAAATTCAATTCCAGCAGGAAAAGGAAATGGATTAAATCCTGCTCATCTCTCTCTCTAGCTAGCTTACAAGTTGTTTCCAGAAGCAGAACATGGCATAATTGCTGTCAGCTGAAAGTCAATATCAGCTTGAACCTCTGTCTCTGTAGACACAATTTCAGACTAGCTAGTAGCTGCCTTAATTTGCTTTATTTTACAACTTGATACAGGATCACTTTAATAGGAATTCATCATGACATTTTAAACACCATTTTATGTATCTATCTACATCACTGAATGTGGGAAGTCCACTCATGGTTATTTGTCTTTGTGGTGAAATTACCATCTTCTTGTATTGGTGCTATGTGAGATTTTTTCCCTCGGAACATTTGACTTTAATGGCTACTTTTCCCGAGTAAAAGACCTTTAGTTTATATGTCCTTCTGCTCTTTGATGCTAGGTGCACATTTTCTGATTGGTTGGTTTCATTAGGTTGCTAGTTTTGTTTGTGGATTTTGTACAAAGTCAATTTCTTCAGCAGCAATGCTGCAGTTTGATATGGAAATGATATTGTGCTCCTACCACAGGGGTGAAATTCATTTTGATTGTTTCATATCCATGCACCATTCCTTTTTGCAAATGTTTTGTTTCCTGTTTTTTGTTTTTATTTCAGTTACGCTTTCTATTGCCTGTTTCACATATGTCCTTTCATTTGTGTAAGAGTGTTCGTTACAGACCAGATTTTCCAACTCTTGCTCACCCTGAGTAACAGTTACTCACACATGTATTCCCATTACTACATACTTGAGCAGCATCACTGAGCATCCGTCTACACTGCACTCTGAGTTGTGACTGCAGCTCAGGTAAATACACCCGCACTAGTTTTTAGCCGTGCTAACATGGCTAAAAATAGCAGTGTAGATGTGTGGCATGGGCTTCAGCATAGGTTAGCAAAGCTGGTACATACCTAGGGTTGCTGGTGGGCTTGTACAGCCTGCACTGAAGCCTGTACTGTTGTGTCTTCTCTGCTATTTTTAGCAATGTTAATACGGGTAGATCTACCCAAGCTGAAATCACACCTTGGATGCAGTACAGACACACCTTCAGTGTGAGAAGGATGGCAGAAACCAGCCTTATGTTGGGATACTTTTCTCTTTCACTTTTAGGCACTCATTAAACAGCACAAATAAATTTAAAGAACCTCTTCCTTCCCCCCTTTAAAAACAGTGTCAAAGATTTACCTTAAAATTCATGGAAAGATGAAAAGAGGCAAAACAGGATTATTTGGGGATGTCAGAACACTCTGTTTCCTTACTTTCACCAGCTGAAACTATAGCATTTATAGTAATGTTACTTAAAAATATATTTTCTATTATTGTCAGTGTAAATAAATCTCCATAGGTTATTAAGGGTGCAGTACATTTGCCAAGATGAAAACCAAAATTAAAATCTTATTTTCATTTGAATTAAGGCACCTTTACGCTGTTTTGGCAGTGTGTATGTAGATATTACACCTATATCAAGGCCCCTTTACACTTCAGTGTAAAAGACAATCAAGCCTTTAAAACTGAAAAGCAAAGAGACTGGTTGGATAACCATGTTAAATTTTAGGTGCTGATTCAGATCAGATGGAGGGTCTCTCCATTATTAGTCAAATTCCCCTGGGGTATTTTGTTGCTCACAATAGTAGCCATGAAGACAGAGGTTTTTTGTGTGTGGTCCTAATGGAAATGAAGGCATTTTGTGAATGTGAGACAAACCCGCTATTTAAGGGTTGGGTTTATTTTGTTTATCTTTTCACTCTATAGTGCCAGTGAGGCTTTATGAACAGGGAAATGCACTAGAGCAGTGGTTCCCAGCTTCCAGCAGCTCCCATTGGCTTGGAGCAGTGAACCGCGGCCACTGGGAGCCGCGATCGGCCGAACCTGCGGATGCAGCAGGTACACAAACCGGCCCGGCCCGCCGGGGCTTTCCCTGCACAAGCGGCGGAACAAGTTTGGGAACCACTGCACTAGAGTAATGTGGTATAAGGAAGTTCCTATTACAAAATCTAGAGCTTGAATCAGTAGTGCTTATTGTTATAAACTGATATATTTGACTGGTGGAGAAGTCCATGTATACCTGAAATTACTCCTGGCCCTTATTTGGGGTAGTGTAGTGGTGTGTAGTGGTAGGGTGGGAGAGTTAAGGGTAACGCACAACCGGGCCTAGGCAAATAGACCAAAATGACTATTTATCTTTGAACTGAGTGAGCCAGGATTTCTAAGCCCCTGGCATTAACACTTATGGCAGAGAAATTGTATTCACCGATGTCCCAATCAAACCAATAGGCACTTAAACCCCACAGTTTATTCAGAGCAAGAAAGCAATACTTGTTTACAAACTAATCTTTTGTAAACTGGAAAGACAAAGTAAAAACCAAACCTACTTATATATCAAGATACAGTAATGTTCAATAATGTCCTGCAGTGACCCTTGGGAATTATTAGAATAGAGGAGAATCATACAATTTCTAAACTACAGTGTCAAGATGGAAAAGCAAAGGTTAGTGATGTGTTGATGCTGTTAAAGCTCACCCTCAAAGCTGGCCAGCCTCATGTTAAGTCTTATTCTTACAAATTTCAAGACCTTCCCTGCATTGCTAGAATACAGAAGGTAGGCAAAACAGAAGATTAGTGGGATTTAGTGCACCTGGCATTGGTGTTGGTGGGTCAACCAACTTAGCAGACCTGAACAAAAGCTCTGTGTGGCTTGAAAGCTTGTCTCTCTCACCAACTGAAGTTGGTCCCATAAAAGATATTACCTCAACCTACCTTGTCTCTGTAAGCTTAGCCGTTGGCATTTTACCAATGTTGCAATTATTGGTTTGGAAGTGCTGGTAGATATTTAAAAATCTTTCTTTTTTTTTTTAAACAAAAATGCTACCTTTTGGGTTGGTTTAATGTTTGCATCTGTCAACGTTCACAATGCCCCTTTAAAGTGATCAATTTGGAGCCAAGACATCGGGTGGACAGTTTTACTGTAGATTCGAGATCTTGCTCCACTGAAGTCGATGTGAGCTTTACTATTGCCTTCAATAGGAACAGTTCCAGGCCCTTTGCAAGTTGGGCAAACAAAATGCTGTTTTCTCTTTTTAAAATTTTATTTTGATGTAGCTACCTGCTTTTTCAGCTTAGTAGAAGTGTTCCTGTAGCCATGGGAGAAAAGGTGACGTCTGCAAGTAGTCATCTTAGGCACACTGGCATTATGCCAGTTTAAAGCTCTAGGAGGCGTCACGTACCAGCCACACCCAGTAATTTGCCTGACCGGTGTAAACTGACGTTTTAAGCTTAAAAACCATCACAGCACTGGGGTTTTTTCCCCTCTCCACTTCTTGAGACATGTTGCTTTTCAACTTGTCAATAAAAATGCCAATACCAACATACCTGTAGTAAGCCAAAAAGCCAGGTTTGGAATGGAAGGCAGATTGTCAGAGATAAAAGTGAACACTTGTTGAGAAAAGAAGTTATTTATTTATTGAAAAATAAAATAAGACAGCAGTTTGTAGCACAAGGAACTGAGAGAAGTTTCTTACAGTTAAAAGCAGTTTTGCTATAATCACTGCAACTGACTACCTTGTCAGGTTGCATTGGTTAATCTCTAAATCATCGATGGCATGGTTTGTGCTTTTCAGACTTTATTCTTTTCTTTTAACCTCGTCTGGCTGCCCTTCACGGTAGTACTAGATGCTAAAATTTGAAAACTAATAGTACCCGCAGGTATAGTACCTGTATGAATATACCTGAGATTCTATCAGCAAGGAGTGGCTGGATTGATACAAGACAGCAAGACAGTTCTTGAGCATAAGCACCACTGTATATGCTTTAAGGGCCCTGCAGTCTTAAGTGAGACAATAACTCATACGCTGGTCCAGTCCTTGGAGAGAAGAGTCACACTCCACTCAGCAATAAAACAATATCCCTCTGATGCACTAACAACAGAACCACAAGGAGAAGACACTCATGACCCAACTTTCCCCCTTCAGCACATTGAAATCTTTGCTGTCTTGGGGCAACTTATGTTGTCCCTAATGAGAGAGAAAGGAATTCATGTTGCAGGCAATTAAGAAAGTAATGGTAATTCAGCAGGTGACACTCTTCCCTTGAAATCAGTGCAGTACTGATGGTTCAGCATAGTGTTAGGGGAGCTGTTCTGTTGGAGGCTTATCATTCAGATCAGATGCAAATAGGGCTCTTTGTCACTTGTGGTCACTAAAGAGCTCTCAGCCATTTCTGTACATCTTTTGTCAAATCATTTTGACTAATAGACACATTCATAAATATTGAAGTCTGTTGCATAAGCTGAGAACAGAAGCAAAGAACTAAATCAAGTGTATTTACTGTACATAATGTGCCCAGCTTATCATGACTTAAGGATTTAGGCTGGAATTTTCAAAGACCTCTAGGGGAGTTACGTGCTCAAATCCCATTGAAATTCCATAGGAGTTGGGCACCTCCCCTAGGCTACTTTGAAAATCCCCAGTCTTAGGGCACAGCAATGTGATAAACTCTTTTGGATTAATATTCTGAGCACTGTCCGCTCCCATTGACTTAAATGGAGTTCTTGCTCAGCACCAGGCATGACTGGGCCAAAATAAGAGAATGATTTACAATATAATTCCATCATGACATAATGGCTATATTTCTGTCTGGGCCCAATCTGAAAGCCCTGATCCCTCTTCAGTCCTATTTGTGGGATGTGCCCAGCACCTTACAGGTGATGTTTCTTAGTGTGCAAATGAAGATTAGCAGTGAAATAATTTCTGATGTTCTATTGAAATTCATTCTCCCACCCCGTGATTTAATAGTATCTTAATGCTTTACTTATGGCTAGACATTTAGTTCCATTCTAGAGATTAGGGGTGAAATCCAGGCCCCACTGAAGTCAATGGAGGTTTGAGGTTGACTCGAAGTTCTGTGAGGCCAGAATTTCCAGCTAGATGTGTAAGAATTTATAGTCAGATCTGTAGGTTTCAGCTATATTTTACAATGATCACCATACAGGTCTTTGAAAATGGTATAAATCCTGCAAGATACTGGGATGTGCTCTCTACTCACATTGAATGGAAATAGAAGGTTCTCAGTTCCTTTCTGAAGGTATTTAGCAGATTCAAGCACATTGTCTAATGATACTGATGTCAGGAAACTTAGAACTTCACTTGCCCTGCCAGAAGGGAGCAGTTTACAGGGACTGAATGTTACTCAATGCAATTTGCTCTGCAGCAGCAGGAAACTCCTACAGGATATACAGAATACCAGGAGTGCATAACCAATGTAAATCAGAGTTGATTTTAGTGTAACAATGAATGCCAGCTACTCTTCCCTCCCACCTCCACATTCCCAGTTCTTGTGCTTTTAAATTGGAAATAAAGAGCAGAAAACATTTTACTGTGAGAGGATGAATGTCATACTTGGCAATGTTTCTACTCCTGGCCCCATAACAGACCAGGTGAGGCGATTTGAATACTACCAACACTTGTATGAAGTTGGCAGGGAGGCCTGCTTAGATTAGTTAATGATGTGTGCTTTGCAGTTAATGAGCCGTTCCTCAATTTTGTCTGCATTTAGTGGAGGCATGAGAAGTTACTTTGAGAAGTTCATTTGTCATGATGGTATGAATGCTTTGCTCTGTGCCTATTACTGTACAATCAGAATACCAGATGTAAATGTATAAATTTTCAGTCTTGAAAATTAATTCTTCATGCTCCTTTACAGAACTGCCATATTAATAAAAGTCAGTCATGCTGTTTTAATGTTCTTTCATAAGAATATTCTTTTCCTACAAGTTGCTGATCTGCACTGTCTATTAATACAAGTCTCAAATAATTTTGAGAAGTAATCCATGAGGCTTACCTTTCTTATCTGTGGTAACTTTTAAAACTAGCAATATGTCTACGACTGATTCGGCATTATGACTGAATTGCAGTTACTTCCTCAGTACAAGTCAAATGGCATTGACTTAAAATGCAGTTATATTTCTCACATAACTCACCCTTAGTCACTGACGTATGCTGGCATCTTTACTTAGGGGGGATTATCCCTTTGACAAGTGCCTATAATTATGTCATCTATGTTTTACTCACAGGTGTTGAGAGAAAATATAGATTCTTCAAATCCTTCCCCCACCTCCACCCCCCAAATCCTGTTGCTACAGATTTTCTATAGCAGTGGCTCTCAACCTTTCCAGACTACTGTACCCCTTTCAGGAGCCTGATTTGTCTTGCATACCCCAAAGTTTCACCTCACTTAAAAACTACTTACTTACAAAAATCAGACATTAAAATACAAAAGTGTCACGGTATGCTATTACTGAAAAATTGCTTACTTTCTTATTTTTACCATATAATTATAAAAATAAATCAATTGGAATATTAATATTGTACTTACATTTCAATGTATGGTATACAGAGCAGTATAAACAAGTCATTGTCTGTATGAAATTTTAGTTTGTACTGATTTCGCTAGTGCTTTTTATGTAGCCTGTTGAAAAACTAGGCAAATATCTAGATGAGTTGATGTACCTCCTGGAAGACCTCTCAGGGGTATTCGCACCCCTGGTTGAGAACCACTGTTCTATAGGGTATTCAGATTTCTTTCTACTAGAAAGTACTTTTGATTAAGGAGGGAAAATGTTGACTGTTTTACTAGCAGATGTAGTGCATGGCGTAATCCAGTGGGGACCCAATCAGGGATTGGAGCCTCTAGTTACTATGGCAATACGAATAATAAAATACACTCACAATGAAATTGTCTTCCTGTACAGATGACCCATGCAAAGTTCTGTGCCCCACTTAAGCCTTTAATACAAAGCTAAAGTGTCATTAAGTGTCCTCTGTGCACTGGAGCAAATTTCACCCTAAAACATGTTGAGCAATGATACATGCAACTATAAAACAAAAAATGGAGCCAGAAGACAAAAATTCTAACAACTAGAGCAAGAATTCTAACACCTAGAGTTTAGGGAAGCTGGAAAATCAAGGGGGAAAGAGATTGCTCTTTGTCGAGTGAAACACTTCAAAAAAATAAATGGAGACCAACAAAATGTTGACATTTGAGTCAAAATGGCCTCAACTACTTCTCCTATTCTTACATAAATAGAATGTTACAAAGCTATTTTCATCACAGCTATGAAAAACATCAAACATTACTGCCTTGATTACAGTAATAAATTTGTAGTATGACATGAACTATTGCAAAATAGTGTATGAAAGAGAACAAATAAACAGGAAGCTTTAGAAAAATAGGGCCACAACTTTCCAATCCTTAGGCAAAACTGAGAGCACCTCACTGCATCATAGTAATGTGTGCACATATGCACATAAATGCTTTGAGGCACTGTCTGTATAGTATGTTGTTCTATTGGGATAGACTCACTTAAGGTCCCACATCTAAAACCCTAAATCAGAATTGTTCATGAGGCCAGATAACCTATAGATACAAAGATTTATCTTCAAGGCACCATATTCATTTATAGAGATCCTTTTTCCATCACTGTGTTCTGGTTACAATTATAAAGTCAATAATATATCATCAGTTACCACACAGCATTTAAACTACTGCCATTATCAACTATTGTATATGTAAAGAAATAACAGCAGAATTTCAGATGCCCCAGCATAGTAACTGTTGGTAAAAGAAATTGGAAATTTGTTGTGTGTTAATTTTTCTCGTGCTACTTCTTGGAATTTTTTCTAACTCTTAGAATCTAAGAAAAAGAGAAAGACCACTGACTGGAGAGGGAGAGTAAGAAACAGGATTGGGATTCAGAAAATCAGGTTTTGATTCTTGGAACTGCTACAGTCTTCTATGACCCGGGCAAGTAGCTTAGCTTCACAACAACAGTGATGTGGGGCTAAATCTATTAAGTTTATGAAGTGTTCAGATACTACAGTGGTCAGCACCAGAGACAACACTGTAAATAAAATAATTATTTGGCCTGGAAGATGGAATTTAGAAAAGGAGAAGCAATAAAGGGGAAAAAAAGATGAGAAAATAAGGAAAGAGGACAGACTTGTCTGAGTTAGAGACACTGGCCTGTTAATCTATTTCTTTGCACTCTCCTGATGGTGCATAAGACTAGAGGGTAGGATTTTCAAAAGCACTTGAAGTTGTTAGGTGCTCAATGCCCATTGACATTCTATGTGAACTGGGTGCCTAACTCTGTTAGGCGCTTTTGAAAAATCCCACCTGGAAGGTATTGCTCCTGTCTATCTATAACCCTATGTGCTCCCATTTGTGTGTGTCATTTCTGTTAAAAACCAGTCTTTAAATATATAAATATATATATATATATTATTAACTGAAGTCAATATGTCCTCCTTAAATTCATAAGTACTTTTGTTTGAGTGTGCTGTTAATATGCCTCCCCTTTAGGATGGGCAAGCACTATGTATTCATTAGTTATGGAAACATATTTAAGTATTTTCTACTGCATATTATAAAATACTTGAGAATAACTTAAGGGTTAAAACATTAGGTACTAACAACTGTCAAAGCTCTTACATGTTTTATTACTCTTTGTATTGTAACTTCTTGAGCAGGTAAGGTTTTATGACTGTTGCTACTGAATAATATCTTTCATATTAACTTTAATAAAGAGCTATCGTTTAGTAACTGTTATAAAAGCATGCAAGCTCATTGACTCTCATGCTGTTTATAACAACTACACAGGTTACAACTGATAGTCCTAATCATTTGAAGGATATTAATACACCTATAAATAAATGTATATGACTTGAAGAGTTGAGCACGTCCTTCTGCCTTCTAGATGAAATAAGGGAAAAGCTCAGTCTTCCCTGTCACTTATATTTTGAGAGGCTTCTCTCCTCCTCCTCCTTGCCCACTGACCCTTTAAAACACATTTATTTCAAATAAAAGGACTTCCTGATTGATATTTAGTCTTCTTTCCTCCACTTGCTGAGCTGTTTATGTTGCGAATAGTTAGGTCATAAACTGTTGCAGGGGGAAACATTCCTACAAAAAGAATCAATGAAGCAACAAGGAAATTGCAATATAGCAAAATTAAATGTCCTTGAAGTGAATTCTGACCTTCAATACATGCAAACACACCTCCAGGTAGAAACAGTGGAAAGTTGAGGGGAGAGGAAGATGGGTTCCTCCATGATCTAACAATTTTTTCTATTACTTTCCTTTTCTGGTTCATTAGAACTGGATGTCGCTCCCTCTATAGTTTATCAACACTACTCCTGTCATTGGCCAGAGTGGACCACTTGATAATTTCACCCTTCCCCTCATGGCTCAGGGCACTACATCTGTAGCTTTCCCAGCTGGGAAGTTATGGATCACATTCAGGACCCTTACTAAGGTGACTTTGGGAAAACTTTCATTGATTTCAATGGAAGTATAGCATGAGTAAAGTGTGAATATGGGTTACAATATTTGGCACTTCATTTGCTATTGTATTGTATTAGAAAAATATTTTTTCCTTATAAGAGTGAAATTATGGCCTTTCTTCCACCCCAATTAATCTAAGCAGCATATTAACAACATTACATTTTATATGCCATTTAGCGTATACTTAACAGAAGTAATTTTACACACTTCACAGCTTCTGTCCAAAAAATCAGTGTTCAGCTATTTGTTATTTGTTGGGAAAATGCTAATCATCATTAAAGATTCAAGTTACCCTTTCTCTCACAAATTTTCCATTTTGTTTGGCTCACACAGCATTGGCATTCATCTCTACTACTGTGGAAACCTTGCAAGTAGAAAACTTTTTTCTAAGAATTTTGTAATACTAATTTCTTATGGTATATTATTGTCATTGCAGAGAACTTGTTTTTAGGAGAGATCAGCTAACTTCTGTGGCAAATCAAACAAACAAGACATGTAATTTGTAAACAAGAAAGTTCTCCTGCCCAGGGCTTTATATTTCAGTTCACCACCAAAACCAAAAAGGCAGTAAAATGAATCCACAGTCCCACAGAAACTGGTTCTGATATTCATAAAGGTGTTTGCTTTAGGTTCACATTAAAAAGCATTATATAAACAAACAAAAGTCAGTTGATAACTCACCTATAACTTTCAGGAGACCCCCAACAGCACAACTTGTTTCTTTCCCAGTCTGTCTTCCACTTAGAAAACAGCAGGGCTTATATACTGCCCTGCTTTCTCAGCCTGTCTTTCCCCAAGTCAGGTCTCCAACATAACCCTAGAAGGGACATTTCCCAGCAATGGATCATGGATCTCAGAGAGAGGCTGGTTACCTATCTTAGGCCCCACAATCATAGCATGCAAACAAGTTTGTAGACTTGGAAGAAATGCTTGTGGTGGTGGTAGTTTTTGGTTCTACAAGGTTCTGGATAGAGGGAGCTGTGCTAGAGGCAGGAGAATTTGCTCACTGCCTTGATCTCCAACTAGAGTCAGTTTTTGAGGCAGAGTTGTTCCCTTGTATTTTCAGGCATTGATGTTGGCCTGTGATTCCTGAATGAAGAGATTGCCTGCATATTGGTTCCAGAACTGGTAAATGTCTGAATAAAGCAAGTTCCATTTACAAGCTATTCATTCTCCAGAAGATTCATTTCTCCTCCATTGGAAAACCAACGTGCAACGCCCCATATCAGCTACCATTTGGCAAAGGGCTGACATTGCTGTCAGAAACAGGACGCTGATCTCAGAAGAAGAGCAATGTTATCATTATTTTATTGTTTCTTAATGTTTGCACAGTTCTTTAGACATGTAAAAGACTAAATAATACTATTATGTTTTTAAAATGTCACCAGTCCCCAAACTTTGCCTGTGGTGAATACTGAGTTCTTCTACATTCATCTGTCAACTTCTTTTGCCCACCAGTCTGCCTGGTGGTGGTTAGAATCTTTTCACATTACTTAGCACAGAATCACGGAGGCATTATTAGTAGAAAGGAGAAAACTACTGTTTCAACAATGCCATTTTAAAAAAATGCAGTGTAAATTTGTCTGAGTGACAACATGAAGAATGATGGAAATTTTAATGTGTGATGCCAGTCTCCCTACCACTGTCTATCCTAAGCACTGGAACCATTTAAATGAAATACTTTATATGACTAAAATGCATTCCTGATGATATAATGAACTGAAGCTCTTGCTTGTATGACTCATCTATAATTTCTAATATTAGGTTTAAGCCTATCTGCTTTTAGGACCAAATTTTGTCCTGACTTAATCCTGTGTATTGTCATTGCCTTGATGGGGAAAATTAGGAGCAGATTTCATCCTGATAAAGTTTTTGCCTTCATTTTTGAAAAATTAAATCAGTCTGAATTGATTTTTGTAAAGTCTTCATTTTTTAAAGAAACCAAATGGTAGAAAACCTGTGTGGAAAGGTGTAAAGTACCACTGCTATGCTATGATAACATCACAAACTAAAGTAAAAAAAATGGCAGACTACTTGTGACAAAATCTATAAAAGATTTGCTTAAGCACAATTAAGAACCATGAACAGATTCCCAAACTAAAAGAACACATCAGCAGCAAAGTATTAACAAATTATTTTTCAGTCGATAACTCAGGCCAGGTCTACACTACACACTTACTTTGGTATAACTACGTCACTTATGGGTGTAGACTGCGCTATGTTGGTGGGTGAGCTTCTCCCGTTGATCTAGCTACCGCCTTTTACGGAGGTGCAGCTGTGCCAATACAGCGTTTGTAGTGTAGTCCTGCCCTCAGACATAGAAGAGTGATGCCATCTCATAATTTTTAAGGTAAATGCTTAAGGCAGACTATTCTTTTTTCAGAAAGCCACCCATAATATCAATTCATAGTATATATTTCCACCCTAACTGAATGATCTGACTTAGCATTTATAGAACTCACAATTACCATTGTATCTAAGTGGATATTCTGTTGATTTGAATTAGAAAAATGATAGCAGACTACCTTGGATTTCTGACTTAGTTCAGATATTGTTCTGTCACAGTCTGGGAGCATTGCCACAAATAATTATGAATTCAAATGACTGGTAGGTCCTCTGAGTCTCCTCAAATGATATCTAAGTTGGGGTTACTGAAACAGGAGCTTCCATCATGGCATGGTGTACATAAAATAGACGAAACAGCAGAATTAATAACTAGTGTGGAAAGAGAAGTTGGCACAGGATCAACTGCTAAAAGTGATAATGGACATGACTGTGGAATGGAATAATTCTGACACTGCAGAAATTCTGCATCCATATGTTCTGGATGTGAAATTTTTATACTTACAATTCATCCATGAAGGTGCTGAAGCTTCTGCTAAAAGCTGCTGAAGATATTTGCCTTGTGTGTCTACTGGATACAATATTAATCCTCTATTAGCAATGGTAACTGCAGAAACCCATTTAGGGTTGTAGTATAGTTACAAGCTAGAGCTGTTAGTTTAAAAACCTCTGCTTTTTGGCTCATATCTCTCATCAGATACCTGTACTTGTTCTTGTGCCACCTGTATCAATTTTTGATGAATGCAGTAAATTGTAATGGGTACGCGAGTGTTTGCAAGCATTAGAAGGGCTGGAGATTCCCCAGCAGAGGAGTAAGCTGCAAATCAAAAAGATAGTAAGTAGTTAGCTGGATGTTCGTAAACAGAGAATTTGCCATGATGGTTTAGTTTCACTGTGTGAACAAATATTTCATAAACCCTTGGTAGTTGATGGTATGGTGCTCATTTGGTATGGCCCATACTATCCATCACAAAGTAAGTTTAAACCTCACAGTGAAGTCTCTCCCTTCACTCTCTTCCCCCTCCCCCCATGCCATTTTGGCAAGTTCACGAGATATGACCGTCAATCTTTGGTTAAGGAAGATTTGATAGAGATTCCTTTCATACCCAACTTTTTAATTTAGCTTTATGTAGGAATCCTGCCATGAGTCCCATCTGGTATCTAGAAAGCAAAAGTGTGAGATGCCAACTCTGGGTTATCTTGGACACTGGGAGGACCTTTACCCTTCCAAAGCACTATGCACTCAATCTTGTTTCCTTTGAAGTCAATAGTAAAATACCTAAATGACCTCAATGGTGCAGGATCACACACTATATCCCATAGCATCCTGGATGCAGTTCTTTTGACCAGGATTTACAATGAAATTATGATTTCCTTTTGAGATTCTGGCAATGAGTTGAAAGTGTACGCTTTTGAATGGATTGATATTGTAAAACTAAACATAAAATTGCGGATTCAGCCTAATTGTTATAACTATTCAAAACCTCAAGAAAACTGCCTACACTTAAGATACAGTATAAATCATTTTGAAAAAAATATTGTTCAGGAATTGTCTATTTCAATAAAATAAAGTTAAAACTAAATATCTCAACACTTTTGAATTAGATTTAAAATTACATGTTTATACATTTTTTCTCTCTGTCTCTCTCTTTCACCCACATATTTGATAAGACAAATTACTATAAAACATGTTTAGTTATCATACGAAGGGCATAGATGGACTATAAATGTTATATGCTAAGTTTACTTTTCTAATATAGGAACAGTAGATGCATTGATCTATAGAAATTACCCCTGCAGAAATTACTTCCTGGATTGTTAGGACTCCAGTTTTATCTTTCTGAAGTTTAGGAAACTATAGTTATGAGAGCCTAAAGATGTACTGAATACCTTCACATCTTGCAGAGCTCTTGCCACGTGAACGCACCTGGTTATCAAAATTCACCACATATTTTAAGTTCTTTGTTTCCAGAGGGCATCTACCTTCATTTGATCCAGAGAAATATGCACTGAATCTACATTTATTACTTCTTAAACTCTTTTAATCATAGCTGGTTTCCAGTTAGCCTCATGGAGCTGTGCACATGGTACAGATTATCTGAGTATCTTTGACATACCTCAGCTTCATTGGAGAACCTAGGGTGCCTACAATTTACATGTAAGTTGAGAGTGGAAGTCCAGAGTTAGTTTTCTGCATCATGGGAAATCAGGATTATTTCACAGGATGAAAATTGGATCCTGTATGTATTGAATCCCAGAAGCCTGTGCAGCATGAGTAGCTGGTATCAGGAGTTTCTGTTGGATAGGGGTTCTAAATAATTTCTTATGTGAGTTGTTGTCATTTAGATAACTGAAGTTTGTATGCTTGGAAATAAATGACTATAGATTCTACAGTTCCTATATTTTTAGTTGTTCCTCTTTGAAATGGAAGCACATTGCAGTAACATGCATAAAGTCATACACAAAAAAACCCCACCATCCTCGATTCTCTGCTGTTGATATTCATTTCCATAAACTGTGGACATAATTAAACAAGCTATCACATTTTCTGAAATGTAAACGAAAGAAGTGTTCTGAGTTCTAGATTGTCTGCAAGAGATGAAATCAATTTATGAGCAAGTAAGTGAAACAAAATGGCCACAAGGCCTTAGACAATTATTTTTTTGGTTGTGTGAAAGTACAACAGTCTCGTCTGACTAAAGTAAGTTGTACAGTGTGCAGCTTCTGGGCTTGATATTAAAAAGTAAAGCATTATGAACTGCCCAAACTGAGCCCTACCTCCAAAACTAGTATTTAAACAGTTTGGATCAATGAGGATAAATACTCTTCTATCACCACATGCCCCTTGGAAAGTCTCTATCTTATGTGATCTTGTTCCAGTTTAAACAGGCTGAGCACCTGCAACTCCCAGATCAAGTTCTTAGTTGGAAAAGAAGAACTGCACTTTGAAATAACCCAAATGCAGAGTCAAATCCTTTAGTTCTCTCTGTTGTGTCCGGTCTATTATTCTAGTACAGTCTCACTGGTGTTGCCCAGAGGCATGCCCTGAATGCATTATTGTATAGTTTTTATGAGGAAACTTTGAATACTTACCGTCTTCTCACAACACATCAGATTTAGGGCCCAATCTTGCATTCTTTGGCTTCCATGGGAGTCTTGAGTATGCAAGGAATTAGTTTCCCAAATTATCCCAAAGAGAATGTCACACCTTATGTAAACTACAGACAGAAAAGAGGTCAGGGGAAATTTAAGGAGAAAAGAATCATGGATCCTCTTGGAGCAAAAGGAGGAAGAACATTTTATTAGAAGAAAAAAAAGGTAAGGCAGATGATAATACTGTAGGTAGAAGAATAAAGCATCCAGATTTTTTGGATGTCATCCAACTATTTTGAGGCCCATCAATTACTGATGAGTAAGTGTAGTTGCTTAAATCTTATAAAAGATTAACATAAAATTAGCAGAAATCATCTAAAAAGTATACAAGGAGTTTTTAATCACTGAGACATGTCCCTCTATTTATAATTCTTATTCATATTAATATATTGCCCAGGGGCCTTATGGTAAAATTAAGTTTTTTTAAAAATGAATACTTTTTGAGTGTTCATGTTACTCACCCTAAACAAATATAAAGATCAACAGATAGGAGCAATAAATGTTTAGTAGGATTAACATATAAGAGACAATTTGTATGATTTAGGGGAGAAATAAACTCAAGTCACTTGGGAGTAGGATTGGAATAATACTTCTAAATCAATAGGTTCGTGTGCCTATGCATCATTTGTTTTTTTAATGTCTCAGGAAAATAACAATAATTAACCAGAGATTCTCTGCTCTCAATAGTGCTTCCATTTCTGCAGAATTTAGTGTGCATGCTATATTCTAGAACAGACTTGTTTAGCCAGCCATTTTATTTGACATGTTCATCAACTCTCCTATTATAACATCATGGAAGATAGTCCCTATGTCCAGGGCTATCCCTAGGGAGGTGCGGGGCCCAGGACAAATCAGCCTTTCTGCCCCCCAGACCCTTAACCCTTCCCCATTCCCCCCCCCCAGCCGGCTTATAGGCGCCGACTCCGTGGGTGCTCTGGGGCTGTAGCATCCACAGGGAAAAAATGGTGGGTGATGAGCACCCACCGGCAGCCCACCTATCAGCTCCCACCCACCCCCGCGGCACCTCCAGACCACTGGTGGCCCCACGGATCAGCGCCTCCCCACTCCCTCCCCGCACCTCCCACCCGCCGCGATTAGCTGTTTCGCGGCATTCAAGGAGGGTGGGAGGGAGGGAGAGGAGGGGGAGGGGTGGAACTGGGTGAGAAAGGGGTGGGGGTGGGGACAGGCAGGGCAGGGGTGGGGGCTTGGAGGAAGGGATGGACTGGGGCAGGGCCTGGGACAGAGCCAGGGGTCAAACACCCCCGATGGTTTGAAAAGTCGGCACCTAGCCCCACACAACAGACGCACACTGAAGCGTGGGGCCCCCCAAAGCACTGGGCCCAGAGCAGTCACTCTGATTCGCCATGCCCAAGGGATGGCTCTGCCTATGTCAAAGTGGCTGAGAGACCAGATATCTAGTTCCCATATGTGATACTTCAATAGGAGAATTATCCCACCACTGACAGTACCAAGCCAGCTCTCAACAACTTAGTATTATGATATCCATCTTTTGTATTTAAACCATTCTAATGAATAAGAATCAATTAGGCTGAAAAAGCATCTCATTTATGCTTTGACTGGTTTCTGTTTGAGCCATTGGTCATCTCAAGTTGTCCCCTCACACACACTATGGGTTTCCAGGAAATATTTTTGTCCAATAGTTAATCATTCAAAACAACAAAATCTGGATCATTTGCATGTTGGTTTGCTTTTAACTTCGTTACAAAATGGAATATAATATAGCTGTTTTGATTAATCATATACTACTTTGATAAGACTTGTGGTTTATTAATATGGTAGCCCTCAGTTTTCCTCCCTTCCCTCCCCCAACATACCTTGACTTCTTTGCTTCAGCTGATTAGATGATATAACCCATAACTCAATATGTTTAATATATGAGCCCAACCAATTTCTGACATGATGGCAGTACCGTACAGCATCTCAGAGTACTGATCTGTTGCTGAGAAATGGCTGGCTTTTTCCTTCCCATGGGATTCTTCAGCACTTCCATAACACTGTGTGCAGCCAACTGCTGACAAGACAGTTTATATGTACTGACACCAGGCACAGCTAGCTATCTAAAAGAAAATTAAATCTCATACTGAGAAAGGACCCACTATCAGTTAAACTTGCAATCAGCTGTAACAGTGCCAGGCACTGTCATTAGGAGCTATTTTTTATTTTTATTGTTGTTCAACATATGAGAGTCCTTCTCCAGGCAAAAAACAAAGATTATGCATGGCAACTCGCAATGTTCTATTTTTGTCATACATAGTCACAGGCTTCAGAGCAAAGGGAAACGTTGGGCGGAAAAAGTGAAGTTAATTATCGAATGTTAAATCAAGCAATTTTTGTTGAATAAATGCCATCTGAGCTGTTGAGGCAAACAAACCCTAGCGGTAAAAGGAGTCTTGGAAGCAGAGCTGACCAAGGATGACAATTCTGTTTTGTGGCAATGTTTGAGGCTTTGAAATTTGTTTTAGTCTCAGACTGGAATGAAATCAAAACCTTTTGAACTTTTTTGTGAAAACAGAATTGTGGGACGTTAGCCATTTTCAGATTGAAGCCTGAGCTTTTTGATTCTGGAAGGTAAGCATGTGTTTGTGGGATTATATCCTACTGGTTAGGGTGCTAGTCAGGGATGGGGGAGCCCTAAATTCAAGTCCTGCTCTGTCTGCTTCCAAGTGATCAGCAGTCAAAAATTCTGAATTGGCTAAAGGAGCAGAGGCTTCAACGTGGGGCTTCCATATCCCAGCCCAGTGTCCTAACCCCAGGCTAGAAAATCTAGCCAATAAATTAGCATATTTCACTTTGTTGAAAGTGTTCCCTCTACTTCAAAGTCTTCCAACTGAAGTGATCATATTTGGTTCATTGTCTCCCTTAAACAAACAAAACAAGTGCTGCCACTGAAGTCAACAATGCTAGAATAAACAATAGAATGGGGCTTTTAAACATCAGCTAAAAGATAGCAAACTAGCTCAAACTTCTTTCATGTTTCACCTCACCGTTGCCTTCCATTGCAAAGGTTACAAACCCTTGTAAGAAATGTTTGATTTAATAGTAATTAGAAACTGGAAGTCAAAGGTATCCTGGAACATAATTTTCTGAAAAACAAGAAAAAATCTGCTTGAGTGATGCATATATGCTTGTGTAATCAGAATCTTGTTTAACTGTTAGTGAGCAATCTTTAAGTCCAAGAAATCTATTTAAGATAATAAATGTCAGTCTATTCTGACCTGAATCTATCATCTAGAACTGACAAATTTGTCATTTTGTTTCATTTTGAGATTTTTCATGGAGTAGCAAAATTTTCTGGAAAAAATATTTTTTCCTGTGAATAATTCTGAGAGAAAAAATATCCCAATTTTTTAAATCAGCTCTAGCCTTTAAACATTCACATGTGGAGCTATTTATATTTTTTTTATGATGTAATGCCATAAGTATTGAAATAGTGTGGATAATACAGCTCAATGCCTGATTTGAACAGTATTGCACTAGTGTAACTAAAGGTGTGTTTTTAAATTCATTTTATTAAACTGGTGCAAACTCCTGTGAGGACCTTCTTAAATCAATTTAAACCTTGTTTATATTGATTTAACCTACATAAATTCCTTTCTACCTTAAGCAAAATCAATATAAGACAAGTTTTAAGAGGGTCCACACAGGAATTTGCACCAGTTTAACTAAATCAAATGAATACCCAAATTTTGTTAAATTGGTGCAAGTTTTATGTGTAGATAAGTTGTAAGTAAAGGCAATGGCAGTAACTTACAGGCTAACAGTATATACTAGTATATATATAGCACTAAACAGTAAGAAATGCTACCCCTAAAAATGCTAACCTGCTGGTATCCCTTAGGTTATGAAACTATGTTTCTAACACCAAAATCTCCCTGGACCTGATCCAAAGCCCACTAAACTCAATCACTCCCATTAACTTCAATGAGATTTGGAGCATGCCTCATGGCTGTAATTAACCCACAGTAACAAACCCTTCTGAGACTTTTCTAAACTTTTCTTTAAAAAAGAAAAGTGAAGGGTTATTTTAAGCTGTATAAAGGAATTCTATGTAAAAATCAAAAGCAGAATGTGGGCCTTAGGAAATGTTACCACATTGAAGTAGATCCCATATCTCAGAAACAAGAGCTCCTTTATCATATGCCAAACTCAGTTCATCAGAAAAAAACTTTAGACAGTGTGCTAATGGGCTTAGAAAATTGACACAATAGCCAATAATGTATGATTCAACACAACTGTTTCTTAGTTGGTAGCTGAGCCCTTGGCCCTATTTTTCTCATAGAGAACAATGTTATCAAGACAGAGTGTATAACAGATGCTAAATATGCACAATTCACACATTGCTTGAATTTGTTTATTGACTTCCTCTAGGATAAAAGGAACATTGTTGATATGATAATGGTGGCATAAACATTTTGGCCACTTTAAGCATTTTTTTGAATACCAGATAAATTTAGAATGATTTTTTGCATAAGACTTGCCAAAGCATTAATTGAAGTCTTCATTATAGCTATTCATATCAGTATAATAAGCGTTGCGTCAGCATTTGCATTAGAAACACTCTTTTAGAGGCCTTGATAATTTAGCTGCAAAAAATTTTTTGGGTGAAACTTGGCTTGGATGTAATTTTTAAAGTGTTTTTTAAACTGGTTCATCTGTTCTATCGTTAGATAAAGATGGGGAAAACAAAGTTGTTTTAGCTGGTTTAAATTGTTCTTTTATGTTCAAAATAAACAAAGGTTTACGGTTTAAAAATATAAATTAAACATGTAATTCAAAAATGAAATTGAAACCACCTATGTCCCAATCCTGAAAACACTAATGTATATGCATCTTTTTACTCACGTTAGTAGCCCGGTGAAATCAGGATCAGGGTGCTAGTCATTAAACTTTTAAGAGCCATTGTACACGTAGTAAGGGACACTTTTGTAACATTCCTGGCATTGTCATGTAGCGATCTGTGAAAAGGACAAATCTGAGGGTTTCACAAATTCTGAGCTAGATTGTGCCACTTTTAGTTATGTTGAGTGGTACCTTACTCTAGACGTAGCCCCACTGAAATCAATGAATCTATTTATGAAGGATGGCACTACTGAGTGTAAGTATAATCCCGACCGTAATGAATGGGTGAGAGAATTAAAAAAAACCACTTTTGATTGTTTTCAACACTATTGTTTAGGATCAAAAAGACAATTTCTACTTCATGACCTAGGGGAGGTTCACCTCACAGTGTGATGCTCGCCTGCTGAAACCTCTTTCCACAGACTGAATCTTACCAGTGTGATCAATGGGGGATCAGATTCATGGGGAGGGGTGCAGGGTAGTTTGGTATCCGATGTAGGGAAGGCCCCTCAAATTAGCAGTAAAAATTAGCAAATCACCTACATATTTCATGCAGCTCATGGCTTTGTTCTATCTACTTATATTGCTCTTCTCACCAGAACACCTGAACACCTCACAGTCTTTAATCAATTTTCATTCTCACAACACCCCTGTGAAGTAGGGAAATACTGTCTCTATTTAACAGGTAGGAAATGGTGGGCAGATTAAATGGCTTACAGAATGTCACACAAGAAATCTATGACTGGACAAGGAATGGAAGCCAGCCCTCTTAAGCCTCATCCAGTACCCTTTATAGTAGACCATGCTATGTGCCTCCTGTTGTTTTGTTTGGGGGAAATAAAGTTTAAAAAAATCTTGTTTTCTTTTGTTGTGTTAAGTTGTGGGGAAGAAACAGGATATAAAGAAATGACTGAGAGTGCTTCTTTGTTTTGCACACGCTGCAACAGGAAAAAAAAAAAGATAGGAAATGCCTATATTTTCACTTTTGCAAAATTTCATTAAAGAAATACATAAATATTTAACTTCAGAAAAATGTAAGCTCCCCTTCTCCTATAGGGAGGCACTTCATGGGAGCTAGTCCTTGTGAGACCAAATGAAAGGGAAATGTTTTAAAAACTCTTCTCTGCTGGGTTTTGATCCCTGAAGAATAATCTTCACATACCTCCAGAAGGTTAGGAAAACTTCTGTTGTCTAAAAGCCCAGGACAACTTACTACCTGTGTAAGTAAAAGGGTTACATTTTCTTCTTGCCGGAGAAGCACAACAGAGGAGGATATGGGCGGGTTGAGTTGCCAGTCAGAACAGAGTATGACTGGCTAAATGGGTGTGGAGCAAAGAGAATTGAGTTGCTCAGGAATACAGGAGGAGAAAGGGCTGAGCAGGGCAAAATAATGGAGCTGCGAGTCAAAGGGAACGGTGACTGGTCTTGCAGATGATGCCTTGGAGAAAGGTATGGGACCAGGAAGAAGTATGCTGCTGAGCATGCCTGAGGCAGAGCCTTAGTTTGAATGTGGCCTGTTAGGGTATGTCTACACTGCAATAAAACACCCATAGCTAGCCTGTGTCAGCTGACTCAGGCTCAGGGGGCTTGGGCTATAAAATTGCAATCCATATGTTTGGACTTTCACTTTCAGACTCTTTGGCCCAATTCCTGGTTACCTTGCATCTTGTGTAGCCATTTACACCAACACAAAGTTAGTTTTAAATGCTACCAAATCAGAATGGGAATGTTTTACTTCCTAACAATGCCCTGGCATCACTGTGATTTCTACAGCAGACAGTTTCTAGAAGTTTACTTTTTATAAGTAGAATAATTAAGAGGTATCTATTTCTTCTTTGTACTGGGAGCTTATTCAATGGGAAGACTCGGGTTACTACTCTCTTGAAGAGCAAGTATCACAACTATGTCCTTTCTTCAGAGCTGTGGCTTACAGAATCTGATTTGACTATAAGGCCTCTTGGCAGGTTGCTCAACTCTCTCCTCTTTCCTGAGATAGCTGCTCTCTAACAGTATTTCCAAAACAGGAACAAATAAGTGTATTTAAACAAATAAGTGTCTTTCCTCTTGTTCTGATGATGCTTTGTCCAACAACAAACAGTCTTAGTTTCTAGGGCAGCCTGGGGGAAGGGAGAAGCACCAGGCTACAGAAGACAATGAAATTACATTTTACAGTGGTGGAAAAGTGGGTCCAGGTTTATTCCTGATATGTCCAAACAACTCGCATTTGCTTTGAGTATATGCAGTTACCATCACCAATGGGATTATTGCTGAGAAGAAGAAAAAAAAGACTCCTACTCACTCATTGCAAATGATGAACATGAAAGCACACCTTTCTGAAAATTGAACATTACAGCTTTGCAAGTAACAGATAATGAACATTCTGCTCACAGGAGGTGGCAGAAGATGTAAATAAAATCAAGTTTTGTCTTTGTTGGCAAATAAAGCCAATCTAACGTAAAACAAGGACTTTATTTGATTTTTTTTTTGTTATGCTTACAGAAGATGTGTATTTTTTCTTACCCTCCTTCAAAAAGCTGCTGAGTCTCAGTTCTCTGCTCTTGGTGCTGTACTGCCAGCCTGTCAGGTTAGACTTAAAGTACATGAATCAACCTTTCTACCCAGATATGTAAAATCCATTTCAGTTACCTAAAAAGGGAAACAGATGGGCTCAAAGCACTATCATTCATGCTACATTATTGGAGTCTTGAAAATAGGAAAGGCCTTTTATTATGTAGCCCCTTTGGAGGGTGTGCACCTGAAATACCACACTTAGCCCCTACAGGACTTGCCCCTGGACTACAGCAGTAATGGTGGCAGAGGCTCAGGACTCTGTTTCCTAGATTGCCTCGTGTCCAGAACTAAGATAGAACTGGCTAGCACCACCACCAGAACCACTCATAAGCCAGAACTCAGAGACAAAGGGTTTGGTTTTGCCTTTGGTTTTGACAGTTGGAGTGGAGCAGAGAGACAATCATCACAGCCGGGGAGGGCCCTTCTGCCCTCCACATTCCTGTCCAAGGGAAGACTTTATGTCCTTTTGGGATTTCTGGGACATTTAACAGTGTCATCTCAGCAGAGACTGGAAACCCAGGAGGCTGAGGAGACAGTCAAGGTCAGGCTACCAAGAGACAGCCTAACTGCTCATTTCAATCCAGACTAGAGAGCCACAAGTATGATCTTCAGTGTGGATACTTTGTAGACACCCTGGTTTATTTATTTTGATATTGTGTTTTAAACTGGCCACTAATTTCAGTGCTGCACCGCCCATCAAAGACTGAACCTAAACTATTTGCCTCGGCAGGCATTGGGAGGGAGCAGGGTGGTTTGTATTGGCTATAAATGTTGGGAAACATAGAGTTTATGTATTGTTAATTTTGTCTTTTATTGTTCTGATCCTTTTTCCCATTGTCCCCATCCTGAGTTCTCCATACCTAATAAACTGGTTACAGTTTTATTACTTTGGGAATTGTGATAGCTATTTTATTTTATTGTGCTCTGATACCCATCTGTATGAGCTTGGGTGTTGAATATTTTCCCAAAGGACAGACCATCTGTGTTCTCTGCACTACGAGGGGTTTCCTTGGGTGGAGATACCAGGTTCCCATACCCCTGAGGAGAAAAGGAAGAAGGCTGCAGCCATCTCTCAGGAGTGGGTTACAATTACATGACTGTGAATGTGATGCTGTACTTCTTACTTACAGCATTTACGGAACTGGGTCTGCTGACTATTGTGTGGTACAGAACCTCCGGAAATGATGCTGCACTTTGCAAATTAGAAGGAATGAGGCTGTTTTGCAATAAGATAGAGGGGAAGTGTATTTGAATGTTTTCACATCTCCAAAAAAAGTTCTCCAAATACATAATAGTTACTTAATGTACCATGCAGAGTCCAAATTCTGCTTTCAGTTACACATGTGGAAATCCAGAGCAATTCCACTGGAGCCACTCTGGATTTACCATGAGTAAATGACAGCAGAATTTAGATCTATGAGATTGTACATCAGATTCCTGCAATCCTTATAAATCAAAAGGTCCACTGAAGTCATTGTTTTGACTGAATAATGACTGCAGGATTGGATCCCATCAAAACACCTCACATTTTTTGTTATGGGTCTGGAATTGCCTTTTTAATTGTTCAAAAAGTTTAATAAAATGTCTTGATTTAGGTCTTCTATTTCTATAGTTGAATTAGTGAATTAATGATTTCTAGAGGAAAAATTATATTCAGCATACTAAAGCAGGAATATCTATTATTGATGACTCATTCATGCTTCTGTCGCCATCTGTCTGCATTTGCAGTGGCTTAATGGTTTAAGCAGTATGATTATTACTTTTCTCATTTGCTCGGCACTTGCTCTTGTTTGTAGTTTTTGTTGTATAGCTTGTGCATCTCCTTTGCCATGTGTTCCGCACGTGCTTGTAGCAGAGCTGTGGTTATTTTTTCATTTCTCAGTGTCTTTTTTTTTTCCCCAAACTTTCTATCAAGGTCATTACTTCTAAGAATTCTGGCATTTGCTCTGTCTCCTCTGTACTGGGAAGCTTCTCCAGGACCGATTCATCTATGGTGTTCTGCACATTGTACAACTCTTCAAATATTCTTTCCATCACTTATTCTTTGCTTGTTCATCCTCACTTATTTGTCTGTGCTTGAATTTCACAACTACCTCTTCAACTCATATTTCCCACTCAGTTCTCTTATCTTGCGATACAACCCTTGTGTCACGTTTCTTTTCACGTATTCTTCTGCTTCTTTACATTGTTCATTTATCCAGTTGTTTGTGCCTATCTTTAGCATCCGTTTTATCTTTGTGGTCTTACAGGTTCAATTTTAGTTAATAACATGAGATGACAAATAACCAAGGCTCAATCAGTTTTATTAGGGTTAAAAGATAAATCAGCACAATACAGAAAGGTCAATATATTACCAACCAATCTGGACGACAGTTCCTGCGGCAATCTAGTCTGTCTAGAAATCACAAGATTACTCCTGCTTCACATATTGTACCCTTGTTAACAACAAAATAGGAGATTCCAGCATTACCTAAGATTTACACACCAGTTTGTACCAGTTTCCTATCTTATTTTGAACATAACATTTTGAAAGTCAGCAAAACAGAGACATCTGTACCTGGATTCAGCCTGCATGTTGGTAGGCATCAACAACATCATTTATCTTATCCAGTTTTTTGGTATGTCTCTGTACCTAGCACTGAAATTACATTACTTCACATGTCCCCTAGGTTAAACAGTTTCACATAAGTAAAAAGTATTCTGGAAAAGTAACATGAATAGAATATATAGTTTAAAAATCATACATTATATATAATATTGATATTGTGTATATTAAAATTGTACATGATACTGACTCTCTCTTATCTCTCCATACATTTTTTTGCAAGACACAGAGTTGTCTTGCACTAGCTAGGCCCTGTACCCAGTGGACTGCTTTCACACGTCCCAACAGAACATCCATCTTATTTCCTGACAGTTGTTACATATACAAAGAACAGAGCTCTGTGTACAAAGGACACATCGCAATAGTTCAGCTCCCCGTAAGTTTCCACAGCAAAGTTTAGTACACATATAAAAAATTCTGAGAATACATTTCATGGACACAAAGCATTCTATAGAATATACCTTATTTACTATTAGCTACTTTCTTATTTTGCACAACACACAGTGTCTATTAGCCAGGATGGGCAGGGATGGTGTCCCTAGCCTCTGTTTGCCAGAAGCTGGGAATGAGTGACAGGGAATGGATTGTCCTCACCCACAACTATTTCACATTTGGGGACAATGTATACCTTCAAGTCAGCGGCACTGCTATGGGTACTCGCATGGCCCCACAGAATGCCAACATTTTTATGGCTGACTTAGAACAATGCTTCCTCAGCTTTCGTCCCCTTACTCTACTTGCGCTACATTGATGACATCTTCATCATCTGGACCCATGGAAAAGAAGCCCTTGAGGAATTCCACCATGATTTCAATAATTTCCATCCCACCATCAACCTCAGCCTGGACCCGTCCACACAAGAGATCCACTTCCTGGAAACTACAGTGCTAATAAGCAATGGTGACATAAACACCACCCTATACCGGAAACCTACTGACCGCTATACTTACCTACATGCCTCTAGCTTTCATCCAGACCACATCACATGATCCATTGTCTACAGCCAAGCTCTAAGATACAACCGCATTTGCTCCAATCCCTCAGACAGAGACAAACACCTACAAGATCTCTATCAAGCGTTCTTAAAACTACAATACCCACTGGCTGAAGTGAAGAAACAGATTGACAGACCCAGAAGAATACCCAGAAGTCACCTACTCCAGGACAGACCCAACAAAGAAAGTAACAGAACGCCACTAGCCGTCACCTTCAGCCCCTGACTAAAACCTCTCCAGCGCATCATCAAGGATCTACAACCTATCCTGAAGGACGATCCCTCACTCTCACAGATCTTGGGAGACATGCCAGTCCTCGCTTATAGACAGCCCCCCAACCTGAAGCAAATACTCACCAGTAACCATACAACAAAAACACTAACTCAGGAACCTATCCTTGCAATAAAGCCTGTTGCCAACTCCGTCCACATATCTATTCAAGGGACACCATCATAGGACCTAATCACATCAGCCACACCATCAGAGGCTCATTCACCTGCACATCTACCAATGTGATATATGCCATCATGTGCTAGCAATGCCCCTCTGCCATGTACATTGGCCAAACCGGACAGTCTCTACGCAAAAGAATAAATGGACACAAATCAAATGTCAAGAATTATAACATTCAAAAACCAGTCGGAGAACACTTCAACCTCCCTGGTCACTCAATTACAGACCTCAAAGTCGCAATACTCCAACAAAAAAAACTTCAAGAACAGACTCCAAGGAGAAACTGCTGAATTGGAATTAATTTGCAAATGGGACACCATTAAATTAGGCTTGAATAAAGACTGGGAGTGGCTGGGTCATTACACAAAGTAAAACTATTTCCCCATGCTAATTTTTCCCCCTACTGTTACTCACACCTTCTTGTCAACTGTTGGAAATGGGCCATCTTGATTATCACTATAAAAGTTTTTTTTTCTCCTGCTGATAATAGCTCACTTTAATTGATTAGTCTCGTTATAGTTGGTATGGCAACTTTTTTATGTTCTCTGTGTATATATATCTTCCTACTGTATTTTCCACTGCATGCATCTGAGGAAGTGGGTTTTAGCCCATGAAAGCTTATGCCCAAATAAATTTGTTAGTCTCTAAGGTGCCACAAGTACTCCTCATTCTTTTTGTTGATGATTACCTGTTTTGTTCATTCCCTCTGGGGCACCTGGCACTGGCCACTTTCTGAAGACAGGATACTGGGCTAGATGGATCTTTGATCTGACCCAGTATGACCATTCTTATACTTTATCTGACCTTCCTTGGGGTTATAGCAATAAAGCAATTTACATATGTCTGGTTAATACATCTGTTTGTGAGAGGAGTTTCACAGTCTTTTAATACAATTCCATTCCTTATATGGTGAAATTACCATTGCAACATCAGCACAATAGTTTCCCAAGCAGTAGAGTAGTTTTCCATTCAACCTTTGGTCTAGCTGTAAAGCATTATGCAACTTCAGTTTGGTCAACATTGACCAACCTACTGTACTCAGCTCTTAGACTTGTGACTTCCTTTTAATTCTCCTTCAGCTTCCTATGGTTGTCACTGAACTGCAGCATTTCATGTTATCCACTGTAGTTTCTCTATTTTGGCCTTGTTGCCCAACACTTATTCAGCTGCTCTTGTAATTTTTTTTTTAGCCACTGTTTCATGTTTCTTCAACATTCATCTCTTTCACCAGCAATGTGATTTTTTTTTGCACAGTTTCTTTGCATTATTTCCTGATATCTGGTTCTTTCAATTTGTCTACATTATATATCTTAATTTTTGGCAATTTTGCAGTTGCTCTCAGTCTCAACCTCATCGATGCCAGCGCTAACTCATGATCCTGTCTAATATCAGCTGCAAATGATCTGCACAATAACACACTTGATTTCCATCTGTGATTCACAAGTCTGTTTGTTTGCCCATCAGGTGATATCAAAGTTCACTTCCTTGGCAGCTTTCTTTGTTGAAACAGCAGGTTTGTTATCACCAGGTTGTTGTTTAGGCAGAATTTTAGTAACCTTTCTCCCTTTTTTATTTTCTTCACTGACTCCGAATATGCCTATTGCTCTAGACTAGGAATTCCAGTCTGATCCTACTTTCACTAATCTGTAAGGAAAAAATTAAGAATGAATGCAAGAACTACAGAGGAATCAGCTTATTGACTGTGCCAGGAAAAGCATTCAGCAAGATGTTGAAGAGGAGAATGAAAAGGTACATGGAAGTGGCACTTGCAGAGGCACAGACCAGGTTAGATCAGGATGAAGTACAATACATCAGAATAATTGACAAGGTAAACCACGAAAACAGAAAATTTGGGTTCAATATCAGCATGGAGAAAACAAAAATTAATGGCAACGGGAACCCAAGAGAAACTGTTATAGATCAATGTTGGAGACAACTAGAACAGATGGAAAAATGTGTATACCTAGGAGGACTAGTATCAAAGAATGGGAAGTGTGAAGATGACATATAAAGAGAAATCAGACTAGCCACTATTGCTTTTGGGAAAAAACTCTGCAAGATCTGGAATGCCAAAGACATTTCAATAAAATGGAAGCCAGTGTATATGAGACAATTTTATGCTGATATTGTTGTATGGGTCAGAATGTTGCAGTATGAGGAAAGCTGATGGGCAAATGATATTGACTGCAGAAATGAACTGGCTGCGATGAATACCGAGAGTTTGAAGACTACAGAAAATTTAAAAAGTGAAGTGATAAGAAAATGACTTGGGTAAGAGACACCGCTTTTAAAGAAGTTTCAAGAAAGACGACTGGTATGGTTTGGACATGTCAAGAATGGACTCGAAAAGAATGTCATACAAATAATGATATCTTCCAGAGTTCAAGGAACTAGATATAGATGAAGGCTGAGGATGCATTGGGTAGACAATGTGAAAAATGCCAGAACAGAAAGGTTTAAAGATGTATCAGCTTCTTGGCTTCGTTAGAGATAAAAAGTAATGGAAAGATTTCATTTGGTCCCATCATCACCAGTGAGCTGATGGATGAGAATTGAAGAAGCAGTATCATAGTGTAAGCTTTTGGGGAAACATTTTACCTCCCAACCCACTTATGAAGTGAAAGAAATTTCAAGTCTTATGTCCAGTTCTCATATAAACAGTTCAGTATAATGAGTCTTGGATAAAATGGAAGAAGGACATAAGAATGGATATTGGGTCAGACCAATGGTCCATCTAGCTCAGTATCCTATTTTCTGACAGTGGCCAATGCTAGATGCTTCAAAGGGAATGAACAGAACAGGGCAATCACTGAGTGACCCATTCCCTGTTGTCCAGTCCCAGCATCTGGCAGTCAGATGCTTAGGGACAGCCAAAGCATGAGGTTGCATCCCTGACAATCTTGGCTAATAGCAATGGATGTACCTATACTCCATTAATTTATTTAGTTCATTTTTTACTTCATTTATAATTTTGGCCTTCACAATATCCCCTGGCAATGAGTTCCACAGGTTGACTGTGCATTGTATGAAGAAGTACTTCCTTTTGTTTGTTTTAAACCTGCTGCCTATTAATTTGATCAGGCGACCCCTGATTTTTGTGTTATGTGATGCGGTAAATATCATTTCCTTATTCACTTTCTCCACACCATTCATGATCTTATAGATCTCTATCATATCCCCCTATAGTGATCTCTTTTCCAAGATGACTAATCAAGGCTTTTAAATCTCTCCTCATATGGAAGGTGTTCCATACCTGTAATCATTTGTGTTGCCCTTTTCTGTATCTTTACTATTTCTAATAAATCTTTTATTCAGATGGGGTGACAAGAACTGAGTGCAGTATTCAAAGTGTGGGCATACCATGGATTCATATAGTGGCATTACGATATTTACTATTGTATTATCTATCCCTTTCCTAATGGTTCCTAACATTCTGTTAGCAATTTTGACTGCTGCACATTGAGTGGAATGTTTTCAGAGAACTATTCATGATGACTCCAAGATCTCTTTCTTGAGTGGTAATAGCTAATTTAGACCCCATCATTTTTTATATATAGTTGGGAATAGGTTTTCCAACATGCTTCATTTTACATTTATCAATATTGAATTTCATCTGCCATTTTGTTGCCCGCTCACCCAGTTTTGTGAGATCCCTTTATAACTCTTCACAGTCTGCTTTGGACTTAACTATGTTGACTAATTTTGTATTATCTGCAAACTTTGCTACCTTATTGTTTACCCCCTTTTTCAGATCATTTATGAATATGTTGAACAGCAGTGGTCCCAGTACAGATCCCTGGAGGACACCACTATTTACCTCTCTCCATTCTGAAACCTGATCATTTATTGCTATCCTTTGTTTCCTGTTTTTTAACCAGTTACTGATCCATGAGAGGATCTTCCCTCTTATCCCATGACTGGTTAGTTTGCTTAAGAGCCTTTGGTGAGAGACCTTGTCAAAAGCTTTCTGAAAGTCCAAGTACACCATAATCATTGGATCACACTTGTCCATATGTCTGTTGACCCTCAAGCTCACAGAATTCCAACAGATTGATGAGGGATGATTTCCCTTTACAAAAGCTGTGTTGATTCTTCCCCAACAAATCATTTGTGTGTCTGATAATTCTGTTCTTCACCATAATTTCAACCAATTTGCCTGGACAGGGAAGGAAATTTTTTTTAAAGGAATTTATTCAGAGTTGGAGTGTGTGTAACTCAATGTGTTAGTTAAACTGCAGGACAGGCAGGAAATGGGAAATCTATTGACTTCAGTGAACTCTGGAGCAGGCCCTCCTCAGTCAACAGAAGTTTTATCTGAGAAAGGAGTGAAGGATCCTGCCCATGTTAGGACAATAAAAACATAAAATAACATGTCATTTCATTTCCAGATCAATCAACAATCAACTGTGTCCCCTGCTAAGTATTTTGCTATCTGCTGTTTATCAGGAATGTGAGACAGAGATCCTCCCTTCCTTAGCACGGTGGGTAGAGGGGCAGAGATGGACTAGATGACCTCTTGAGGTCCTTTGCAGCCCTTTATTTCTATGAGTCTATGACTGGGGATAGGGAGAACGGTACCTTGATCATTGAAAAGACAAGTTTTTACAGGCGGTGCCAAAACCATTTCTAATTTGAATTCCTTTTTAGTAATTTACATCACAGAGCTGCCATATGAGTAGAAACCTTGCTTATTTACATTAGCAATGTGAAGTCTAAACCTTTTGAGGTTCTTCTTCAAATTTAAAAATTGAAAGGTTTGGGAAAGAAACAAAGATATGAAATTCATTTTGACTTTAGAAGAGCAAGTGAGAAGAGAGGATGCTTATTTCAAAACAGTTGACAAACAGCATTTTTTCACTATATATTAAGAAAAACTCAAACCCTTTCAAAACTCTTGGGAACATGTTTTGTTGTATAAGTTTGAGATTTTTTCAAAGAATTCACACTGACTACGTTCATTTTTTTCTTTTAAGGCTCTAAAGGCTTACTTGCTCTTTATATCCATGCCAGTGTTGAGTTCTTTACATACATCCCCACACAATATCACCCCACAACTTTTATTTACATATACAGTGGCATGAACTTAAAAAGGGTGGGGGGGGAGGAGGGAAGATGACAAATGGAGAAAAAAATTATAAACTATGTGTATTCATTTTAAAAAATATACAGTTTACTGCTGTCACAGGGTAGTGATATTTTCTCTGCAGAAAAGCACTTCCAGACATTCCTTGATTATTTCCATTAGCAAAGGCAGGGAGCATTAAACAGTGGTTACAGCAGAATACTGTGAATCAGGACTCTTGAGGTCTATTTCTGGCTCTTGCAATGACTTGTATAACCCTGTCTAAATCACAGAGGGCTAAATTTTGCCACTTGAAGAGTAAGGTAATATTAATTGTAAGTAAGGGAAGTATAGCACAGTTCTGCTTTGAAAAGTGGCTTGTAAGGTACTCACCACTTGTAGTGACCCCTTGTATCAGGGTGTAATGCTGCAAGGGATCCTTGTCTGCAGCACCTCCTGTCTTCCTCTGACCAGGTCTTCTGTGGCTCAGCCTTCTGGTGGAGTTACAAAGTTCAGGCCCCTTCAGGAGTAGCAAGAAGGTTCAATTGAAAGTCACAAAACATCCCACAAAACTAAAAAGCCTTTGGCCTCCCATCTTGGCTCATTCTTTGCAGTGAGTCTTCAGCCCCACCCCGGCTCAATATTTCTTACATTGGACTTGCATGCGCCTTCCTCCAGGCCTGCTAGGGAACCTAGGCCCACCCTCTACACTGGCTTCTGACTCAGGGACCCTGTATTAAGCAGCTAGGTCTGCTCTTTCAGACATGCTGCTGTTCTTCCCGGGCCACTTCCAACCTCTACGCCCCTTTTGCTTCCGCATAGCCTGTGCTTAACAATGCCTCCCTTTCGGTCCCGGCCTCAGGCTTTTCCCTAGGTCCCTCCCAGCTTTTCCTTTCTCTGCTGAACTAACCACTTTTCCTCCTCTCTCAGGCTCCAGTGAACCCTATCTAGGCCTTCCCACACATGGGCCTAACCTGTTCCCTCCTCCTCCTGACTGACTTCTTATCTGTTTAAGCCCTATATTACAGCTCCCACCACAGGAGCCTAATTTGCTCTATGTGGGGGTTTTCTCCACTGGAGAGTCAAATCAAGTAGAGCAGTGGTGGGCAACCTGCGGCCCATCAGGGTAATCTGCTGGCAGGCTGCCAGACAGTTTGTTTACATTTGTATGGCCGCCTGCAGCTCCCATTGGCTGGGAACAGCGAACCGCGGCCACTGGGAGCTGCGGGCCACCATGCAAATGTAAACAAACTGTCTGGTGGCCCACCAGTTGATTACCCTGACGGGCCGCATATGGCCCGCAGGCTGCAGGTTGCCCACCACTGAAGTAGAGTCTAGTCCCCTCAGCAGTTCCCTCAGCTTCCTTATAAAGGCCAGTTGCCTAATTTTCCTTACTTAGCTCTTCCCCCTCTGTCCAGGAAACAATCAATCACCGGTGCACTAATTGGCTCTCAACTCCTTGTCTAACAGGTGATGGGAGTAGCTATATAAATTCAACACCTGTTCCTGAGCTGCCTGTGAGTATTCCAACCATGCCCCCTGATTTTAGTGACCAAAATAATTTTTTTCTGCTTTTTACTGTTACTAGCCCCGCAGACGTCTAAAAGAGACGTTGTGCTTGTTCTTGAACAGAATTATTTAATAGATTCTAATCAGTTGCACCTATGTGATTGGTGGGCTTCACAGGTATCATTGAGAGCATATTTCGACTAGTAATTATGCATGAGAAAGAATGAACCCAGTTTGACTTTCAGATTGAGCTGGCAAAACTGGAAGTTAGAACAACCATCTTTTTATGCATAATCTGAGCACAGATTATAAGAGACATTAAAGATGGAGTCCCACTATGTCATTTTTACCAAGGTAGAACTAAACTATAGTCTTTTGTACCTCAATTTTCCCATGTGAAAAACAGGGGTGGCAAAACTTACCTAATTCACTAGGGTTAATTGTTTGTAAACAACAAAGTATTTACGATTATGTGAAATGTGCATGCTCACTTGTGTGCTCTGGTGCATGCAAACTTCCAAGATAAACAACTCATGGAAGAAATACATGTCACATATCATGAGCTGAATATACTTATTCACATAAAATAGTGTTCAATGACTATACATTATTAATTATAATTATTCAATGCATTATATAATTGTACTTATTAATAATCATGAATGCATAGTTAATCATTGCAGTTCTAAATACGCATGCCCATCAGATGATGAGATATGCTGGTTTAGTTAGACCAGTGTGTCTACCAGAGCAATAAAATGTGTATGGCCTGTACTGCAGAAAAACAGAATGGATCCAAGCCGGGATGAACTGGAGCAACTAACAAAGTAAGTTATTCTTTGAGGAAAGATATAATGTATCAGATGCCACAAAAGGGGTACATGGTGTTAACCAATTTAGTCTGGATAATTGATTAAAAGAACCTGAGGGCATGTTGGATATGCCATAAATATGGGTCATGTATAATGAATAACTTTGGATAGGCAAGGATAAAATTTATGCTAAGCTGGCTGGATTCGGACTAGTCTTTGCTTGACATGGATGTTGCCTTGCTGACTTGTCCTTATGTAAACTTGTTCAATGATGCGTAAAGCTGCTGTGTAGGTCATGGGTGATGTTTTGAACACAGAAAATATCCAAGTTGGAGTATATACATAGATAAGAGGAAGTTATTGGCACAATAGATATATAGAGTGTAGTGCCAAAAGGCAATGAAGGAGTAAGGGATAGATGCATGATCCATTTGTAATCAATGGAAATAAACCAATTAGAAAAGAGATGAAAATAACATGAAAATAGCATGGACAGCGAAGTTATGTAAATTGAAGCCGCACATGCATATTGTATGGATTATATAAGATACAACACTTAATGTTAACTGGAGGAACGTTATGGTTCGTTTTCTCTCTCTCTCACTTTATATATGAAGGGGGCCATATTTAATAGGAAGTGTCAGGAACAAGGAAAAACAGCTGAGACTTTTATTACTGCAGTTCATTGTTTTGCTGAATATTAGAAATATGGAATGTTAAAAGAAGAACTAATGAGAGAGACAATAGTTGTTGGTATAATAGACACCAATTTATCAGCACAGCTTCAATTAGACCCAGATCACACACTAGCAAAAGCTATAGCAAAAGTGAGAATTCAAGAAACCACAAAGAAACAGCAATATGGCTTACATGCTAGCAGCATGGGGGATACTACATCAGAAAATATTAACATAGTAAAGAGAATAGACACAAATGTGAAAGGAGTAGTCAAACCAAGTTCACAACATAAGAAACAGTGCACAGGGAGAGAGGGAGATTAAAGAACCTTTACAGGAAGAAAGTTTGAAAAAACTGTGGAAGATGTGGCAAGGCACCAAGTTGTGGATGGCAACAATGTCCCCAAAAGACGCCAAATGTAGAAGATGCCTCAAAAAGGGAAATTTTGCAACAGCATTCAGATCACCAACGAACTAGAAACAATTCAAGAAGGAATGTTACCATCAGGTGACAATGAGTCCATACTTCTAGGGATTATATCCTCAGTTGAACAGATAACACAAGCATAGATCTAAATGGTTGAAACCTTACATTTAAAATTGATATGGGGCAACAGTCACTGCAATTCCAAATATATGTATATATTATAATTGATCCCAGGATGGAGATCTGCAAAGACCAAATAACATTTTATGTGAGGCTAGTTATAATATATTGAATGTTTGTGGCCAGTTCCTCAGGAATCTGAAGAGAGGATGAAAAGTTCTTCAGCAAATGATATATATAATACAAGGACTGACAACCTCCCTACTGGGAAGGCCAGCAATACAAGGACTACACCTAGTAGAGAAACTGGAATACATTAATGGCAAAAAGTAAATTATAGAGGGGATGTATCCACCTGTCTTCACGGGGCTAGGAAAGCTGTCAGGAGACAGCTGTAACAAATAAAATTGGTGCCATCAGTGACTCCCTATGCTCTCACAGCCTCATGCTACTTCCCCATACCTTTGCTGGAAGCTATGGGGGTTATTTCCAAGATAGATGATGTGTCTGATTGGTTTGCAGGAGTGGTTGTGGAACCAAAGCTCAATGGCAAAATCTGGATTTGTGTGGACCTTACACAATGTAATAGAACTATGTGCAGAGAAAGACTCCTGCTTCTGCTGTGTCATTAGCTCAGCTATCAGAAGCCAAGATGTTCTCAAAGTTAGATGCTACAGAAAGTTTCTGGCAAATTCTCCTTGCTAAAAAAACTATACCATTAACTACATTCATCACTCCATGTGGAAGGAACTGTTTCAACTGTCTTCCATTTGGCACATCTGCAACACAAGAACATTCCTAAAAGAGAATGTTGCAGATTTGTCAAGTTTCCCTATAAGTTGCTATATTGCAGAGATAAAAATGAACACAATGAGTGTTTTGAGATGTTTCCTACAAGTGGCATTACTCTGAATCAGAAATGTGAATCTGGAAAGAAGATAAAGTTTGTAGGATACACAATTAGCAAACAGGGAATTCAGCCATATTCAGATAAACTGAAAACATTACTTGCCTTATCCAAAAACATAGATGTTTCTGCTGTAAGATGATTCCCAGGCATTACAAATCATTTTGGGAATTTCTTACCAAATGTAAGAAATCTAAAAAAACCCTTAAGAGATCTCCTTCATGGTCACAATATGTGGATCGGGGGGATAGCTCAGTGGTTTGAGCATTAGCCTGCTAAACACAGGATTGTGAGCTCAGTCCTTGAGGGGGCCATTATAGGGATCTGGGGCAAAAATCTGTCTGGGGATTGGTCCTGCTTTAAGCAGGGGGTTGGACTAGTTGACCTCCTGAGGTCCCTTCCAACCCTGATATTCTATGAAAACACATTTAATAACATCTGACATCACCTTCTGTTTTGGCATAATATTTGGTAAACTATCCAACAACAGTAGCCGTGGATGCATCTTCATATGATTTAGCAGCAGTGTTCACACAAAATCAGCCAGAAGGAGATTTGTTCCAGAAGTAAACTCAAGTGCAAAAAGAAGCTCTAGCAGTCACTTGGGCCTGCGAATGGCTCAGTGCATATCTGATTGGCTAGAATTTTAAGAGAGAAACAGATCACAAGCCCTTAGAAGCAATGTTGGGTTCAAAACCACTACTGAATGGCCTTCCACCTAGGATTCAAAGACTTCAACTAAAGATTCTGTGATTTTCTTTCCACTCAAAGTGCTCATAGTGGCAGACACTATCTAGAGCTCCAATTGAGCAGCCAGCAATGGAAGAAGAAAAAGGCTTTAGAAAAAAATGTCAATATCTATATTACCCTTGTTCTGGCAGCAATTCCAGCATCTGCCAGCTGACTTCAGCAAATTAGAGATGAACAACTAAAGGATGAGACTTGGCAGAAATGGAATCAACTCTATCAAAGAAGGTGGGGTCAAAGGAGTCACCTTGCAACAGACCTCCTTCTATATTGGCAGGATCAAAATGACCATCCCATGACTGATGGCCTACTTCCGAAAGGACAGCACATTCTTATCCCTACAGAACTTCAGAAAGAGATGCTCTCCAAATTCTGTGAGGGACACCAAGGTATAAACAAGTGTAGGGCATGAGCACAGCAATATGTATGGTGACTTGGCTGCAGAAGGCTGCAAGATACAAAACAAACAAACAAACAAACAAACAAACCCAATCACCAGAACCATTACTCTCTACAAAGCTATCTGATAGATCTTGGCAGAGGGTAACCACATATTTGTTTTTCTGGAAAGGGCACGTACATTTTTGTAGTCAATTACATCTCCAAATATATTGATTTGGCCAAGGGCGGAAGAGCCTTCCCAAAAGTGGGGGTGGGGGAACGGGCCAGGGCCCCCCACCCCTCCTCTTCTGTTCGAAGCCCTGCCCCCATCCAAGCCAGAAGCTGGAGCTGGCCAGGAGCCGGGAACCCTCCACCTACCTGGGGTGGGGAGGTTGAGAGCAGACCATGGCCCCACCCCGCAGGCTCCCCCTGCCCAGGGTAGGAGGGTCTGCAGCTGCCTGCATGCGATCATGAGTTTTACCTGGACCCAGCTCTGGCTGGGGGGCCGCAGCGCAGTCATGGTAAGAGCTGTGTGGGTAGCTGTGGGGAGCTGTAACATGGATCCTCCACCTTCCAGGGGGTCAAGAGCAGCCCCCGGCCCATGTCCCTACCCCACAGGCCCCCCCACACTGCGGGCAGGTGTGGAGGGTCCATAGCATGGCTCCCCATAGCTGCCTGCGCAGCTCTTACGATGGCTAGGCTGCAGCCCCCCTACTAGAGCCAGGTCCAGGTAATAGCTGCGCACAGTGCGTGGGCAGCTGTGGGGAGCCGTGAACCCTCCTGCCCTGGGCAGGTGGCTTATGAGATGGGGACACAGGCCAGGGGCTGCTCTTGACCCTTGTAACCCAGGCAGATAGGGGGTCTGCGTAGGGTTGCCAACTTTCTAATGGCACAAAACTGAACAATCCTGCCCTGCCCCTTCCCAGAGGCCTCGCCCCTGCCCTGCCCCTTCCCAGAAGCCCTACCCCACCCCTTCTCTGAAGCTCCACCCCCACTCACTCCAGCCCCCTCCCTCCCTCCATCGCTTGCTGTCTCCCACCCTCTCTCACTTTCACCGGATTGGGGCAGGGATTGGGTGCAAGACGGTTGTGGGCTCTGGGGTGGGGCCGGGGATGAGTGGTTTGGGGTGTGGGAGAGGGATCTAGGCTTGGGCTGGGGTGCAAAGGGGGTATGGGCTCTTTTTGGGGCCAGAATTGAGGGGTTCAGGGTGCGGGAGAGGTCTCTGGGCTGGGGCAGAGAGTTGAGGGTGTGTGTGGGGGGGGTGAGGACTCCAGCTGGGGGTGGTGGGCTCTGGGCTGGGGATGAGGAGTTTGGGGTGAAGGAGGGGGCTCCAGGCTGGGACAGGGTGTTGGGTTGTTGGGGGGAGTGCGAGGTGCAGGCTCCAGGAGGGAGTTTGGGTATGGGAGGGGACTCTGGGCTGGGGCAGGGGGTTGGGGTGTGGGGGGGATTGGGGTCCCGGTGGTGCTTACTGTGGCTCCCAGAAAGTGGCCGCCAGTTCCCTGCAGCCCCTAGGTGCATGGGCGGCCAGGCAGGCTCCGTGCTCTGCCCTCGTGCCCGCAGGCACCACCCCTGCAGGTCCCATTGGTCGCAGCTCCTGGCGAATGGGAGCTGCGGAGCCGGCACTTAGGGCAGGGGCAGTGCATGAAGCCTCGCTGGCTGTCCATGTGCCATGGGGTCACCAGAATACTGGTGGCCATTTCCGGGAGTCACGTGGAGCTAGGACAAGCACGGAGCCTGCCTTAGCCCTGGGCCCCCACTGTTCTGTCAATCGGACTTTTAACAGCCCGGTCGACGGTGCCGACTGGAGCCGCCAGGGTCCCTTTTTGACTGGGAGTTCCAGTCGAAAACTGGATGCCTGGCACCCCTAGGTCTGTGGTGCAGCGCCGCACAACTGCCTGGGTTCCCTGTCCAGGCTCCAGCTGCCGGCCTGGATGGGGTGGGGTGGTCTTGGGAGGAAGAGGGACGGTGAGGGCAGGGCCCCTGCTTAAAAGTGGACAGGCCAGGGCCATCCACTTTCAAAAGTGGGAGGGCCATGGCCCTCTGGCCCCCCCTTTTCTGGTGCCACTGATCTTGTCTATACTTACATAGACTTCATCAGCACAGATCATTGAGAAACTAACATCAATATTTGCAAGACATGGAGTTCTTGAAGTTCTCAGTTCAATAATGCACCTCAATTTACCTCTGAAACATACCTAGTCTTTGCACAGGACTTTGATTTTGAACATTTTACTAGTAAGTCCATTTTACCTCCAGAGCAAAGGGGAGGTAAAGAGAGCAGTGCAGACTTTGAAAAGACTTCTGCAAAAATCAGTGGACCCATATAAAGCACTCCTGGCATTTCAGTCAACACTGCTTGTGTTTGGACTATCTTCAGCAGAATTGCTGACAGAAAGACAACTAACAACACCTTTACCTATGGCACCAAAACAGCTTAAAGCTAAGACACCCAACTTAAAGGAATGTTGCAAAAGGGATGCTGAAATAAAAATTTGGCAGCAAAACTTCAATGTTCAGCACTGAACAAAAGCACTACCTGAACTGAGACCAGGGAACAAAGTTTGGCTCAGGAGCTCCCAGACATTTGCATATCTGATTGGCAGAAACTCCTAGATCCTACCTAATGGAGACCCCAAAAGGACTTATCTGGAGAAATCAGGTTCATCTTCAATGTTTCCCAACTAAATGAAGAGAAGATCAGCAACCTGCAGGTATTCTGTCATGAAGTGAGCCCCCTCCACAGGTAACACCACACAAAAACTCAACAGAAGTGAGAACATGGTCTGGAAGACTGCTCAGACCTCCTCAAAGACTTGATCTTTAGAATACTGCTCAGGCCTATTTAAATGCAATTAATAAGGGGACATAGTAAATAGTTTTAATGAATTTGAAGTTTATTTTGAATTGTTGTTTGTGTGTATACCTTGGATTATAATTTAAGTTTTAATCTTTTATTATAAAGAAAGAATTATGTGGAATGGTTATGGAGTTCCTAGTCCACCACAGTTACCAGATAGGACTAGTATGCGTTGCACCGGGGGCTTAATACACATAGAAACTTCCTGATTAGGGATTTCTCTAGTTGCTGCTTAAAGCGTGGCTCTTTGTGTTTATGTCCTCACACTACAGAGGGCAGCAGGAGACATGGAAAATTAAATTGGGAAGCTGCCAAGAGTTAGCCTTTTGTCATTATATTTCCTTCCGTTATAAAACACAGGACTGGGGCAAGACCACTAAACTCATTTCTACGTGTGATCTGAAGTGTATTTGAACTTTGGCTTGCAGAGGGGGAAGGCTAGTTTATGAACCTACCGCACCACCTAACCCTTGATGTGATGTCAATGGAGCTGTGACAAAACCATTCCACTGAAATAGGAATTTGTGTTGTAAAAATACTGTGATTAGGATCCCTGTGCAGATGACTGATGCTTCAAAACAAAGCAAGGATAAGAGCAACACTGTTAGCATAGAAGTTGCTTTTCAAAGTTAAACTGTTTTATTTGTCATTTTAAAAATAAAAATCCTGTCTATTGGGGAAACCCTGCTGCTTTCTTCGCAGGTGCCCTGGCCATAGCAGAAAACACAACAGTGAATGAGGGGGATTCAAGAAGCCTATGCAGTAGATAAAGATCCTCTGTGTACTGCAGGGAATCCCTGCCCGCTCCTTCAAAGTGGGGATCTGGAGGGATAGCCAGTGAATCTGCTGCTATGCAGATTTATCAGCTACTCTATGTATGCAAGAGCAGCAGTTGCTAAACCAAGTATGGAAAAGGAGCCCTGGAGTGGTTCCATTAATATTCCACAGTGTAGGGCTAACATTCTTTCTCCCCTAAGTACCCTAGGAATTCTCCAGCTCACAAGTCAGCTGCTTGCACTGTGTGCTGGTGGCAAGGTTTGTGACAGAAGCAGCAGCAGCTTCCTGCAAAATTTTGCTGATTAAAATCAGGCCTTTTTTCAGACAGAGTGTGACAAAAATATCAAAACACCCACAAGCTATTTTCCCCTACTCTAGTGCTAAATCGAAGCATAATCCATTTAGGCAATATTTTGGGAGGAAAAAAATAGCATCTTGACAGCTTGTATATTGTTTCAACTCAAAGCAATTTAAAATTCCAAGTTAGAATCACTTTAAAAAAAACCAAGCATAGGAAGTTTACTAACAAACCCTTACCCACATTCCGTTATAATAAAGACCTTAAATAAGATGTCGTATGTAAATAAAATTACTAAAGTAAATAAAATCTTAGCACCTATACGTCATCACCAAACTTTCTAGAAGCATTACAAATAAAATATCACCCACAAACACCAAGAGCATCAAAGGTTGGCACGCAGTGCATATTTTGATGTTCTTCACACAGTGAGAACCCACAGATTAAGAAAAACAGCATTGCAAGATTGTAATTGAACACAGAAAATTCAGAATAATGGACCAAATCCTGATCTGACTCAGAGTCCTGAGTAACTATGCAGTAATTGTATTAATCTGAAGAGCACTGTAAACAGGAACACCATTTAGCAGCTTGGAAGTTCTGAGTCAACCTATACTATTTCTTGTCTGATATACTGCCTCTGACAGTGGCCAACTAGTACAACCAGAACAGAAGTACTGGTATATTAAATAAAAGAGTTATATACAATATTTGGTCCCTGTAACTTAAGGTTTATTGAAACAACTAATATTCTGATGTATCCCTCAATCAATTTCCTACAATTGTAGAAAGATGGCATTGGTAGACATAGGCTCTTCTTATTTATTTTTTTGCATTAAAGTAGAGCACTGAGTCCCATTCGGGATTGAGGCCCCACTGTGCTAGGTGCTGAAGTAACTTGCAAAAAAGACAGTCTCTGCCCAAAACAATCTAGAATCGAATCTCTTCTTTTCATTTTTTGAAGAATTACATTAATTGTATCCACACTTTGAGCTGATTTTTATATATGGGCCTTTCCTTATTTCTCTTAGTGCAAATGGGAATTAGAGCTTTTCTTGTGCTCAAACTTTTGATTGATGGTCTATGTTTAAAAACTACTTTTAGACCACACACACACACACAAAACTCTGGTCAAAGGCTTTTGAGAAAGAAATGTGAATAGATCATGACATATTATTGTGAAAAGTGGGAAAGTGACAGATGTTGAAGACCTTTCTGAACAACACAATTGGGTCTGTGGATAGAACCGTATTCAATTAGGTAGACAGCTCCATTCATCTATTTATACAACAGCTAGGAGGTCTCTAATTGTTTTGCAGATCACTTAGCAATTAATGATGCTGTTGCCCTTGAACAGACCATTCTATAGATCAATATTTGCTAGTAAAGGCAAAACATTGAGTAGACATAATGATACTGAAGTTACTCTATTAATAGAGCCCACAAGCAATGGTAGTGGAGTTAGACTGTCTGCACAAGAATGTGTTTCTTTCACAAATAAGTATTACTTGTATTGTTCTAAAGAAACAGACAAACTTGAATTGTGACTAAAACAAACACCAGCTAAAATGCTTACTTACCTTTGTGCTCTCTCACTGTACCCATTACTTCATTTTGTTATAGGATCTTTCTCAAATGTACAAGTAATACCCAAGTTATCCCCCTTATTCTGGTAGGTCTTTCTGGCATCCAAAAAACCAGAGTAGTAGCCCACAATAAAGAAGTTGCATTAGTGTTGATATTGTGAGAGCACTTCCATAATAAAATCCCACTTTGAGGGCATGGGGTGAAATCCTTCCCTCATTGAAGTCAATGGCAAAGTTCCCATGGACTTCAGTGAAGTGAGGATTTCACCCATTATTTCTTGACTGTAGAAAGTCATTCCACTTCAAAATTTGGCCTACAACTTCCTGTTTGGAACACAGTTAAAAACAAAATCAATTTTAAGCTGATAAAATAAATTAACCAACAGCTCTGAGAATTTTAAAGTTGCAAGTTAGGAGTTGCTTGCATTTCTAATACAACTTTAAATTATAGCTTTTGAGTGCCTAAGGAAAATGTTAATTGGTAGAGAACTGCAGTTTGAAAATCAATTATTTTCAGGAATTGTCCATACCAGTTCTTCAATAAATACCCATGTAACTAATTCTGTAAAAAGCCCTCTAGATCAACTATTTATGAGCCTATCAGTGAATAACCAAATACCCTGTATATTTTTCTTCTGTATAGCAATACGGCTCCAAGTACCTGCAGCCATGTCCTTATATAGAATCATAGAATTGTGGGACTGAAAGGCACCTCGAGAGGTCATCTAGTCCAGTCCCCTGCATTCATGGCAGGACTAAGTATTATCTAGACCAGGGGTCAGCAACCTCTGGCATGCGGCTCACCAGGGTAAGCACCCTGGTGGGCCGGGCCAGTTTGTTTATCTGCCGCGTCTGCAGGTTCAGCCTATCGCGGCTCCCACTGACGCCGCGGTTCGCCGCTCCAGGCCAATGGGGGTGGTGGGAAGCTGCGGCCAGCACATCCCTCGGCCTGCGCCGCTTCCCGCAGCCCCCATTGGCCTGGAGTGGTGAACCTCAGTCAGTGGGAGCCGCGATTGGCCGAACCTGTGGACGTGGCAGGTAAACAAACTGGCCCGGCCCACCAGGCGAACCGCATGCCAGAGGTTGCCAACCCCTGATCTAGACCACCCTTGATAGGTGTTTGTCTGTTAATTTATGTGTGTAAGAAAACAACAATTAAAAGCTGAGGGCCAAATCCTGGAAAGATGGACAAAGGGGCAGGAAAATTCATAGAAGGGTTTGGAGGACAGCAGAGAAGGGAGGGAGGATCCATTTTAAGGGAGACACTGTAGACCTATGGCTGCAGGAGATTTCCATTTGGACATGTCCTTCCTTTAAGCAGCTCTGATGGTGTCTCCTGGTGTCTGGCTAGATCCTGGCTTTGAGTTAAATTAACTCCTGACTGGATTGCCAGATGGAGCTGAACACAGGATGGTGTTTGTCTCTTTTTCCATCTCTAAACCCTGGGGAACCTTCTACAGAGAGCCCCAGTGGAGAGGTGTCTGGTAGATCCCAAGAAGGGAGGATGGTACTGCAGGAGAGATACATAGGTGTGAGCAAATGTGCCCCTGGTGGGTACACTCCAGTTCTATGAATCATAGTGCTTACATGATCATTTTCTCTGTAGAAACTGTTTCTTGTTTATCTCCTGGTATTTCAGTAAAACATGACATGAGACATGCAGAAAGGCATCTTGCTCAGTTCAGAAATTGTAGAAGAGCAGTTAATGGAGGATGATTTGGCAATAACAAAGCGTGGGACAATTTTTCACTTCAATAGATCCTAATCACATCCACAACATATAGAGTCTGATTCTGACCTCATTTAAATGGCTGTAACTCCACAATTTCAATTGATTCACTCCAGACTGACATTGGTGCACAAGAGTTGGGTGTATAGTATTTATAGTCTCAAGATATATAAAGCATTGTATTAGAAGCCTGAAAAAAGCAAACTAAGTAAGTACACTGGGAGGTAGGTATTAAGGAGGTCATACATTTTGTGGCTTCCTGAAACATATTTAGCCTTTTTTTAAACAGTAGAGTCCACAAGAGAAGGTAACCTTGCTTAAATCATTGTTTAATCTTGAGTATTCATGGACTTTCTTAGGTACTCTATCTAAGCAAAAATCCTGTAGATGCTGTAGAAGATGAACTGCTTGCCAAAATGCCAAACTGAAGCAGGAGGTTCCAATTCACTAGGATTCTGGTTATTATATGCTTCACTAAGTCATTGGACAGTGGGGAACTGAGCAGACAAGGGCAAAATAATTTAAGTAGTACTGATGTCCACTTGCTTGGACATCAGTTGTCTTCCTTTGCCTGTGTGAGAATGAGATTATGAGTGGGAAGTCAGTATTATATCATAACTTTGAAACTGGCATTAGCAAAAGTCAGGTGTTTTCCAAATTTTGGGGAAAATCTAAACTTTGAAAGCTTTTGAAAGAACAACCATAACGTTTTGTTTAGAGTTACAAACATTCCAGAGTTATGAACAAGCTCCATTCCTGAGGTGTTTGCAACTCTGATGTTCTACTGTATTAGGATACCAATGAAAGAACTTAGTATGGTTTAATAGCACTTTTCTAGTGTTTCCAGAATTACACAGTGGTATCAGAGAATAGCCAGAGTAGGAATAAATAATGATAAATAGCTGACTGAAAAATGAAAAGAGAGATTTAAAGATTTTGAGGCTCTGTCAAACTTCTCACTAGCACAGCAGGGCAGCAGCATATATACACACTTTGTCCACTGCACCAGTTGGAGAGCATCATCTTGAATGCATTTGACTGCATTTTAAAAGCTGTTGAGAATATGTAGGGAAACAGTAAAAGTACAGGAAAAATGAGATGCAAGGAAGAAACAGAGATGAGCCCTGTATGAACTTAAGTTGTAAGAAATGAAACCGCAGAAGACTATCTTTATGGGAAAAACCCTGTATAATTTGATGGGGATTAAACCAACAGGGATCTATAGAGATTATTTTGGAATCCCACATAATTTAATACAAAATGGTATTATGGTGATAGAATCATATAGAATAAAATCTAGAATTTTATCAATGTTGTATAATTCCATAGATTTATTTAACAATTTTATATTATGATTAACTTATATGCTATCAAACTGTTGACTTCTACTTCTCCTCTGCCAATGATGCCAATCTTCACACCCCATTTGTTAAATTTTCAAACAAACACCTTCATGTTTTCTCTCATGCCACCCCCTATGTATGCTAGGAGCTTTCCATAAACATCCACTACTCCACCTCACTTTTCTCTTTCAAATGCCTCCTTAAAACTTTCCTTTGCTGTGATGCCTTCGAAAACCTCCACAATAGCTAGGGTTCTGGTGTGCTGTGACCATTGCTTAGGTTTTCTAGTATTGTCTCATTGTTACGTTGTGCTACTCTTTCTGGTTGTTGCATCCACTTATTGTCTCATCTTCTACTTAAAGCAGAAGCTCTTTTGGGGAAGGGACTGTCTTCTTGTTCTGTCTTTGTACAGAGCCTCACAGAAAGGGGACTGGATCCATGATTGGGGCCCTTAGATGCTACCACTATACAAATAAATAATAAATACCATAACAGTTATTCGTATTTCTGTGTATTGCAGTAGTGCCTAGAGGTTCCATTGTGTGAGGCACTGTATACTGATATAAATGTACTATTCTCTATTATATTCTCCATATGTTCCGTGCTGAGGGACATAATACTGTTTAGCACTCCATAATGGTCTACAGACATTACAGACAGTAACTAGTCAATTCCTGGCACACATTTGGCCTGAGGAAAGGCTCTTGGAAGACACTGAGCATTGTCAACAGTCACTGGAAATTGAGAGCACCCAGTACTTTCTAGCAAGTGATCAGCATCTCACTGGGTGCAGTGCCTTGTATGGTAGGTAAGAATTCATAAGCCCATTGTACAGATGGTGAAATAGGGGCAGTAGAGATGTTAAATAATGTACTCACGGTCACAGAGGAAGTCAGAAGGCATAGAATTCATGACTTCCTGATTCTCAGGGATGTGGTAGTAAGATCACTAATCTGTGACTCACTTCAGACATAAGGAGGAAAGGATCATATTTATTGCTTTTCTAGTCCCATGTTAGTGAAATGAACCAACCTAGGATCTCCCACTGTCATAAGAAGAAATGGCTGAAAGGAGGACACAAAAACAGGGATTAAATTGAAAAATTGCTTTGGAAATCCCTTAGGAAAAGCCAGAGCATAGGACACTAAAAGTTATATATCTAAACAGAAAATATAAGTTTGAAATATATGTACTTTTTAATAATACGCACATCAATTCAGGCAGCAGCTTTTATGATCTGATTAGAAGTCTGCAAGCATAATCACAAACGTTGCATAGGTTAACAGAGATTCCTAAAAAGAGCTGCAGGCCTGTAACTTTAAATCAACTAATAATTAAAATAATCCACTGCTTTATTAAAGTTGACTTATTGGCAAGGATGCAGAATCTGCTAATGAGGATGGGAGGCAGAGGGAGAGAAAATTAGCTGAAGAGATAAGGGAATTGTGGCCAAGGAACAGGGAGGGAGGCAGGGAAGGAGGGAGAGAAAACTGAAGGAGAGTGAAGAAAGGGGCTGGTTAGTGGACAGAAAAAAAAAAAAGTCCAGCATGAAGTGAAATGAAACTCCTGTATGGGAGAAAAGTAATTTAGCTTTATGAACAGCTGCCTCACAGAGGGTCAGGCATATGAGCAATTAAAATTAAGCATGTTGATTTTAATATGCTTTAGTAACTGTGATAGATCTTACAGAGTTGCTGTTGACTGTACATCAAGAAACAATTTAGGATCCAGTTTAAAACAAAGTTTATAATCCTTGTTTAATGGATTTTTGTACCTCAGGCAATAGTGCTGTAAAAATGATTAAAATGTGCCCTGTCTCCAGGTAATCAATAAAACTTCCTGCTATAAGATTGGTTCAGTTCCAGAGACTTCTTAGCATGCTTGGCAGTACTGTGTCTGTAGAATTCCAAATAAGTCATCTATCATTATTTCTATACACTGGATTCATTAGACATCTCATCCTTCAGCTTATTAGCACTGAAGTCAGCCAAACAATCAAATCAAAAGGTCACCTTTTAACAAATATGTAGTTAGACCAAAATATACATCAAAACCTTAACAGAAATATGTCAAAATACAGCAGTGGGGATGGATAAAAGGTTGATATGAGACATTAAAAATGTGGAATGGAATTGCCTATGAATGGAAATTTGAGGAATTCATCTTGGCATTCTACAGGAAAGCTTTACATTACAGTAGGTTAAGAAATGGGTCAACCCACTTATTAGAAATGGGAAGAGAATTAAAAACAACAAAACAAAACCCTGTACCACTGAAATGCCGTTCTTCACACTGTATGAAATTTGATTTCAAATCTTTAAGTAAGAGAGAGCAAAAGAGCCATCTAGGGAGTCTAGTTTTTGATTTTTTTAAAACAAGTTTACATAACCCATGATGAATAGATTTGTAGATTTGGAAGCATAGGTGCATGCATGTATATCTTTTATGGACCAAACCCTTCAATGAGAGTTTTGTTTAAGGACTGAAGGCCTATTCAGCCTTAGAGGGTGCGGGTAGGTTCTGAAGTTGTCCATGTCAGAAAAACAGTTTTATGACAGTTGGGCAAAGACTCAACACCACACCTCCCCACCACCCATTTTGCCCTTATAAAGGCTAGCCACATGGGGGTGGGGATGGTTGGCTGCTTGTATGCAGGCCTGCCTAGGTCCAGGAAGAGAAAGGAAATGATTTGGTTGTTAGAAGAAATATGTCTATACTACCTGCCAGATCAGCAGGCAGCGATCGATCCAGTGGGGGTCGCTCTATCGTGTCTAGTCTAGACACGATAAGTCGACCCCCGAGCACTCTCCCGTCGACTCCTGTACTTCACTGCCATGAGAAGCACAGGCGGAGTCGATTGGGGAGCGGCAGCAGTCAATTCACCGCAGTGAAAACACTGTGGTGAGTAGGTCTAAGTACATAGCTGAAGTTGTGTAACTTAGATCGACTCCCCCCTCCCCCCCAGTGTAGACCAACAATCCATTCTCCCTGTGACCATTTCAAATGTTTACCATCATTCCTAGTCCCTTGTATCTGTCCTCTGAGCTCCACTGCAGAAGCCAAGAAAAGTGGGGGTGGGTGAAGCATCCACTCTGGTGGTTGCACAAACAGTGCTGTGCCCCTTAGCATTGGAGAGGTGATGGGCTTGCGATGTTAATCCAAAAGTTCAGGGAAGAAAATACACTCACAGCATGACTGTTTCCTTGTCCCTGATATTTGTTGGACACAGGTGCTGGACTTTCTGGCAAAGCAAAGCAGCTAAGGGCTGGGTGGTTATTTTCTATGGTTCTCCACTCCTCTTCCATGGGAACTACATCCACTAGCTTAGAATTCAGTCAATTTCCTTTCAAATTGTCTCCCAGTCTGGTAAGCATAATTTAGCAAATTTTTGGTGTAGCGGAAATTCAAAATGGTTCTTCAGGTTTCACAATAGGGCAAATGTGCTTGGTCCACCTTCATAGTTCATCATGCCCCTCCACTCAACAATACGTACAGGGGCGACCCTTCTCTTTTCCATTCCTGTAACTTGAACACTGCTATGTTCTCCAAATGATGGCCAACTCTTAAAGAAGAAATAGGCAACTAGTAATATAACACCTGAAAGCAACCAAATGCCACTCCAAGCAGTTCCTTGCTACACTGTAAACAGAGAAACATTTTCATAATAGTATTGCAAGTATCTTACCATTTTTACCTTCAGTTCCTTCCTCATGGGCAGCAAGAGTAGTCTGAAGGAAGGAGGCTTCCACAGTAGCATTCCTGGGATGCTAAAAAGTATCAATATTGTGGCTTTTTGGCAGCACAGTTGTATTACGGGAGAGAGGGATTTCTTAGGTTCCTTCACAGGAGAAATGAAATATAATGCTAGATTTGTCTTTGACTTGCCAGGACAGTCCAATGATGATAGGGACCCATTCCACTGGTAGGGCAGAGTAGCACCGCAGATATTGCAGAGGCAGCTAGAGAAGGACTCTGGAGGACCTGCTCATTGGCACTGACTAAAGGAGTCAGAAGCACTTCAAGTTCCTTAGAGCAAGGGAGGATCAGACTCTTAGGCAGATGGAGGCGATGATGGTTCATGGAGTAGGAGTATGCACAGAGTGGAAAGGACCACACACTCATAAGGTCACTGGTATAGCTGGTGGCAGAATGCTTTTGAGGCCTTTTAGGCCATCCTCTGTTCAGCCCCAAACCTGGTACCTGAGATGTCCCCATACCCCAAATATTCCACAGTCATTCTGGTCCTTGTTGAGGGAGAAGAGGAGGGGAAGGGCAAGGAGATGTGTTCACAGACAATGTTTGCCCACTTCTCAGGGAATGTGACTTTTTTTTGTTCATTTGTTCCTATTACAAACTATTTTAGCTCTGTGTTCAAAGTATGTCTTAAACACTTCACTTGTGTGTGCACCTTGCTTTCAGAGTACAAACAATAGATATTTTTCTCACATTTGGGGTGGATCAGCAGGATTCGCAGCACATGACTGTGATTTCTGTAAATATGTGGTGCCAAAGAAATGCCCCCACCCCAGCCATGAATTTCCTACCGTTTTTTAAACAAATAAACAAGACCATGAACTAAGCTGTGAAATAACTATTGCCGTCCAAATCGTCAGAATATAAAAACAGAAGGTAAGTTAACGGAAGCATCTTTATGGCTGTGTTAATGACTTGACTTATTTGACAATACAGACAAAGGAATCAAAAGTAAATTAACACTGAAGATACCTGACACTGAATGTTGCTTTTAAGACCCCTCATCCCTGTCCCTCACCAAACAGTCACCGCTTGCCACCGTGGCAGTACTCATGCATACCACCTGTGCACAATATTTCCTGACACCCTTGCTCACAACACTGAAGAAGGAATGTGTGAAGCCCCTTCTTCAACCTTACAGAACTGGTTTTAAATTATTTTGACAACACTTAAGTGCTTTCCATAAAGCACCCTGAATCAGGGCTGTTAACATACAACCAAAGCTTTGCTCATTGATGGCATTAACGTGCATGTACACTGTCCATAGCAAAAACCAAGGCCAAATGTGTTAACCTGGAGACCCCTCACCCAATTGTCTGCTTTCAGTTAGTACATTAGCATTAGCTGCAGGGGGTCAAAACCCATCAAGGTACATGGCAATGCTCTATTGAACTTTTCCAGCAGTGCCATAGCATCACAATATGTCCCTTGGCACAGTCCCAACCCACCTTTTGGCTCCACACTCATCCATAATGTGCGAGCAAAGAGCATCACAGATTTCCCTGGTCTGCCAGGAAACAGGAGCAACATGCACATGGATAGGATCCAGCAGCATGTAAAGGTTTTGAAAGCTGGATCTGTGCTGTACCCACTCTTTCTGGAAGTATTCCCTTTCAGCCTCACATATATTGTGCAAAGCATAGCACATTATGATAACATGAACTGTGTGGCTACACTGGCATCCAGATGGGTCTGCAGGCCTTGCCAACAAGCTTTCAGACATCCAAAGGCACATTCCATCACCACTCTGCAGCCATGAAGTCTATAGTTGAATTACCTTTTTCTTGGGCCAGCGATGTTGGGGGTCTCATGAGCTACATGAGCAGCAGGTACGTGGGATCCCCCAAAATAACTGTGGGAACAGAAACACTATACAAAATCTCTTCTTGCCCCCTGACCACCTGAGCTCTCTGGCATCATGGACCTTTCACACATGTCCAGTGTTGGTGTTCATGAAGCAATGCCTGTGATCCACTAAGCCTTGGAGAACAAGTGGATATCAAGCGTTATCATTTCACATAGTCATTGGCTATGACTAAAGCACTATTGTGCAGCAGGCAAAATATTGGGATGTGTGTTCCATCAAAGGCTCCTGCAGTTTGGAAAGTGCATCCTCTGAAATACCATTATAATCTCAGGGACTTTGATTTTAGCAGCCACCTGTGGGTAGATTACAGTACTGATAGCATGGCAAACCTAGACAACCACTACCCCAACAGTTGACTTCCCAACCTCAAACTGGTTTTCAACTGACTAGTAGCTGTCAGGTGTTGTCAGCTTCCCAAAGGCTATAGACACCCACTCTGTACTGGTATGGGTTTCTGAAAAAGAGTTGTCTGGTGCTGGAGGCTTGGTGCAAGCTGCTTGCACAACTCCATGAAGACCTGCTTCCTCATTTGGAACTTCTGTATCCACTGGTAATCACCCAGGTTTCCAAGACAATGTAGTCCCACCACACTGTGCTGGTCCTCTGGGCCCAGAAGTGGCAGTCCACCCATGGGCATATCATTGCAATCCTGGCATTCAACATGTATGTTCCATGGGACCCCAGTGGGTTTTCATTTGCCCTCTTGATCAGTTGTCTTCGCCATCTCAAATTTTTCTGGACCCATTCCGTCCAGTATTGGACTGCATGAGTATTTGTCCCTTGAGCAGTAGCAGGAGGAGAACCACATCATCATGAACTTGCTCCATGTCTTCAACGCTGTTGGGCAGAAGGGAAAGATGACTGGGAGCTGCCGTTGCCAAATGTGTGAAGGTGGTGTACAGTTCCACCAACACACAGCAAGGTGGTTCCCAAGTGTCTCCTGTGACATACAGGACTCTGGGATACTATCCCTGAAATGGTAATTCTACCATTGCATACTGAAAAGAGGGAGTGTGGATGAGCAGTAGCAGGAGTACATGGACAAATATCCCGGGAAGCGCACAAAAATAGACATAGCCCATATCACACTAGATGTGGAAGGACAACACACGAGAGTCATTCAGTAATTTCTGAAGGCTAAATGGGCTAATACGAAGTGACAATAAAACAAGCTGTTGTAAGTTTGCTTGCACAGTTTGCTATAAAACTAATGTAAATTAGCCAGGAACAGCCTGCTACAATTCTCATTTCTGTTACGTTCAACAGAACCACAACAACTGATCAGTTTAAATTCTTGCCTGTTCGCATCTCCACTTTGGTTCCTTCTTCAAACCTTTGCATTGTCTGGAAAGGACAAAGCATAATTAGTAAAGTAAAGCATTGGACGGAATAATGAAAATATACTGGTATACGACATGAACAGTGAATACAGATACCCAGGGCCAGATTCACCACCAGGCACTATACTCCCATGCCTGGTCCCTCAACTCTGTGGTCACAAGTTGTATATGAAAATGTCAGTGACATTATCACACGCAGCCTGATACCCATGAAGAGCAGACCATTTGCAACAGGAAGCAGTCTGCTGCAGCACCAGAAATCCACCAGATGGGAATGCTCCCCATGGGAGTTTACAGATGGGATAGGGAGAAGGAGGGTCCCCCAACTGCTGCTCCCACTCCAGTTTTGGGTGGGAGACAGATATGATGTGGATGGGATTAGCTGTTTATTCTTAACTCACTCCATTCTTGTCCTTCAGCAAATTTATGAAGCACTTTCAATCAAAATGAATACATCTCTATAGTTAAGAAAACCACCAAGAACTAACGACAGATGGCAAGCTCACACAGGCATTTATCAGAAAACGTTATTTGGCAACATATGTGTGTTGCACCTATGGTTATCAAATACACACGCATCCACATTGGGTAAACATTGTGTGCAGAGAGAACAAATGTGTCTGGATGTATTTTTCACAAGCTTTAACAATTCTATAAGCATCTTTGTTTGTCTTCTCCCTGCACATCTGGGACACAGTATGGGACACAAGATGGGGCTTTCCATATTTCCCTCGCTCTCTGGTCCCCATCAAAACTAGTAAGGGCTTCCCTGCTGAATAACTTCAGAGATTATAGCTGTTTGCAATTTGATGAGACACAAAGGAAGTGTGATTTGCAATCTTTACTTTTCTCCTGTTATTTGAAGGTTTGGCAGTATGCCCATCAGTCTTTGAATCACTAATGTACATGCAGTTCTAGAACAAGTTAGATTTCAAGTACTTATGATATTAATTTCAGTTGGGGTAAACGAAAAAAAGTAAATTTATGACACTCTGGCAGATATCCCCAGAATGAGACATTTCAGTGGGAGCTCTGGTCATAGATTTGGAAATATGGCATCCACCATATTAATAGAAATCTACTATAAAACTGTGTCAATGGCATATCATATCACTCAGATTCGGAATGGTGGAAATGCTCTCCATTTAATCAGGTATTCTGGCAGAAATTATATAATCAATAGGGAACAGAATAAGCCATGAGCTTCCATCAAACTCACTAGTTTTCCTGCTAAGTGCGCCTCTGAGAAGAGGCTTGAGAGTATCAAAACTTCTAAAGAGAGCTGCTCATAGCTTTTGCTAGAGGTTCTGTGAAACAATGTGTCTGGGTACCCCAATGTCAACTACTGATAATTTTGGGGGAGGCGGGTAGTATGGTAAAGGGGATAAGCAGAACAGAATGTTGAAAGGTAGTCTCATTCCCTCATAGAGGGTAATTTTGTAAAGGGGGTGATGGAAAGATGGCATTGCTAGAAGACAGGGGTAAAGCTGTGATGTGTGGTCCATGTGTATGGTAGTTGCAGTAAGGGTGTATGCCTGTGTGTAAGAAGCAGATGGAATTTACTGCTAGTAAGTTAACATTTCATTGCTTTGGTTTTGTGTCAGGTATATAGGCATTTGATGGGTGCAGCAACCTGAACTGTTTCACAATGAGGCTGCGTATTTATAAATATATGTCTGTAAAACATGTTGTGGGCCTGCTCCTGCTCTCACTGCCTTCAATGGGAGCAGGAGCAAGCTGTATGATCCTTCAGAATGAATGGAGTTATATAATGGTGGCTTATGGTTATTACAGTTGTCCAAATATCAGAGATCATGAGTGGGCCCTCCCTGTACAGTTGTGCCAGACATGGTACATTTTAGACCAATGACATCATCATGTATATTTGGACTTGTTTACCCTGTGCCAAATTCTTCTGCATGTCTGAATATCTGAAAAAAACCCTACTTTTTAGTGAGGCTGATGACACAGGTGTAATAATGACTAACACAACACAAACTTTATCAGTCTAATTGAAAATGGATTGTTCAGACTCATTTCAAATTAGTCCCCAGTCCTCCAACACTCTCACAAGGGAGTAGTTTTACCCATGT
>NW_020664417.1:2541455-2555222 GCF_002925995.2 Terrapene triunguis | reverse complement strand
GTCCCCAGTCCTCCAACACTCTCACAAGGGAGTAGTTTTACCCATGTGAGTAGTGCCACTGAAGTAAGTGAAGACTATGCTTGGGAGTAAATTTAAGTACATGCATAAATGTTTACAGGTTCAGGGATTAACTATGCTAAATTGTATTGTTTGTGGTGGTAAAGAAACATGAAATAATACCAAGTCTCCATCCATGGGGTTCAGGAGAAATAGGCTCTGGACAGCAATGAAGAAATTAATTTCTGTGATTTAAGGACTCAATCTGGCAAATTGCTGAACACTTTGGACCCAATGCAGTGAAGTACCTAAGCATGTCCTTAACTTCAAGCACATGAATAGTTCCATTGAAGTCACTGAAACTACTGGTGTGTTAGACACGCATTCAAGTGCTTTACAGGATCAAGGTCTTAGTAAATAATGTAATATAATAAAAAACAAACAACCAAAAACACCAGAATGTGAAAAATGCATGGTGGAAATTTGATATGTTCTTTCAGAGCACTATTGAGTTATTTGGAACCTAACCTCTGTGAACCAGTGGAATTACACAGTTTCTGCAGGGAAGCACAACAGGTAAAAGTTTTAACATTAAATAGCCTAACATTAAATAGCCTAGAGGAAATGAAAGAAAGTTATTCAGATCCAGTTAAAGACAACCACGCAGCATGAATTTTAATGCTCTCAAGGCACAGAAAGTAGAACACAAAAATAATGGTCTCACCTTCTATTCTCAGAGGAAGCGTACCTAATGCATGTGTCAACTTTTGTGTTTTTCTAATTATCATTACTGTTGTTATTTTACAGAGGCATCCACTGTGTGTGTGGTGCATTCCAAACACTCAAGAAGAATGGGTCCTGATCCAACACGCTCACAAGCTAAGGACAGATAAGTAGACAGAGGTTAGGCGAAAGAGAATTGAAACAACCATAGGCAAATTATATGCAAGTAAATATGACTCACTTTAAGCATCATGGTAGAAATTAGACCGTTGAAAGGGACTTAAATGTAGACAGGAAAGGGCCATTTCTGATGAGGTCAGAGATGTTACACCATGTGAAGGACATAAATCCACACCGTGTAGAGGTCAAGCATAGGAGTTTATTACACACAGCGCTGGCGGAGTGTCACCTTGCTTATTAGGCTCAGAGACACTGTCAATCAATTGATTACAATGGAATATATAGATTTTCCATGGGTGGGGGAAAGTAACAGGGTAGGCAGTTCCACACCCCGGGATAGGTTTTGCAGCAAGACAAGATAGCACAGTAGCCAATGGTTAACAGGTTACATAATGTCTCCGCCCACGGTCTCAAGTTAGCAAGTTAACATTTAATTAATACTTTGATAAAATGTTATTAATATAAAACATATATGTTGAATTCTGATTTGGGGTCCATAGGAATGGAGCAACTCCTTTGATTGTCCAACAGGTACATTCCTAGGGGTTAAAGCAAAGAAATAGTGAAAGTATATGGCAATAAAGATTGTCTTCTGTGTGTTTTAAGGCAAGGCATTGGTCCCTGGGAAGGGGAGGTGGAAGGATGCCATATCTTATACTGACATGTGCCAACTTTTCATAAACTCAAGGTCGGATCTGTGGGAAGAACGACTCCCTACAGAAGAAACAAACACAATAGGGACAGGGATTCTTTGTCCAATCTGCAACTCTGAATAAGGCACAATTATTTAGTTCTTAGCTCCAACACCTGGCAATTTGCTGACCAGACCTATTTTAGCAAGTAAGGCTTTCTGTTTACCCCAGCTTTCTCTTAGCTGATCACTATTTGCTAGGCCTCTGGTCTCTTGACCATACTCTGGACTCTGGGTCTGAAACAGAGCTGGCACAATCCATATACCAGGTTGTTATATAAAATGCACATGGATTTTAACCCTTCACCATGCATAGGAAGCAATGTGGAAGAAGGCACAGGGATTACTGTGAGAAACTGACAAATGGGCAGATAAGGCTGGGAGCACTGGCAGAGCAGAGGGGATGGGGGCAATATGAAGTTTAACAAGGGAAGTTAAGTAGAGCGGGGCAGAGTTATATAGATTTTTGAAAATAAAAGCTTAAATGTGATGGAGGTAGAGTGAGCAGAGGGATTCAAATCAGGAATCCCATAGACAAAGTAGATGAGTTTAGGTGCATCAATTTTTATGCACCGAGAGGATATTGTGTGTATTTGGGAATCCAGACAAAAGGATGGTGCACTAGTCAAGGCAGGATTTTAAAAAAGTGTCAGATTTGTGTCCATTTATTCTTTTGCGTAGAGACTGTCTGGTTTGGCCAATGTACATGGCAAAGGGGCATTGCTGGCACATGATGGCAGGACAGTCTCTATGCAAAAGAATAAATGGACACAAATCTGACATCAGGAATCATAACATTCAAAAACCAGTAGGAGAACACTTCAACCTTTCTGGCCACTCAGTAACAGACCTAAAGGTGGCAATTTTGCAACAGAAAACAGACTCCAACAAGAAACTGCTGAACTTGAATTAATATGCAAATTAGACACTATCAACTTAGGCTTGAATAGAGACTGGGAATGGCTGAGCCATTACACACATTGAATCTATTTCTCCATGTTAAGTATTCTCACACCTCTTGTCAAACCGTCTGTAATGGGCTATCTTGATTATCACTACAAAAATTTTTTCTCTTAATTAATTGGCCTCTCAGAGTTGGTAAGACAACTCCCACCTTTTCATGCTCTCTGTATGTGTATATATATCTCCTCAATATATGTTCCATTCTATGCATCGGAAGAAGTGGGCTGTAGCCCACGAAAGCTTATGCTCAAATAAATTTGTTAGTCTCTAAGGTGCCACGAGTACTCCTGTTCTTTTTATAGAGATATAAATATGGATGCTCTGTCTGAGGGCACAGTTTAGAAATTAAGAAAGTTAAGTATATTCAACTAGTCATACAACAATGTAACAATGTGTGAGTGGGGAGTGGGATTCCAGGAAAAAACCCCATAATGCTGTGATCACTCAGCACATTTGGCAAAGGATTGGGTTAGAGAGGGCAGAAAAGATAGTTGTAAGCTACCTCTGCTCTTGGACCCTGGTGTAGAGCAACCTCACTGCTGCTATACATTATACTGGTTTGCAACCTCAATCCCGCTGATGCATCCCTCATACAGGAGTAGAGTGTCCAGAAGGGGGTGGTGTAGAGCCAGCTATGACAGCTCTACACCATCCGAGGATTCCTCAGCTCAGGGAAGCTTCGTAGCTCCTTTGTACCACTGGCTCTTAATATGGGCTATGATATAAAATCTCTCTCAGTCCATGCACAAATAACATGGGTGTGGGGGAGTATAATTTAACACCTCTTGTTCTTTTCCATAAAGACTATGCTAGATAGGAACCAAACTCTCCGCTTCAGTTGTGTATAGAGGCATGGATATAGTTATAAAAAGAATCTGCATCCCTTTGAATTACAACTCCCTTTGCTTTTGCATCACCCCAAATGTCCCTCTTCTTCGTCCTTTACATCTTTCTATGTAGAATAGTGCTCTTGCTTCCACTATTTTCCTGTCTATTTTTGCCTCCTCTGAAAATTGTAGGGCTCTTTCACTGCATAAAGGGTAGTTTATGACATTGAGATGAGGTATTTTTTAGACCTGGCAGTCCAAAAAACAGATTATCTCCCTCTACACCTCTCGGCAGCCCAAGGATACTGATGTTATTTGGTCTAATTTGATTTTCAGTTAGTTCTATATTCAGCAGAGAGCAAATTATTCTTTTTATTGAAAATACTGCAAAGCTTAGATATATTATCCTATTTATTGTAGCCACAAGTTTTGTTTTTGACAGTTGCATATTCCAGTCTGCTAGGTTTGGTTTTCTAGTGTTCTCCAATTTGTCAGATTTTATGTCTGGAGTCACATGTAAAAAAAGTCAGACATCTTGTTAAAGTGTGTAATAATAAAATATACCCTGCTGAGACACGCTAGCAGAACAGAGATAATTCCAAGATTTTGAACATCCAAGATGTAGAGAAGGTATTTCAGTATTTATCTATTCATCCAGTTTTCACCCATAATTACTGTCAGCTATATATAATTACTACTACTCTAAATTAGAACACAAAGGAAAAAAAATAAAAAAGGCAGAAGATTGCCTTCCCAACATGAAAACAAACATTTTTCCTGGCTGTTCAGTCCTAACCAAACAGTTTTATTTATATCAAACACTCGTTATGGGACACACTGAAGTTTTTAAGTTCACTGTAAAGTGCAGGATTCTTTAGAAAGTTTTCATTAGAGACATCTTTATTAAATCTTCTATTTATTCTGAGAATATGAAACTGCAACCATTTATGTTCTAGTTAATTTAAAGTTTAAGACCTAACAAAATAATACATTGTTCAATATGAATTACAGGAATCCCTCACTCCTCCGAAAGCTCAACTCATCTCAGTGTACCTTCAACCTCAGAAAAATTAAATGAAAGGCTGAAAGAAAAGTTGGACTTTTCACCATGCCCCAGGATTCAGAATTTGGCTTTGGTTTATCAACAAGCTAAGCATACTCTGGAATCGAGGGACCATTTCAAAGAATACCTTATCTCTGATATTTCTAGATCAATTCTGGGGACTGTCAGCAGACACGTCCTAACTGATCTCAACCACTAAAATAGTGCAGAGAGAGGGGCCACCTCCAGGACCTATAGATCAAAAGTCTTCACCTTGAATCGCACCCAGAAGTAAGTTGAAAAGTATAGTCTGGGGAGAATAAATAAAATATTGTATACATGGCTGGCACTGTTAAGTGAGCAGCACAAGCTGAAGTCCATGAGTTGTCTTCGGGGCAGAGTCCATATAATATTATTCAATCTGAAAGTCCCAGACATGAATAGCTGTGAGGATGGCTGCATCAAGGAAGAAAAACTGCAACCTCCCCAGCAGACACAGATGATAATTAAAAACAAAACACCTACTGGCCACTGCTGCTACCTGGGACTGTAGGTATAATCAAGGATCCAAAAATCCTTGACAAAATGTAACCCCTCAAAAGAGAGAGCAGAAACCACCTCTGTCATCATTACCCCTCACGTATCTGGTCTGTGCGTCATCTAAATTTTTGACAGGACAGGATAAGCTGTGCAGGATAGATCTATGTATTCCTTGACACTGATTGTATGATTAGTAGCATCTTTTGAAAGTTTATCCTCTAAAATATCTAGATAATACTTTAATAGACATTTAGATAGAATGATTCATATTTTGATGTAATTATGCCATAGTTGTTTAAAGGAATAGATACTTCAGGGACTTCTCTTCAAAGAAACTTTAGTAGGATGTCTCATCTTCAGGAAACCCATACTATGCACATCTGTCCTCTCTTCATCCCTCTAAACCCCATCTCTTTCTTCTTCCTTAGCTCTTCTCATCGTGGTAAACTAATATTCTATGGCCATATCTTTCCTTGCAAGATAATTCTAATGTTAAGTTAATCCAAAGTTTAAAGTTAATTAAAATTTTGGCAACCCTGTGTCTCAGTAAAGTCACAGAAGTAAAATAGTTTTTTCATGCCACTCAATTTTTGTTAGATGCTCAGAGTTGCCAGTATTACAAATTATTTGAATTTTGAACATTGCCTAAGATGTTACTCTACAGATGAAATACTGTGAAGATAACATACAGTAAAAAAGCTTCAACGTTGTACATACCTTTTCTCTGTTGTGTTGAATAGGAGAGCTTGAGTATGTTTCAGCATTTTGTTCCATCATGGTCTTTCTTCATTTTCTTCTCATAGGGCTGGTCCACACTAACCCTCCACTTCGAACTAAGATACGCAACTTCAGCTACGTTATTCACGTAGCTGAAGTCGAACTATCTTAGTTCGAACTTACCGCGGGTCCACACACGGCAGGCAGGCTCCCCCGTCGACTCCGCGTACTCCTCTCGCAGAGCAGGAGTACCGGCGTCGATGGCGAGCACTTCCGGGATTGATCCAGGATCGATTTATCGCGTCTAGACAAGACGCGATAAATCGATCCCAGAAGATCGATTGCTTACCGCCGGACCCGGAGGTAAGTATAAACATACCCATAGAGGCAATTCATCTTATGACACATCTGCTGCTGCAGATCCTCATTCAGCCTATAAAAGAATAAATCTTGGGTTACATCCCTTTCCCTTTTCTGTATTTTCATCCACTTACACTGTGAGCAATTTTGGCCAGGCACCTGAATTCTTACATACCTATGTAGTACATAGCACATCTTTGGCTAAAGTAAAAATCTTAGACATCATCCAGAATTCAAATGAATTGTAATACTGGCCAATCTAAGATTCTAAAAATATGTGAGCGAAGTGAACATGTTATTAACTCCTGGAAAAACACCTAGCAGACTTTTGGCTTGCTCCTGCTCCCATGGAAGCTGATGGCATGACCCCCATTGACTTTCATGGGAGATGGATCCAACTCTTTATGAACAAATAATATGTCCTGAAGCACTGAATTGGCATTCCCAGGCACTGCTTCATTGTGACAGACAGTGGATCTGGTAGGCTCAAGTTAAAGAGCTAGGATAGCAACATTATAACAACTTCAATATCACCTCCATGGTAGACACATTTTAATCTTAACTTTGCTTATATGTAGGTGTAAAGATGTCGGAGGTCCCTCCACACCCCCTTGCAGCCCAGCAGGGGTATTGTGGGCGTGTCCTGCATTAATTCCTCCTGCTTGGGAGCAACAAGTTCACTTCAGCAGCCTAGGGCAAGGAGAAGCAAACACATGCTAACAAAATAGCATGTCCTTTAACAAGGCTTCAGGATAGGAGAATTCAAATGAAGAGTTCATAAGGTCCTCAACTCAGAACCTTAGTTCAGCTCCCAAATTTAAAATCCCCAAATAAAACCTCTGGTTAGGCTGATCTCCTAGAGCCTGACAGAAAACCACCAACAACACTACAGCCCACATACCTTTTACTTCCCTCCCCCTAAGCTTCCTCTTTCTGTTTATATAGCCCAACTGTAGGATTGATTACACCCCAAGCAGTCCCAGCTGTAGGCTCCAGCCTGTCTGCTAACGGGGTGGAGCAGGTGAAGCAAAAAATTGGTTGGGTAACGTCTCCCTGTGCCAACTCATCCACTTGGCAAGAATACAGTTTTTTTGAAAGGATACCTCTTTTTTGCAATGACACTGAGAAGCTTGTCAGCACTGCAAGTTTGTGGGAGGTCTGTTCCTCTTTTCTTTCTCAGAGCTTGGGTGACCTGGATATTTAAAGTTTCTGTAAATGCTTTCTCTGAACTGGTGAGTACTGCCACTGTACTGTAAGTTGGAAGATTTTATTGTTTCTTCACCAGATGCACTGCAAAACTTTGATGAAGTGATATTCTACTAGTGATTATTGGCAGAAAAAAGATTCTATATGAACAGATTGGTGGTGCATCCCTTTATTTAATACTTTTAAAGTAACTCATTGAATTTAGGAAATGTTAATTACAAATACACCTCTACCCCGATATAACGCGACCCGATATAACAGAAATTCGGATATAACGCGGTAAAGCAGTGCTCTGGGGGGGGCGGGGCTGTGCATTCCGGTGGATCAAAGCAAGTTCGATATAACACGGTTTCACCTATAACGCGATAAGATTTTTTGGCTCCCGAGGACAGCGTTATATCGGGGTAGAGGTGTACTAGAAATAATAATAATAATAATAATAATAATAGTTTGCATTTATATAACACCTTTTAACTAAAGACTTCAAACTAATTTAGAAAAATTAATTAAGTTTCATGTCTTCCCGGTGAACTAGATTTATTAACACTGGACAATGACTTCCTTTCATACTCTACATACAAGGTTCTATACCTGTTTGTTTTCTTACATAACATTTTTCATCTATTTTCTTTTCCCAAGCCAAATAATCAACACATGAGAACTTTTAGTTTACTGAAGACTTAAACTGACATCTTTGTGGTTTTAGGTGACCTCTTTGCATGCTTTCTACAGTGTGTTGCCATCAGATTTTTTTATATTATTAAAATGTGCATACACTAACTGATAATTAATTCGAATCAGAGCTCTCACTCATGACAGAAACTTGTGGCATTTGTTGAAAAGCAGATGGTGCTGCAAGGTTTTCCTGGGACTGTGATGCATAGCTACAAAATGATCATTTTACATGTTTTTTGCAAACCAGATTATTTTCCCCTTTAAGGGTGGCTTCTGTCACAAAGTTGCTAGGCATCCAGGCCCTTGCTTGTATGCAGGCTCCATTCACAATGCGAGAACTGAGGAAGGTGAATACAGAAGGGTGAATACTTTGCTTAAGAATGTACATGAGCACGGCTACCCAATTTAGTCAACACTGGCCAGCTGCCCAGATCTGCACCCCCCACTGCTATTACATTAGCATACACTAATAGGTTATTAACATATGAAGGACATCAGAAAATTTCCCTCTAAGGGTAAGCCTTCGCCAGAGTTAAGTCAGGAGATTGGCCCCCCAGATCTGAGCTCCTGCGTTAGCCTAACTCAAGTGTAAGCAGCCACACCGCAAAGCCACACTTGAGTTACTGTATTCTCACTGGTGCCGCACTCATTCGTGTGTGTGTCACTAGGACTTCTGGAGGTTCTGGGTAGCCTATCCTATGGTTCTTTGTTCTGCAATAAGCTGAGACATCCCATGATTCTTTACCACTGAATTGTGGGACAACTTGTCTGTCCTTCTGGGCACATAGAGGGAATTATGGGAAATGATTTAGCCTGTGTCCAACCTGAAAACTGGGCAGCTTACTATCCAAGTGAAAATAGCACCCAACCTCTATCCTATACTCGCAGATAAGCCATGTTTAAAGCACCACTGAACATGGGTGAGAGGTTTTTGTGAGTGGACAGGAGTGGAGTTGGGGCAACACTGGAGTAACAGTACTGTTGTGTGTTACAGCGTGAATTAACTCTGCTCTGAAGGCGTAGCCTAAAAGTCAACACAAACTACAGCAGAATGTGATTTCTGGCAAAAAATTTTAAGCACCAGCTCCTCCTGGGCCTTGTGACTTATATTTGCCTGATTCATGGCCAGCCTGAATGTGCCTACATCAGATTTGCTGGGCTTTGCTCGATTCTGAAATGTCAAAAGGTCTTTATGCACAGTGATGGCAAGGGAAACATATTCTTAGCTGCTGCAGTTCAGAACATAATTTGTATAAGCCCCACAAAGACAGTAGCAGATTAGGAGGTTCAGGAGTTTCTATATCTCCTTAGGCCACCAGCCCCAAAAGTTATGTCAGCAGATTGGGCTGGCCGGGGTGAACAAAGTAGACCAGTGAAGGCCCTGGTGTGGCGGACCTCTACAAAGCAGCCCCACCTGTGACACCCATCTTTTTATAGATGTAGGGTCTACACACTCCTAGCCACACCATGCATGCTCATCCTTCTCATGTGCCCCCAAATAAACACTGAAAATTTGTCTTTAAGTGATTATCCAAAGTCATAAAGTATATCAGTTGCAGACCCAGGAATGTAACCCAGGTCTTCAGTACAGTGTCCATTTTAGGACATCTTCCTTCATCAGTCCATAGGTTGCAGACCTGAGGACTGACAACTGACATCCGTGGACTGTCCAAAAATGGACACTATCCTCTTGATTCTCATTACCTGCTCTATCCACTGACCACCCTACCTTCTTTTCAGAGATAATACTACCATTAACTACATGGAAGTTTTCCCAGCTTAATGATGGGAAAAACAGATCCTTATACTGTGGGTACAATTAAAATAGATTTTCTGATCTGATAGACTGTACTGATTTGAGAGCAATTTCCTTTACAGATAATTGAGAATACTGAAGAGCCTGAATTTTTTTTCAACCAATTAGAAACTTCTTAAATAGGCTCATTGTACTTGAAGAAATACATAACTAGCAACATCACGTCTTTAAGAGAAAGACATTTTATATACATTCAATTAATATTAGGATTAGATTTAGGTACTTGATATGCAAAGCCTAAATTTGCTGAACAATTAAATTAATCTATAAAGTTATTAGATATAATAAAACACTGATTGTATCTTTTTTTATTAATCAGAATTGCCTATACACTTATTAAACTTCATATCTAACTCTGTGTTTACAGAAAATTCGGTACATTAAGGGTCAAAGAGATAAGCAAAATGTAATATATTTGTTGCCTACAAATTTGACAATTTTAATGCTGCACATGAATGACAAATCTCTCCAGTCAAAGGGGTTATTTTCAATGAAATAACATAGAAAAACTTGTGTATGCCAACTCATCAAGGTTTTTCTCAGAGAATAAGTATTTGGTGCTTATTGCTGTTCTCCCTGTGCTTAATTTACTAGGGTAATTATATAATAAACTACCCAAAACATTTTTCATGCAAATTTTAGAGAACAGCGACAAAGAAGGAATGATGCATTTTTTATGTTTACCAATTTCCTAAAAATGTTTCAGGCAATAATTACAACAGCTCCCAATGGAGGAGATGCTACAGTAAAATAGTTTTGTTGCCAAACTTTACACACGTAGTGTGAAGTGTTTAATAGAACTTATTTTCTCACCCACAAGTCCCTTGGTAGGTCAGAACCTAGATTTGTTAAAGCTTCTAGAAATGCTGCAATGTCATCCCTTATCCTGCGTTCTTGGGGAAGAGGTGGGTGAATAGCAGTAGAATTGGAGCCGGATAAATTTTGAGGATGACTAGTTTATTTGCTGAAAAATGCATTTTTTCGGATGAACAAAACTATTTGTGAATTTGGGTTGACTTTGGCAAATAGTTTCATCCAAATAAAAATGAAGAAAAACAGATTTTTAAAGTCAAAACATTTCCTTTCAATGTTTTCGAAACAAAATCTTGACTTTTTGTTTCAAAAAGACATTTTGTTTCAAAAGTTAGCTGTATTTAACAGCAACAAAAACCCATACAAGAAAACCCCTAAACATCTCAACTTTTGGTTTGATCAGAATTGACTCCCCCCCCCCCCCCCAAGAAGAATTGTTGATGTGGGCTGACCCAAAACAATTTAATTTTTTTTGTTCAGTCACTGAACTTTAATATCAGTTATTTGCCTACCTTGAAGTAGAATTGCTAATGGCTATTTTTATTAAGGGCTTGTATTTTAATAGCTTTTGCCTGGTCAATCTATTCATTTTGTTGAGGTCAATCATTGCATAAGGAGGTTTTAATTTTGGCATGAAATTGTTGTAAAAGATATCCATAGCTGAATATGAATACTCAACTACTCAAAATAAATAAAGGCCAGATCGCAATTGGCCCTTCCAAATATCAATAGAATGAAGGGGCCAGCTGTCCTCTCTCAGTTCCCTGGTTGGGAAAGGGACGTGTCAAGAAATCCCACCCTTACTTGGAGGAGAGGCTGCCTGGGGTGCTGGACATGGAATGTACTGCCCTTGTAGGGACACAGCAGTCCAAGAGTTTCAGCTCAGCCCCAGGTGCTGCCTGTCTGCCTGGCCCTTATGAATTTGCACAGCATGCTATAATCAGCCAAAGGGGAGAAAGTGCCCAGACTGGTGACTAAAGGACTCATGGTGGGACCTCACGGCAAGAGGTGGGAATTTGAAACTAACTTCCAGAGAGAGGCCAGAAGAAGGCTGGGCTGTGTGCCCACCCCATCTCCACACCAGCCATCAGAACAAGCAGGCTGCTCATCTTTAGTACTCAGGCCTATTTCTAATAACAAATTAGTTTAATAAGAACTCAACTAGACTGGAACATGATGGAGAGAACCCTCTCCAAGCTAGGACCATTAAGTCACTTTTACTCCAAGGGCACGAGACTCTCTTTCTAGCAGCTTATGGAAGCTAAAGCCTTTCACAAATGAACCTTTTGATGAGTTGTGATGGGTTTTCCCAAGGTGCAGCCTGGACTGTGGGACCGCTGAGTCCTCTGTCCCACCAACCTGGGCTGCTTCTCACACTGTGATGATGTTAGCAAGCTACAAACCGCTGGCACGTATTGCACTTACACAGACATCCAGAGGCAGGGACACACCCAACTGATTTACATGAATGCTTCTCCCAGTCACTCATGAACTAACAATAGAGAGGCTCCAGACAATTCCCCTCACCTCCCCAGCCGTGCACCCCAGAACTGTACCATCATGCCCTGGTCAGAAGCCTGACCAGTGTTCATTACCCAGCCTGCTTCTTCCTCAATGTGGAGGGGACACACACTAGTCTCCCTAGACACTCAATTTCAGACTTAAAAGTGGCTATTCTTCAACAAAATAAAAACCTTCAAAAACAGACTTCAAGGAGAAACAGCATAGCTGGAATTCATTTGCAAAATTGATACCATCAAATTAGGCCTAAATAAAGACCTGGAATGGCTGGGTCACTACAAGAAGTAATCTCCCATCAACTGTTAAGTATGGGCCCTGATGGAATTGGCCTCATTAGACTCTGATGGGCCTGATGGACCCTGATGGAATTGGCCTCGTTAGCACTACAAAAAGTAATTTTTACTCTATTGACATTCACACCTTCTTGTCAACTGTTGGGAATGGGACACATCCACCCTGATTGAATCATTGACCCCCCCCCACTTGGTAAGGCAACTCCCATCTTTTCTTGTGATGTATATTTATGCCTGCCTACTGTAATTTTCACTCCATACATCTGAAGAAGTGAGTCATAGCCCATGAAAGCTTAGGGTCTAATAAATTTGTTAGTCTTTAAGGTTAGTCTTTGTAAACTGAGCTGAGATTTCCCAAGCACTTCAACCAAAACACATTGTTTTAGGTAAAGTATAAAACAGATGTATTAAGTAGAGAAAGATAGATTTTAAGTGATTATAAGTATCAGGCATAGAAATCAAAATAGGTTATCTAAGAAACAAAAATAAATTTGCAGTCTGGGGTCTATAAACTAAAGCAGATTTGCATCAAGCAGTGTCTTACCCTGACAGATGGTATAGTTACTCAATATACAGGCTAGGACTCCTTTGCGGCTTGGGACCACAGTGCCCAGTTCAAAGTCTTTGTCTTCCAGACGTTTCTTCCAGGTGTTGACTTGTGGGGGGGGAGTGAGGCCCAGTCATGATGTCACTTCCCCTCTTTTATAGTTTCTTCCAGCTTGCCGGAAAGATCTATGCTTCTGACATTGGGGTCCACCCCCATTGGTCAAGCATTCTCCATTGTCTATGTACTCTCTCTGAGAAGTCTTCTGGGATGGCTGTTGGGAAAGTGGATTCCCTTCAGTGGGTCATCAGCATGTCTAGCTACTCCAGTGTTGTACCTGAAAGACTGATTGTGGTGTTCACAACCTCACAACACATTTCAGTAACACACACATAGCAAAATTTCATAACTTCACATACGATAGCACATACAATCCAATAGGATATTAATGTTTAGCAGATCAAGACTTTTAAAATGATACCTCACAAGGCATCATTACAAAGCATATAATAATTATATGACAGTGGTGAATATGTGGGTTCCAGGGTGCTGCTTTGAGGTACAGAGTGTCACATGAGTATCATACATAAAATACAGGGCCATGTGAATTTCATTACTCTGATTATCTGCTGTATGTTCATAGTATAGTATTTAAAATATTTTTATAAAGTATTCACATATAGTATTTAAAATATTTTTGCTAGAAGTTTGGATAGCAGCATTTCCATCTCAGAAATGGCACCAGTTAAAAGTAAATTAAGCACTATCAGTGAAGAATGATACATCCTTCACATTTTCACAAGTTAAATTCATACAGTAACATACTGACCTGTCTGCAACACACACACACACACACACA
>NW_020664417.1:2460377-2541445 GCF_002925995.2 Terrapene triunguis | reverse complement strand
ACACACACACACACACACACAGACTGAGAAAAAGATTTCTTTTGTAGATGTAGACAACATTTCTGAATCCTGTCAGGGGGATAAGAGCATTACCAATTGCTTTTTTCCCATAGAATGCTTGTCAATAAAAATAATGGTTACAACAACTAGTGATAATATTAGAGACTAGACTACCCCTTATGATACTTTCTTTTCAAGGGAAAATTAGTCTGTCATACTTTTCTGCAAAACCTAAATTCTTTCTTCACCAAGTATGTATTGATTTTTTTGGGAAGTTCGATTTTCAAGAAGTAGTAAGTCCTGCAGTGTGGATGATTTACCCTCCCACTGATGTATCAGTTATCCAAAAGGATTATACTTACTACTATGTATTTGTCACCTACCGTTCCTAGCTGTACGTGATATGGATATCACAGCATTACAGGATTGCTTTAAGGAAACTGACTAAAAAAATATTTGTGCTATTAACATGAATGCCTGTCTTGGAGGGGCCATGCATTTCAACTCCACCCACCATGACTCCTGACCTTTCAATTTGTTTTCAGTTGGTTCTTGAACAAGATGAGGAAATAAGTCTTGCTACACACTCTCTCTAGTCTAGTTGTTAAAACCCAGAATACTTTATTAAAGCTCCTAAATCATTGTTCCTACTATACAATCAATCCTATGGTTAAAGCAAAGAGCTGCTTCTAGGAAATAGTCGGTATTGCTGAATTGTTGAACAGAGGGTGGCATAACAATGCAAAGAAAAGGCTTTTCTAAGTGCAGTCAGCATTTATTAAATAGGATTTATTTGTAGCAAACTTCTAATTTGAGCCTTTTCAAAGCTAACAGAAGGTGTCTGAGAAAAGGAAGAAAATGTTCCTTAGGACTCTGTTTCCCTAGATTTCTGTTTTACATCCTGTACTGTGTAATGATAAATTCTGATTTATATTGCAGTGGCTTATGGTGTACGGAAGATACTGTGATGTCTTGATATGGTTTTGGGAACATATTTTAAAAATACCAGTAATGAAAGAAGGCTCCAGTTTTAGGCAGGACCATTTTTATAAAACGTGAACTTAAAATCCCACATAAAATTAGTGTTAATAAACTGCATGAAATTAGTTTTTAAAATGATTAACAGTAGTGAAAGAACATGTCCATTCTGCAAGTAATTAGTGATGCTGGTAATTTTTAGTAATTAAATACTAATGAATTCATTTACTGAGCAATATATTTACTTAAGATATTTATTGGAATTAAGTGTATTTATATTTTATTATTTAGTAATTTATTATATTATGTGACTTATATAATGTCATAGGTATGCATGGCCCTTTACAAAATACATAAGGCCGAATTCTGCTCTCAATTACACCTTTGCTGTGCCATTGTACTCAATGCACTGAGTGGGTTGCACAAGTATAACCTGAGCAGAATTAGATTAATTCTAGTTAGATAAATGCCTACTCCAAAGATTTTGGATCCACGTATTGAGGGAACAATTGTGGCTTAAGGGCCTGACTCAACTTCCATCAATGGAAAGTGTCCCACTGATTTGAATGATAGGTAGGGCCCTACCAAAGTCACGGCCATGAAAAACGCATCATGGACTGCGAAATCTGGTCTCCCCCGGTGAAATCTGGTCTTTTTTGTGCTTTTACCCTATACTATACAGACTTCACAAGGGAGACCAAAAAGGGAGTTGCAGGGGGGTCACAAGGTTATTTTAAGGGGGTCGCAGTATTACAACCCTTACTTCTGCACTGCCTTCAGTGCTGGGCAGCTGGAGAGTGGCAGCTGTTAGCCGGGCACCCAGTTCTGAACGCAGCGCCCCACCAGCAGCAGCGCAGAAGTAAGGGTGGCAAAACTATACCACACCACCTTTAGTTCTGCGCTGCTGCCTTCAGAGCTGGGCAGCCAGAGAGTGGTGGCTGCTGACTGAGGGCCCAGCTCTGCAGGCAGCAGCGCAGAAGTAAGTGTGGCAATACCACACCGTGCCATCCTTACTTCTTTGCTGCTTCTGGCGGTGGCTCTGCCTTCAGAGCTGGGCTCCTGGCTAGCAGCCGCTGCTCTCCAGCTGCCCAGCTCTGAAAACAGTGCCACTGCTAGCAGCAGCGCAGACGTAAGGGTAGCAGTATTGCAACCCCCCCTACAATAACCTTGTGGTCCCCCCAACTCCTTTTTGGGTTGGGACCCCTACAATTACATCATCATGAAATTTCAGATTTAAATAGCTGAAATCATGAAATTTAAGAGTTTTTAAATCCTATGACCGTGAAATTGACCAAAATGGACCATGAATTTGGTAGGGCCCTAATGATAGGTCAACCATGCCCAGAAATGGATGCAATACAAACAGTGAAAGGATGAAACACACGGATGGCATCTCTAGGTAACTGACAATTTGTTAGGTAATGAAAATCTGCTAAACAATTTCCTATTTTTAAAATTAATGGTATATAATTCTAAGTAAATACAGGCAAATAAGAGTGATTATTTTAATTGGTAACAGTAAGTAAAAACTAAATATTGGATAGTGGATCCCAGCTCACACAAACCATTTCCATTCCAAATCTGTAAGGAGATTAATCTTTTCAGAAGAAGTATAACTAAGTGTATCTGGAGAAAATATATAAAAAGCAGCATTGATTTTTACTTGTGACTTTAAAAAGACCATGCTGAACTGGTGTCATGGGACTACTAGACCTTTACATCTTTTATCTGGCTTTTCCTGCTCATTCTATTATGCAATGAATCCACCTCTCTGGCTCTGCCTTGGCTTGGTTTAAGATTTTAACAAATTTTGCACCTTCCTTTTGTTAAATAATACCTTCCCCTGCTTACTTCTCTCCCTACTCCTTTATGAAAGATATCAGTTTTGGATTCCATGTAGAGGGTCTTTCAAGGGATGAAGACCCTTACCAGCATTGATTTTCTCATCACATCCATCCATGCAGTTATAGGGAAAAGCAACACTTTCAAACTAAAGGTAAAAGATCATGGGTCAAATTTGCTGAACGCAATGGAGTCACATCAGTTTACACCAGATGAGAGTTCTTCCCTATATGTAAACACATACAGGTTACCATACTCATGTGGCCCCTTTTGTCAACAATTATATGAATTGATTCACAAACAAATGGCTGTGATGTGGTTGTCTAAAAATAAATCACTTACATTGTGTGCTGTTAAAGTCTTGATATTTATAATACTGTGATATTTACCTTTATACTGGTATTTGCAATATTCCCCCTTCTTGTAAAACAGGGATACTGCAGATATGATGGTCAATTTTATTACTGTGAAATGTAAACATCAAGGCATAAACTCTCAGTTGGTGTAAACTGGTATATAATGCTGATTTACACCAATTGTGTATCTGGCCCCCATATTTTAAGTTTCCCTTTTGCATAAAAGATAATTTTAGTAATAACAACACTGTACTTCTATGGTGACTTCTCTCTGTTCATCTCATCTGTACATTTACAACCATTAATGCATTAAAGACTCACAACAATCCTGTGAGGTAGGTGAGTAGTATTACGCCTCATTTACGTATAGGCAAATCAAGGCAGATGGGGGTTAATTGACATGCCCAAGCTCACAGAGAAGGTCTATAACAGAGTCAATAATAGAAGCCAAAGCTTTGGTACTCAGTTTTGTACTTTAACTGTAAGTTTATCCTCCCGCTCTGGCAAATGTGCACTACAGTACAGTACCCCGTTAATGTTGCCTTAAAGAAAAATGGGGGAAAGAATGGCACACATCCCTACTGAAAAAGAAACAGAAAAACATCAGGGATGCCTCTTGCTCTTTATTCCAGAGATTTTTTCCTACTTAAAACATTTAACTAATATTACCAGATCTCAGAACATTTATTTAGAGCAGGTAAAACAGACCCAGTAAATGCTGGGAGGGTAGTCAACACGATGCTAGCATTTCACATATTTTATACTTTTGTCACAAATATTATAATTGTTGGTGGAATACCTTCCAGATTCCTGAATAATCAGAAAACCCCATTACCACATATGTTTATTAGGAGCACTTGATAAGCTCACACTGTCCAACAATGATTTAAAACAAACAGTTGGCAATTTATTTTATGTTGCCCCAAAGGATTATATTCAGGAGTGGGCCTCACACCTCTTATGCAGACAACATGGTTGAATTGTTTACTACAGCTCTGAAAAGCCAACATTGTTTAGAAGGAACAACTGATAGTAACATGACAAGTTGTGAGTACATAAGAAGCTACTTAATCCAGGTCCTAAGACTCAAATACATTGGGGCCAGATAATCAGCTGATGTACACAGATATAGCTCCATTGATTTCTATGGCACTACCCAGGTATATTGCTGGGGTAAGGATCTGAACTATAATGTTTTCTTTGTTTTTGATCTCTGAAGTGTCTTACTGTGCAAAAGACAGTCTGTTTATTATGTATGATTTAAAATGCTTGCTTTTGTATTTATACTGAATGGATTTTATACCCACATTAATTGGTAGGCTTCATCTACCATTTTCTGTATCTGTACTGATTATTTGCACACCAATAAAAATGAAGCTAAAATGACTAAGTAAGTCCTTTATTTGAGTGTGGGTTTGTTTCCTTTTTCCATTGTTACAGATAATTCATGGGTAGAATTACTAGTAAAGGGAAGGGTATAATTCTCCCCGCTACTTGCAGTTATATGTGAATAGGTGATATTTCAGATACAGAAAATTTCTAGGGCCAGATTCTCTGCTTTGCTAAATTCACACATGGTGAAACAGATTGGGAAGCTATCAGAAAGCAGTTGATGGCTTCCTAATTCTCTGGCCAGCCCCCAACACTGGCACAGTTTACTGGAGGGTCCAATAAGGACTCATTAGCAGCTGAGCATAGCCAGAGTGCAGCACACCCTCTTCTCCAATCTTGACATGAACCCTGCATTAGGGGATATGAGGAGAGTGGTATAGGAAAGGCTACACCAGTTATATGTCCACCGGGGACTTCCTTATTCCAGGGATGAATCCCCAGTTAGATGGATGCAACCAGTCTGGGCTGTGCAAAGGAAGCAAAGTAGGACAGGAAATCTGCTCTTAATGTTAACAGCTTTCTATCCTGTCCCAAGGGAAACCAATCACAATAATATTCATAATACTGAGCACTTTAAAACTTTATTTGCTTTGCAAATATTAGCTAATTAATTCTTAAAACACTCATGGGGTAAATTATTATTATCCTATTTTATAGAAGAAATGTAGACAAGGATATTTAGGCACAGATACTGCTAATTTAATTTGTGTCAAGTAGCACAAAAGATTAGACTTGAAATTAGACGAAGGTTTCTAACCATCAGAGAAGTGAAGTTCTGGAACAGCCTTCATAGGGGAGTAATGGGCATAAAAAAACCTAACTTGTTTTAAGATTGAGCTTGATTTTATGGTATGATGAGATTGCCTATAATGGCATATGGCCTAATAGCCAATATCTCCAACAGCCAGAAATGGGACATTAGATGGGGAGGACTCTGAGGGTACGTCTACACTACGAGATTAATTCGAATTTAGATAATTCGAATTTGGGAAACAGATTGTATAAATTCGATTGTGCGTGGCCACACTAAGCACATTAATTCGGTTTTTAACCACATTAATTCGGTGGTGTGCGGCCACACTACCCCATTAATTTTAACCACATTAATTCGGTGGTGTGCGGCCACACTACCCCTAATTCGAATTAACAAAATCGATTTTGGTGCTACTCCGCTCGTCGGGGTGGAGTACAGAAATCGATTTTAAGTGCCCTTTAATTCGAAGTAACTGGCTCCGTTGTGTGGACGGGTTAAGGATTAATTCGGATTAACGCAGCTAAATCCGAATTAAAGTCGTAGTGTAGACCAGGCCTCAGTCACTACAGAGAATTCTTTTCCAGGTGTCTGGCTTGTGGGTTTTGTCCACATGCTCTGGGTCTAATTGATTGTTATAGTTGGGGTCAGGAAGGAATATTCCCCTGGTCAGATTGGCAGAGACCGTGGGGTTTTTATTTTCCTTCCTTTGCAGCGTGGGGCATGGGTCATTTGCTGGTTTAAACTAAAGTAAATGGTAGATTATAAATCAAATTTGAAATTTAAATCAAGATTTGAGGACTTCACTAACTCAGCCAGAGGTTACGGGCCTACTAAAGGAGTGGGTGGATGAGGTTCTGAGGCCTGCAAGCTAAAGGTGGTCAGACTAGATGATCATGATAGTCCCTTTTGGCTTTAAAGTCTAGCAATCCCTTACTCACATTGACTTTCCTGGGGCAACTCTCCAAGTAAAGCACTACTCAGTTTAACTAAAGGTGATAGAATATCACACTAATTGAATAGCTCAATGAAACAAAAGCTATCAATACTGGATCACCTGTTCATACTAAGTAGGGTATTTTAGGATAATATAGATTGAAAACTTGATTTTAACATACAGGAATTACACAGAGAAAAAGACAATGCCTGGGTTGATAGCAAATTTTAGCTTATATTTCTACAATAAACCACAGTAGAACCTCAGAATTACAATCACCAGAACTGACCAGTGAATCACACATTTCATTTGGAACCGGAAGTATGCAATCAGGCAGCAGCAAAGACCAAAAAAAAAAAAAAAAAGGCAAATATAGTACAGTATTGTGTTAAACGTAAACTACGAAAAAAATAAAGGGAAAGCAGCATTTTTCTTCTGCATAGTAAAGTTTTAAAGTATTAAGTCAATGTTCAGTTGTAAAACTTTTGAAAGAAGAACCATAACATTTTGTTCAGAGTTACGAACATTTCAGAGTTACAAACAACCTCCATTCCCAAGGTGTTCTACTGTATACAGGGAAGTTATGCCTCTTGCCATTGTTAACACAGCTATTATCATATGGGACTGGGATTGTAATTGTTCTTTAATAAATACAGGATGATATCTTGAAGGGGGAAAACTGTTCTTTTGGCTTCAGGGAAGTTATTTTTCTATTATAAAAAAGGAAGAAAGCGTGCCACTGCTTATAGTACTCAGTTTTGTACTTTAACTGTAAGTCTATCCTCCCTCTCTGGCAAATGTGCACTACAGTACAGAACCCCATTAATGTTGCCTTAGCTTGTACAGTAGCACAGGGATGACAGTTGCACAATGGTTAACTTTTGCAGTGCTTTAACTAGCAGCTCTGCCAATCTCTCAAGAAAGATTTCACACACTGAATGTGCTGGTATTGAAGTGGAGATGCAGGTACAAGAATGGGTAGTGTATACCTCCTGGAGAAAGGGACATCTTATGGACACAACACAAATGGGAGCCATATATACATAAAAGAGTACTTTCCAGCAGGGCCGGCTCCAGGGTTTTGGCTGCCCCAAGCAGCCAAACAAAACAAAACAAACAAACAAAAAAGCCGTGATCGCGATCTGCGGCGGCAATTCGGCGGGAGGACCTTCGCTCCGAGCAGGAGTGAGGGACCATCCACCGAATTGCCGCCGAACAGCTGGACGTGCTGCCCCTCTCCGAAGTGGCCGCCCCAAGCACCTACTTGGTAAGCTGGTGCCTGGAGCCGGCCCTGCTTTCCAGTCTAGGATGTTTCTTCCATGACACCAGATTCCTCTGCGTCAGAAGCTGAAAAGTGAATGTGACTAAGAGGAAGGAGAAGAGAAGAGTGGAAAAAGAAATATTAGGCCCAGCACCTATATAAATAACTTCTTGTATTTAGAACACTCTGTATTAGAGAGGAAGGAGGTGGTTTGTAAAATATTAAAAATAAGAATGCATCTTGTCTTGTCTTCAAGTCTAAAGTGTTTTTTGAAGGTGGTGTAAGAAATTAAGAAACTAATCTACCACAGGAACACACATCTATGGCATTAAATACTGAAAATGACTTTTAAAAGAGGTTGCATCATTTTACGATCAATATTTTTATATTTATATTGCACACATGCAGACTTGACTTTTTGATATAACTACAGAAATGGAAGTATGTTATACATTTAGATTTTAGTAAAGCATTTAATATCATTTTAATTGCAAAAATAATTCAGATTGGTTTTGGACTAAAAACTGGCTGAGGCCATAAACAAAAGTCATGTCAATGTTTTGAGCTGGGGGCAGCATACAGTGCAGTCCTGCAGGGATTGTTGGTGTTTCCAGTCTTGTTTTAATATTTTCATAAATAATCGGGAAAAGGATGCAAACTACTGTCAATACATTTGCTCATGATATTAAATTGCAAAGAGTTGCAAATACTAGTGGGGATAGAGGAAAAAATGCAATGATTACTAGAGAGAGAGAGTAGGAAGATAGGCAGAAAACAACCAAATGAGATTCAGCTTGGAAAAAATGCAAACTAATACCTGAGGAATTAAAATCCAGAATACAGATATCCAAGAGAGGAAGAAACCTGCAAATCAATAATTCTGATAGAAACCAGGATTTATAGAGGTCAGCTCATTAGAGTTTAGATTGCAACACAACGTGGCAGTTAAAAAGGCCAATGTAATTTTGGGCTGCATATGCAGATCCATTTTATAAAGGAGATGGGGTTAATAGTTGCAGCCACATAAGAGGCTGGATACTAGATCTAATGGGGATAATCATATGATCCAATATGGCAAATCACATATTCCTACTTCTGTCTGTCTTTGGTTCTGTGTTTTGGAGTTTTTTAAAAAAAGCGTTTCAAGTTTCCAAGCCTAATGCAAGCTTTACCTAAAGTTACTTGCTATAACCCAAATTCTAGACCCTATGTAATCCACAGACTTCAAGGATTGCTGAGGGTGGTCAGTGCAGAACTGGCCTCTTTCATCATGAACCAGTTCTGCACCTCCCCTCAAATACGCCACACATTAGAGCTTGGAAGATTTTTTTCAAATGTTGCAAACCCTGAAAAGAGCATTTTTTCAAGCACTCAAATTAAATGGAGCAGTTAAATGAAATCAGTATAAAGGAAAGAAAGACACTTTGTAAAAAGCAATGGGAAATATTACCCAGTCATTTTTAGACTAGTTATAAGACCAGTGGAGAATCTGAAGCTGGGAAAAGAAAGGAAGAGGACAAAGATTTTTTTTGTTTTTTTTTAATATGTATATATATTCAACACAGGGGCGGCTCCAGGCACCAGTGCGCCAAGTGCGTGCCTGGAGCAGCAAGCCTGCGGGAGGTCCGCCAGTTCTGCGGCTTTGGTGGCAATTCGGTGGCGGGTACGCCGAAGGTGCGGGACCAGCGGACCTCCTGCAGGCACGCTGCCGAAGGCTGCCTCACTGCCATGCTTGGGGCGGCAAAATACATAGAGCCGCCCCGATTCAACACATTACATTATGGCTTCAAGTTAGGATCAGGAAAGTGGGGATCTGTAACAGGAGGAGAGGAGGCAAAAGAAAAAGAATTTTTTCTTTTAAAACTGGCCACTTAAATTATGCTGGTTTCCTCTTTCAAACTGTTTTCGAAATATAACAAATCAGAATGAGAATATTTTAAAGTGAGATATTCATCCTGCCATGATCATCTAAAGGCAATTCTCTGCATTGTGTTTGTTCTGCTTTAGAATAATGGCATCAAGACTTCTAATTATTATTGTCTTGGGAACAGATTTACCTGGTGTAAATTGGCATAGCTCCATTGAAATCATTGAATGGTTGCTGAGGCCAAGGTCTGGACAGTGGTTTTCAACCATTTTTCATTTGCAGACCCCTAAACATTTTGAATGAAGGTAGGGACTCCTTTGGAAATCTTAGACATAGTCTGCAGAACCCCAGGTTTCAGAGTAGCAGCCGTGTTAGTCTGTATCCACAAAAAGAACAGGAGTACTTGTGGTACCTTAGAGACTAACAAATTTATTTGAGCATAAGCTTTTGTGGGCTACAGCCCACTTCATCGGATGCATAGAATGGAACATATAGTGAGGAGATATATATACACATGAAAAGGAGGGAGTTCCCCGATCAACTCTAAGAGGCTAATTAATTAAGATGAGCTATTGTCAGCAGGACAAAAAAAAACTTTTATAGTGATATATCAAGATAGCCCATTTAAGACAGTTTGACAAGAAGGTGTGAGGATACATAACATGGGGAAATAGATTCAATGTGTGTAATGGCTCAGCCATTCCCAGTCTCTATTTAAGCCTAAATTGATAGTATCTAGTTTGCATATTAATTCAAGTTCAGCAGTTTCTCGTTGGAGTCTGCTTTTGAAGCTTTTCTGTTGCAAAATTGCCACCTTTAAATCTGTTACTGAGTGCCAGAGAGGTTGAAGTGTTCTCCTACTGGTTTTTGAATATGATGATTCCTGATTTGTGTCCATTTATTCTTTTGCGTAGAGACTGTCTGGTTTGGCCAATGTACATGGCAGAGGGGCATTGCTGGCACATGATGGCATATATCACATTGGTAGATGTGCAGGTGAACGAGCCCCTGATGGCATGGCTGATGTGATTAGGTCTTATGATGGTGTCACTTGAATAGATATGTGGACAGAGTTGGCATCGGGCTTTGTTGCAAGGATAGGTTCCAGGGATCTGAGGACCACAGGTTCTATGATAACAACAACTTTTCGTGGACCCCTTAGACATCGTCTGCAGACTTCCAGGGGTTCACAGGTTGAAAACCACTGATCTAGATCATTAAAGTCAATGGAGCTGCGCTGATTTACACCTGGTAAAGGCCCGGGCCTTTGTTTTTTTTATGTCTGACTGTAATTTGGTCATACAGGCTTTGTTTTGTCCATTCCTTAATATAAATTAAATTATAACCAAAAGACATGGTGACTAAATCCACCATGAAATACAATCTGCTCACAAGTTTGTCTGGGTTGTTCTCCTTAAGAATGCCCTGGACACAGGCTACATCAGCCCATCAGTTTTTGCAGCATGTTCCATAAGGGGAACAGCTAACTATTTATTGTATCGATGTTCTGGCCCAACTAACAACCCAGCACACAATTTGGCTATTTTGGAAAGTCTCTACCATTGTCTCAAAGGCATGAGCAAGGACTTGACATTGCCATTGTCATTTGGGACTTAAATTTGAAAATGCCTTTCAAAATAATGTCAAGTGAGACTAGATAAATTCTTAAGCAGAGAAGGTCTTCTTCTCCAGAATTTGAATCTTTGGGGAGAGACTTGCTGTAAATCTCAACATGTCACTGATTTTCTGCAGAAATAAACCTTTGGTTTGGATTCTGCTGTCTGCTACTCACAACACACCTGAAAAGTAGATGATTGTAATTTTGTAGCTTAAGAGCAGTTCTATAAATACATCCTGGTGTTCCTTTTTTTGCAGGGAGAAATGTGACAGGAAGAGTTATGTGCATATGTGCTCTGTTCCTGTGAATAAGTTCTTGCTGAGAAAATGGCACCAAAATGTAATTTTTTTTTTGTAGCTTGCCAATGTGTCCTCTGAAGTCATTTTATCAACGGACTTTTTACTAAAAATTAACTTGTGGTTAGAAACCTTATGTGCCACACAGTCAAGCTGAAAAGAAAAAGTAGATCAGCAGCTGATTTTTTAGATAAATATCTTGGTGAGGCAGAGCACAACATACATTTCTGTTCTTGCTACTTCAAACTAAGCAGGCCATCATGAGTCTATACAACAAATACAGCATAATGATAAGCATGGTCAGTCATGTTACTGATACTGTATTGCACCTACCACTGAAGTTGACCAGTTTCTGGATATCACTGTAAACTAGAACAAGCCTTCCACTGCCTGATATACACAATGGACAGATCCTCTGATGCATAGCTCTATTTAGTGCAATTTATCTATGCTGATTTACATCAGCTGAGAACCTAGATAAATATGTTTATGAACTAAAATTTGGAGTGCTTTCAAAAATTAATAATAGCTATTGGTAATAGTAATATGTTATTGCATAATAGAAATAGACCTCCTCAACAAGGAAATGCAATTTTACAATCTCCTACTCTTATGTTCTTAACTGTATACTTATTTGAGCAAATTTAGTGAACATTTTAACACTGATGTATGAAATGCATGGAATGGCGGTATGTGAAGGAGGCATACCTGTCATAATTGAACTGAGTACATTCATTTTCAAACTTCCAGAGTTTTGGGAGAGGACTATGATTTTGTTGTTGTTTTGTTATTTTAGGTAGAGAATTATAGTATTTAATTAATTTTCTGGTAGTTAGGTAGATTCCATAGATGCACATTCAATCTTGGCTTCTTTTTAATAACGTTTTTTGTTTATTAATCAAGTCAGGGGCCATTTGCAAATTCTGGCTCACACTTTTGAAATGCTTTCTCCACAGAATTCTGGATCCAGGATCTTAGTTCCATACCATCTTTAGTAGAAATATTCTCCTATACAAAGCATTCTGGAATTTCCCTCCTTAATGCTATCTCAAACCTGCACAATAAAGCAACTCATGCTATAAAAAGAAAGTAATGGAGGGCTATATTTTATGCATTTTGACTATGCAAATCCACATTTTTTACAAAGTTGAATATGATAACCACCGTCTGTGGCTATTTGTGGGTCTTTTATTTTCTATTTGAGGTGTCAAGATTTTCTTGTGAAAAGTAGTTTGCCTCCTAACTGACCTCCCAGATTACAATAAATTAGTCAGAACAATATCAATATTTTAAAGAGAACAGTAATAGTTTTATCTTACTATTGTTCTTCATTTCAGGCATGAGGTCACAAACATTCTCTGTTTATGAAATGGATCAGTTTTTTTTAAAAAACTTTTTTTTATTACTTCCCAAGAGAAGTTCAAACCAGAAATGAATCTTAAGTAGATAGTACTGTGAATCCTAATGGCAGTAAGGACCATATTTTTACAGGGGCCTCAGTTTTGACCAACCTTTGTGAGTGTGTTTGCATGATAAATGCTTTCTATATGTACAAATGTCTGTCTCACTTCACAAATTGTATGCATATGCAAATTCTAGATGAAATTCACACCTCTGAAGAAAGACTGCACAAGGCCTATCCTCCATTTAAATACCACATAAGCCCATCCTGGGAATCATCAAACAACGACAACCCATTCTCGATGGGGACACCATTTGAAAGAAATATTTCCTGAACTTCCTCTTCTGGTCTTCAACCAACCCCCCAGCCTCTCCATCAGATGAAAGCTCACCACAGACCAGGACACATCAACTCAAAGTGGCACCAGACCTTGACAGAACAACAGATGCAAAACCCGCAAACATATCTCCACTGCTACAACGATCAACACATAACACAACACATCTTTCAAGATCCATGGGTCCTACACATGTCTATCACAACATATGATGTACCTTATCCAGTGCACTAAGTGACCCAATAGCTAGACACTCAAAAATCATGGTCTTAATAAAGACACTGGATTTATGGCTTATTACAACAATCTGTAACCCACAACCCACCCTTTTTGTCCTATGACTACAGGGGTATTAACAGGCCACTTCTCCTTGAATGGTCCCTTAGAATTTGTGACACACTGAATACCTATCCCAGACCTTAGGAAGAGCTCTGTGTAGCTTGAAAGCTTGTCTCAACAACAGAAGTTGATCCAATAAAAGATATCACCTCACTCACCTAGTCTCTCTAGTTTCTCTAATATCCTGGGACTGACACAGCTACAACAACACTGCATACATAAGTCACTGAACAGGAGTACATTTTACCATTTCAGCACTCAAGAAATGGAAACCCTTTGTAAAATTGGCCTTAAAAAGGGGATTACATTTAAATAGCACTGTTTCCTCAGAGGGAACAATGCCTTCTGCAGAATATTGCAGATAAGTAGAGATATTTGTTCAGTTCCACTAATTGAGGAGGAGCAGGTTCACATTCAAATATGGCTTTGCATGTTTTATCTTAACATGTTAGTTTTATTTCTACATTTGGTAATATTAAGAATTCTAAGTCTTTCCTATCTATACCTGAGAATTTCCATACTCAGGACGTGCCTGAAGTTGGGCCAGGCAAATCTGTAAGCATCTTGTGGCTATCTGAATGCTGATTACCTTTGTTGTCCAGAGCTAGCCAAACCAGTTCTAATTAGCATGCAGATAGCACTCTGGAGAGAGTACATGTTTCCTCAGACAGGAAATACTAAGAATTTATTTACTGTCACTTAATAAAAAAATCCGTTAAATCCGCCAAAACCAACCAACATTACAGGTATTGTCTGGATTGCATGGGGTTCAGGAAGGGATACCACTATGTGAAACAATAGTCCTTAATTGCTCCCAAATACTCTTCAGGGGAAATCTTGTCAAAGCAGTTATCAGTTGAAATGTTTTCTTCATGTTCTTCTTGACATTAATCTGTTAAATGACAGGAGCTGGGCATCCATCTCTACAGTAAGCTTCCAAGGAGAATTGGCATCTAACTGCAAGCAGATGTTGCACTGTGAATAGAATGCAAAGTTTTTTTTCCAAGAAATTAGTCTTTAAAAAACAACAACAACAACAACCAGTAACTCAGTTTCATTGAATAGAATTTGCCATATAGGTCAAGTAATTCCCTGCAGAACAAGTGGAATATTAAAGCTCCAGGACTTATATTTATGCAAAAGCAACAGCTCCTATTCTAATATCATCTCTTTCTGGATACACTCAAAATAGTCCTGCTGATGGCTGATTGGTTCACATATGCACATTTCTCACACATTAGGTGGTCAGCTGGCTGTGATAGCTGACTCCATAACTAAGGGAACTCAGGAGAAACTTCTGTATGCACAGAGGAAAACTAACGAGTACAACTGAATAACAAAAGCAACAAGAGAGGCCGCATCCTTGAACACTTTTTTCAGAAATGAGTATATCAAGGTGAGGTAATTACTGAAAGAGGGGAAAGTAATTACCCAGTGCAAATAATAGAATGACAAGTGGACATAACTGCATGTATATGGGCTGCACTGTCTTTCTTTATCCCAAGATATTCCACATACTAATTTAATATTATCTCTCATTGACTTCCACTCAACAAAAGCAATTTCCCAGACAGGTACAATACACATGCAGTTCTGGGCTTCAGCACAAAAGAAGTGTAATTACTTCAAGAAAGTTATGGCTTGACTGCTGGTAAAAGGGAAGAAAGGAAGACAGAATTATTCATTGCATACATTTGCTTTGTCCATAGTGCCAATATCTTACAAATTTCAATGAAACCAAGGACCTGGTAATTTGGCTGCCTTGTAGCGATTGGCCTTTAATTAAAGGTAAAAAAAAATTATACTTGAAAACATTGGAAATAAGTTGCTTATTGGAGATGGTTCTAAGTGCAAGCTTCGCTGCACTTTTCATAATTGTTCATTGCTGACCCCATGATTAACATAACACATTGCTGAGATTAATTCTTCATGTTTGTACATGTGATGGAGTGGCTGTCCCTCACTGGCAGAAAAGGGGTTAAAAGCAGCCCTAGGGAGGCTGTGCTGGAGGCAGCCAATCATGGAAGGGCTGAAGGGAACAGCCAATGAGGGCCAAGCAGGCCCATATGAAAAGGGAGCTGCAGGGCAGAGGAAGACAGTTCTCTGCTTGGAGCCCAGGGAGGAAGGACCGTGTCTCTGGAGGACTGAGAACTGCTAGCACCCTGGACAGAGCAGTGCTGCTAGCAGGAACCAGGGGAGCAGGAGACAGCCCCTGGCTGGCTGCTGGGGTTTGGAGGCTGAGGCCATTGCAAAGAGGATGCTGGGGCCATGAGGAAGTGACCAGACAACTCACTGCAGTAGCCACTAAGGAAGTGGCTGAACAGTGGACTGCAGGTCCCGGAAGGGGGGAGCACAGTGTGTGGCACGGCTGGAGGGCTGTGTCGCTGAAGAGGATGCCGTGGTCCTTGGAGAGATGTGGGTCCTGGAGCAGGAGTGATGCCAGCGAGGCACCACCTGAAGAAGGCGCATTAACATGTAGAGCTAATTCCCAAGACAGCCAGCAGGAGGCGCCAGAGTGATGAGTGAACCCCGTTACAGTACAGTTCATAGAAACTTTTCTCCTCACTGCTCTAACATGCAATGAAAACGTATCTGTGAGATATCTGACAAATCATATCAGAGTAACACAGCTCAAATTTCACATATTCATGATCAGCGACAGCAGTAAACCAAAATTAGAAAAGATATATCCTACACACGACAAACTGAGCATCTCTCCAGGCTGTGTGTGCAGGGGCGGCTCTAGCTCTTTTGCCGCCCCAAGCATGGCAGGCAGGCTGCCTTCAGCGGCACGCCTGCGGGAGGTCCCCGGTCCTGCGGATTCGGCGGCATGCCTGCGGGAGGTCCGCCGGTCCTGCGGCTTCCGCGTACCCGCCGCCGAATTACCGCCGAATCCGCGGGACCGGGGACCTCCCGCAGGCAAGCCGCCGAAGGCTGCCTGACTGCCGCCCTCGCAGGGACCGGCAGGGCGCCCCCCGCGGCTTGCAGCCCCAGGCACGCGCTTGGAGCGCTGGTGCCTGGAGCCGCCGCTGTGTGTGTATTTGATCTACCGTATCAGGATTACATCACTGTGCTAACTGAGCACAGTTATTAGCACAACTTTTGCTTTATTAAACTATATTGTTTTTTATTGGCATGTGAATATGCTTTATTTTTCATGCTGAATTTTGCATTAGTTAATACAGGAAAAAAATTACTTTTTTCTGCAGTACAATCTGAAGGTATATAGAAGATGTGCTGTAAAGATAAAGGCCTTATAAAGCTAATCATATAAGTAAAATGTGTATCAGTCTGAATTCCGTCTGTGTTATGGAGTTTCATAGGTAACAAAGAGTAATCAAGTTTATGGATAATATACAATAATGCTGCTTACAAATCAACGGAGTTCATGAAGGCAGAAGTTTTTTGCAGTTAATTCCAAATATTAGTGGCAGTTACCCATCATAAATATTTTGAAAATGTAATTGTTTTTAATATAACTTTTTAAAATGATGGCATCGTTATCAACATTTAAAAACAAATCTGTGCTTAACTTTTTTAGCTTTCTATTAAAGACAGGATCTTTTATTTTTTGCTCTTAAAACTTTGAACAAGCTATTAGTGCATGCTCAAAACTAGTACAGTATTTAATTTAAAATTATTCAAAGCACTCATAAAATCACTCCAAGTATATAAATAGCCCTGCCCCACCCCACCCACCCCCAAAAAGGAGAGAAAAAGCTCTCAATAGCAACATTGTTAAGAAGAATCATAAATATTTAATAATAGTTAAGAATACCTCATTGGACCAGGGTTAAGTTTTAAACAAATGCCCTTTATTTGAACTCTGCTCAATGTCTCTGAGGATATAATCCATCGCACTGAGCTGTAATTGAATTGTGAGCACTGGGACAAGGAGCTGTGTAACTGTTAGATCACAAAAAAACCTCCTCAAAAGACAAAACTTTCTGCCTCCAGTGCACTGTAAATAAATGCCTCCAAAATAAACTTGATTATTCCTTAATTGCATCAGCCATCTGCAGAATCTGGGCAAGGTCCTTGGATATATTGTGGCCACTTCTGCTGCACAGTTGGCATACTTTGGCTGCGAAAGCTGAGTAAAAGTGCCTGGTGAGGATCCCCCTATTGTAGAGGTCAACCTACAGTGGCATTCAGCTGACACAACTTGTGTTCCTTTGCTGCTAGTGTAGCACTCCCTAATGGTTCCTGAAAAGAGAGTGTGTATGGGGTGTGAATATGCTATTCTATGCTTTAAGCCCCTTGCAGGAGTCACAGAATGGTATAACTGAGAGCAGCCCTCAGGCTGTTTGAACACAGAACAGGGCGGCATGATGATCAAGGCAGTGCAAGTGGCAACTTTATACTAACTTTATATACCAACCCCTCAGACTAGTAAACTGTGCATTTTGGAAGAACCTGATGATCTCATCCCCTCGTGTCTAAGTGGAGGGAAAGCATAAAGCATGCCCAGGCAAATAAATTGACCTCTGCATCAGACTCAAATCAGATGAATAAAGAATGCAATCCATAACACCAAAAATCAATGTAATTTGACTGCACTAACTTCTAGGTTAATTAATATGTGTCATTCATTATTGATGCTATTAAATGTAGCATATTTTATTTTTTAAACATAAATAGGCACTCTGCTTGTTAAGGAACCTTAGCTAATTTTAAAACAATGGACATAAATTAGTCATAGAAATGCTCTGTGTGGTGACGACACAGGAAAGGAAATAGAACACCAGGTTTGTGGTAGCTAGAGAGCTTCACAAGCTTCAAGCCAAAGAGCCTCCAGGAAAACTTTTCCTGGGGTTTTTATTTCTCTCCTTACTTTGTTTACAACACTTCTTAGTGGTTACATTCCTGCGCATAGAAAAGCCAGGCAGTATACATGCACATAAGATAACGAACCCATCTCTTGAGCGCGTGAACACCAGCTGCGAGGGTACAATCAAATCAGCCAAAAGGTTTTCCCAAACACAGACGCGGGGGTGTAAACAGCTCCAGCCTCGTTGCCGTGGGAGCAGTTTGCCGCGCCCATGAGCTGACGATTCGGGAGCTATACATTCCTACACTCTGCACCACTGGTAATACATTATCCCTTTCTCTTTAAGTAACCTATCAAAACAGAAAATCAGGGGAAAGTACAAGAAAAGGGGAAAAAATTACACTTTCTATTTGAATTGCAGTCTGTTGTGGGAATGAATAGGTGGTGGGTGGCTTGATGTCCATAACTGAAATCAAGCGATTCAGGATGTGGAATTGTACATGTCAAAAATGAAAACAAAGTTTTTATGGTTCTTTTAAATGTTTTAAGTATTATTGAAGATTTTGGTGGAGGGAAAGAGCATGTATTGCAATCTTTTCCTCTCCTTCTCCAGACTCTATTTGATGGGCTAAGCTGTGGTTCTTAATGGAGATAAAAAGAAAATAGAGGAGACAGAGTAGTCTAGTGGATAGGACACTAGACAGGGACTCTAGGGACCTGTGTTCTAATGCCATTTCCAACACTGACCTGCTGTATGACCTTGGGCAAGTCACTTCACCTCTCTGTGCTATTTGTTTAGATTATACACTCTCTGGGGGAAGAGAGTATCTCATATAGGTATTTGTATATCACCTAGCCCAATGGAGCCCCAACCTCCACTGGAGTCTCTAGGCACTACTAGATAGTGCAACCAATAAATAATAATAATATTTAAAAATCAAAGAGGAAAAAAACCCCAAAGCTATTTTATTATGTGCCTAGGAATCTATTGTGTTTTCTGAAGTCTATATCAGTTAGGCAATTGGGCCAAACATTAGGTAATTTACATGCCATGAGCACAGGACAATGAAGGATCACTTTGGCATGTATACATGTTGAATGCTGTAAATCCAGAGGTAACTATATATAACCATAACTATATATATATAACATTAATTTAGTGGGTTTAAACTGATTGGTAATTACAGCCTTCACTCCATCTTCACAAATTTTTTGGCTAGAAATCCTCATGAATTTCTGATACAATAGTGTAGTGGAGAATTGCAAGAATGTCTTTGGATAATGACATTAGGAAATGACACAGTCAAAACCTATTTTTGTATCTACTCCATCTTGTGCTTCCACAAAAGCATTTATAAAGGCTAGAATGAGAGCCATTTGCACATCTGAAACATTTATAAATTCTTTAATATTATTGTGGATGGGTCCATATCTTGCCATTTTCTTTTCATGTACAGTTTTCAGATTGTCATAAGAATGAATTAATTTGTATGCAATTTTCTATTCTTGGTGCAATCTTTTGACACTGATCAGTGTATTTTAATACATGATAGATTCTCACTTGCATTATATAATACCATTCTACACTTGGGACAAAGATACTAATGAGAACAGAAAATGTATCTACTGTATTCTCCTGACAATGCTGGGGGGTTCTTTTTAATGGTCAGTTATGAAAGTGTGATATGTGGATCTTTTATACTTATCTGGCTATAATGAATACACCTAGCTGAAAAGAAATTTTTTCAAAAAAAAAATTAGAGACGGAAAGACCTGCTAGGTCAGCTTATCCTTTCGTCTGTCGTGCTCTAGTATATTCTGTGTTGCTTTATTTTTATTGAGCCAACTCCTCTGCTGGTTTAAATCAGTGAAACTCCACTAAAGTAAAAGGAAGTACATTGATTTACTCCAGATAAAGAAATACCCTACTATCTTTAGGAAGAATTTTTTCTTATCAATATAGTGCTGTAGTTTTACGTAGTGTTGTATGGAGAGAAAGGCCCATGACCAGATTTTGAGCTCTTTTACTCCACTCACTTGACTTCACTCTAGTTACTACTAACTTTTCTTAGTGCAAATGAGATCAGAATCAGCTTATAATCTAATTTTAAATTACTCTGGACTCATCACTTTCACAATTGCTGGATAAGTTTTTGGGGCTTCTGTTTTTGAAAGTTTCATAGCAAAATGAAAATATCTAAAGTAAAATTTAAAATATCATGCAAAAGATTTTTCTTGATCAGTTTAGGCACAATCATTTCTCCTTGTTTGGGTTAATTCCAGTGTCACTTCACAAATATTATTTTGTTGGGTTCATAAATGTTATTTAATGGTATTTTATCAGACCATGTAAATAAAGTGAAAAAAGAAAGGAGGGCTCACATTGATTTTGGTAGTACTGTACAGTCCTGGAGCAGGGAGGATAGTTCCAAATGTCTTACAATATTACTGTATTGTTACCTTGAACATTCAACAGGGTAGGGCAGTCAACAGTGCAGCAAACAGAAGGAATAGAGGTGTTATTTGTTCTCAGATCAAGAATACCTTTAAGAAGAGTACGTTGTAAAATGAAGCGACGTTGATCATCATTATGGGCTGGGACTTTCAAAGGAGCCTAATGGAATTAGGTGCCTTACTCCAATTGACTTTTAAGGGAAGTTGGCCACATAATTTCCTTTGTCCCCTTAAAAATCTCAGCGATCCTCATCATTTATATAGCACAGTCTTTTGCTTTTCTGAGCATTTCCAGGGTCAATCTTTCTTGTGCATGCTTTAAAAAATGGTCTGTTGATTTACAAATATCTCATCAGTAGCATTACACGAGAAAGGGTTCATGAAGAAAGAAGAAGGAGCCTACTTACATAAAAGCTGAGAGATATAGCAATATATACAGTACAGAACAATACAGTAATATTAAAGAAGTATTAATATATACTAATATATACATTTCAAATGTTGGTGCTCACAATTTAATAAATTTAAAGTATTACATATGTATGTACTTGACTAACACATCTAGTCAGACATCTTGTGATGAATGTTTGAAAGAGACTGAACCTTTGTAATCATATGATCACCCACAGGCCTGAAGTAATGGCTGTGCTGCACTACTGGCTACAAAATTGATAGATTTGCATCATGTGAGATCCTTGCAAGATGTTAAAATGTGTCTGAAGATGTATTGTGAGACCTTCCCCATGTAATACATCTTCATAGGGATGAGTTAAAGACCAAGTGTGAGAGTTTGTGCTGCAACTCTAAGAAGTGCAGCCCAGCCCAGGAGGAGGAGGGGGAGCTATGGCATCTTTAAGCTGTCTGTGGGATCCTGGGCTGCTCTGTGGCCAGAAGCATAATTTAGACAGCCCTTGTGGCCTAAGTTATGATAACCTCCCTGAGCTTCTCTATGGGCTTCAGGGCTTCCTGGAATCTCTGTTGTGCTGTGGCACTGCTTCTACCCTAGTTCCACCCCCGCCAAGCCCCCTGCAGCAGGCTTGCAAGGTGGTTCTCAGAAGGCAGCCTTACAACTGTCTTTTTCAGTACCTGTGCTGAGAGAATCCTCTCCCAGCCAGAACGGAAGCTTTTAGAGCCCCTTTATGTCATCCTGGCCCTTTTATTTGGCATAAAGACTGGAGCAGGGGTGAGGCTCTCACCCTAAGTTCCAGCCTTGCTTTTATGCTTTGAAGCCAGTCTCTTCTGCATTTAAACTCTTTTAAAAATAACTTTTGTTTCTGAATGTAATAGAACATATACAGAGAAAGGAAACCATGCTGCAGCAAAATAAGTGCGGAAGCGACATCCTAGTATTACTGCATCCTAGCATTACTGCATGTTACTTTTCCATGTGTTCCAGTGTATTATGACACCACGTTATGCAGAAGAGTAATGAAAACATCAAAAGATCGCTTGCTCAGATCAAGTAAAAAACCAACCACATATTAATATTAATCCAACTAGTACTACCAAAACCAAAACAGAACATCAGCCCCACCAGCCACTGACAGCATGTCCATCAAGTAAGTATCAGGTTAGAACATGGAGTACTAAAATGTTGAGTGTTTGCACTATGCTGGTTAGGGGGATCCACCAAAAGATTTGGAAAATACAATTAGTAAATCAGAATAGTCCCAACTTTGAGCTCTTTAGATGACAGATGCTAGAAGTCCAGAGTACTATTGTTTTTAATGGTCAATACTACTACTCAATATATTTAAGCACAGTACCACACTGGGGGCAGTGCAGAGCCACACAAAGCCAAGGGAAGCTCTGGGGAGGTGTCCTGTCTCAGGAATTTCTTCCAGAGCTCTGTGGTGCACAGCGAGAATACGCCTTTCACTTCTGCCTTTCAGGTGATGCAGCATATTCCTTCTGCAGCGCCAAACCCATTCTGTGGGCTCATCCAGAGTGGATGCTCAGCCATGCCTTTACCTCCTTTCACTCCCCATTGCTCTCCTTGGGACATCATGGGTCCCTAGTGACACATGGAAAAATCCAGTCTCTGAACTCCCTCAGGGCAAGAACTGTGATTGTGTAAGACCCTCATGTGGGATTTGCAAAAGTGGGGAGCATACTAGTATGCTCCTTGCCACCAATGTCCCTGAATCTGGGTAATAAGAAGAAATCTACCCTTGGGGGAAGATCATGTTTTTCTATGAATTTCACTCTTCCAGAAAATTGGCCATATTTTTTCCTCAGAGAACATTTCTAGCATTATTAATGAAGAGCTGCCTGTTGTGTATAGGCTAAAGTAATGCAGTTAAAAATTAATTTAATTTAATACTGTAACAGAGGCTATATTTAACCACAGACAAGCACAGATAAGTTGATTAAATTTGGGTAATAGAGAGGGAAATGATGAATAAAGGACTTTAAAGAAGATATTTATGGAAAAGCTATATTTCTTAATTGTGAAATGTATTACTTCACACATATACAGGTGATAATTCACACACAAACACCACAAAGAAAACATTCCTTCACTAAGTATTTTACAGTGAGTGCATTATCGGGTTATCAGCCAATCATGGTCATTAGCAGGTCCACTGCTCTATAATCATCCTAGTGATGTTTATTTGCCTTGTAATAATGATTAACTGACAAAACAATTACCCATGAGATGCTAAGTCAGCAGGGCAGCATTTAAAAAGGAGTAAAAATTATTTTGTTAATTCAAATGCCAATGAGTACATTAGATGGCTCTTGTTACAACAAGAATATTAATTTTTTGAAGAAAGTGAGATTTTTTTGTTTGTTTTCCAGCCATATGAAAGCAAGTGACACTAACAACTGAGGGGGTGGAAAAAAAATAACTTGGTTTAAACAGGGATTTGAAATACTTTGGAAGGATGATAGTCCAACAGAAGAAAACACCACATTAAAAAGCTAATGTTTATCCTCTTGACCGTGGATATTGAAAAATGATTAAAGTTAAAATCATTAATCACTGACCAGCTGTGTCAAACTAGCAACATTATAGTTAAAATAAAGAAGGAGTTGTTCATTATATATAGTACTATTTTCAGCAAAAGAAGTCTTTCAGGCTGATAATTTCCATATTTTGTCTTGGTCTGAGAGCAGATGTTTTTGCCAAGTTTGACAGACTTTAAAACTACCATGCAAGAAATCCAGGCTCAATTCCTAGGCCAAAAGCATGATCCTGCTCTTTTTAATATCAGTACAAACCAGGAACAAATCCAATGAAGTCTATGGAGTTATAACTGTGTATAATCAATGTGAGATCAGAATCAGGCCCCAAGACGGGTGGGATGTTCTGCAGGAAAGGAGATGGCTTGCAGTTTGCAATTCACCCTAGTAGGTGATGGACTGTAAAGAGAGTCTCAACCAACTCTCCGTAGTCAAGGTAAGTTACTGGGATAGGAGGCCTAGTGGTAAAGTGCTCCTCCATTAAGTATTGGGAGAAAAATAATCCATTGTCCAATACTAGTTGTGAGAAACTAGTTAACAATAATCATTTGTAGCATGACTTCAGTATTTCTTTTGGGAGACTATATTGTACTCTTCTTGCAAGAGAGAGAGATTTAATGGCTCAATGGGTCTTTCCCACTGTGACAATTCATCATCCAACTCCTGCCTCTTTTCTAGCCACAAATTGCTCTGAGACCTTCTTTTGATCAAAACACCTTGTGCAATTTATTTACAGTGCTCTTTCCACCACCCTTACAAGATTTGTGCAGCTCTCTTTTTACAATAGCACACATGCCTTAGCTCACTCAGCAAAGGGGGGTGGGGAGGAGCCAAAGGTATCTCCCTACTCCTGGCTCTGACTTTTAGAAGCCTGCCAGTCTCTCTCCTCTCCACAAGCACTTCCTTCCTGTGCCTTTTCTACCTTCTGGGTAAAACTAATGGGTTAATTAGCCTTGTAGCTCTCCTCACCCATCCCCAATCTATTATGTAGACACAGCTTTGCCCTTCAGCTTTACTCTGGAGCAATTTAATTCATGATCCAGTGATGAGAGTGCCTGTGCAGCTGCTGTTGCCCAGCACTCGGTCACACCCACCAATGACTATTATGTTCATGTTTGTGTTTTGGACAACATTGTAGGAATCTTAGTGAAAGTTTGCATGAGTCACAAAGGAATTTCAGACTCCAGGGGTCATTTTTATCTTTTCTATGTTTCACAAATTATGGTTGGTTACAGTAAATATAGTCTTTTTCAGCAACTGGCAGACATGTGCAGTAAAAATGTAAAAAACAAAAACAAAAATCAATGGAAAGAAAGATTACCACAACCTAACAGTGAGTGGCTTCGAAAATGTCACTGTTAACTACCACTTAGCTTGTGAGCACAACATTGGAATTGGGAGTATGAGAAATCTTATGTGTCCCAATTGCACATGTGCAAAAACGTGGGCACACAAATATAGAGGCCAACATGTGACAACTCTGAAATCAAAAATGAGAAACTCACCTATTCACCATTTCCTAATTTTTACTGCTTTACCACGAGTAGACCAGATATTTGTTTCTTTTACAGAAGGAATAAGCTTGGTCCTTATATGATTTGTTTGAATTACATTAACATTTGTTAAAAATGGTTAAAACAAGACCTCAAATCTGCCTTAATTCAGAAACAGTTCAATGCAGACTGCAGCAGACTATTTTCTGGTTATATATGTAAATGGTCAGAATGAGCTATTTGTGCAAGTCATCTCTTCAGGGATAGTGACACAGTTTAAAGATATTCGTGAATCTGTCATCTGGGGGTAAATTTATTGGGAACCTGGTTAGTGGAAGCCCTACACTAAGAACTCATCTAAATGGGGAATTCATGGAGAAGAAATAGTGTGAAATAACTAGGGTGTGAAATTAAAGTGCAATAGCTAGTCCACAGAGTGCCTTTGAAAGTGGAATAACCTAATCAGCACAAAGGCACTCTTAGTGCAGAATAAGAGTGTCCACACAGGGAGCTAGTGTAGAATAGCTATTCAGCAATAGCGATTCCACAGTAGCTATTCTGGGCTTTATCCCCATGCAGATAAGCCCCAAGTAAGTACTAAAGCCCATTTGAATAATTGGATATGATCATCTTTTTCCTCAAAGCTTTGAGACTCTCAAATAGTAACAAACATTGAAAGAGCCCGTTAGAGGAGAAATTGTAAGACTGTCTAGGCTTGTGATGTTTCAGGTTACAATGTGATTCACTTATTTTCTGATGGCTCTGGAGAAACAACAACTGTCAGTTGCACACTGAGTCAGAACTAAATGATACCACATTAGAATAGAAGCATTAGAGCGAAGAGGAAGCACAATATGCTTATGGACAACAGCCTGCTTCAATAAGGAGACAATTAACCATTAAAGTGGATAAGACTTACCGGTACTTACTTCTAAGGGTGTTGTGAGCTTTAATAATTCATGCTTGCAAAGCATTTTGAAGATGCAGGGGAGGAAAGCTGCCATATACAGTAAGTACAAAGTATTATTATTGTAACTTTCTTATTATAGTTAATCCGGCTATTAGGGACAAAAGCTGAGGTTGCAATACTGGCATTACTAAGATGACGCCATGGTATTCATTGTCATTAGCAATAAAAAAAATCTTCACTCAACAGAACATGAAAATCTGGATGGTTTGTCATAATTGTTACCTCATACTAACATCCATGTTTTATCTGTGAATCTTAAAGCTATAGCAGTCAATATAGAGCAAAGTGGGGCAGGGAAAATAATCAAAAGCAGCTCCGATACTTTGTATTATTATTTGCTGGTAATTGTGATAGCCCTCAAAGGCTCCATTCAGAATCAGAGCCCCATTAGGCTAAACTCTGTACTAATACATTAAAAGACACAGTCTCTGAAGAGCTTATGATCTATTTTGGATCAAGACACACCAGTAGGAAGAAGGGAGGAGGAAGGTCACTGATGAAGGCAATGGAATCATGCAGTTAGATTGGTGATATATATGCACAAATGGATGATTCCAAATAATCTGGATGCTTCTTTTTAAAAATAAGTAACCAAAACTAGCTAACTCAAACCTCTGCTCAGTCTAGCCATTACTGGGCAAGAGGTTTCCTGTAGACATCAGAGCAACATGGGGTGTTGAGGAAAGATTTGAAGGGAGGGAATAGTGGTCTTATGGATTAATTCAGAAGGGTACCTGGCCACTTACCTCTCCTACACAAACCTTCATCAAGACCCACCTCAACACAGTACAGAATCACTTAATGTCACATTCATTTTGAATCATAGAATATCAGGGTTGGAAGGGACCTCAGAAGGTCATCTAGTCCAACCCCCTGCTCAAAGCAGGACCAATCCCCAGAGAGATTTTTGCCCCAGATCCCTAAATGGCCCCCTCAAGGATTGAGCTCACAACCCTGGGTTTAGCAGACCAATGCTCAAACCACTGAGCTATCCCAGACAGGCACTTTGCCCCAAAAATGTCACTGTGCCACAGACATTTGTCCTGCAAGCTATCACTGCACTACAATAGTTGTCAGTGTCAAGCTGGAGATTTTGGCAGCTGGAGGGGGGAAAGTTGGGGCTTTTGGAAGGTGAGGAGAAGGGGTTTGGGAACTAGGGAAGGATTTTGGTACTTGGAAGAACATGCTTCTCTTCTTTCCCTCCTCATTTTGGGCAGTGGGGAAAGAGACTTAAAATTCGTGGGTAAAGGGTTCTGAATTCATCAGTCCACACTCCCAAAACATTTGACAGCAACTAGCTGCCCTACAGATCTTGCCCCAACAACATTGGATAAGCTCACTAGCTAAAATAAGCAATGAAAAATAAAAAATGGCAGCATTATAATGTTCATAATTAGGGTTCAGAGTGTAAGGGACCAAGGCACAGGCAGTCTGGCCTAGAGGCCACAGCTGAGCTGATATCCCCAAGTCAGGGACAGGAGTTGATGAGCTGGATTCAACAAGCATGGGTTGGGGTCAAAGTTAGGCTAAGGTCAGAGACTGGAGACCAGAGGTAATACCAGGCTGGAGTCAGGAGGCAAGAGTCAAGGTCAGAGTCAGGCTGGGATCGGAGACCAGAGATCAGATGACAAGGTGAGGTCTGGAGTCACAGCAGGCCCAAAGTCTGTGTGGTTATCCAGACAACTTCCTGCACCAAGATAAAATAGGGCAGTTGGCCAATCTGTCATTGTGGGTCCCTTGGGTGGTACTTCCTGCAGTGCCTACTCTCCACAGTGCTCCTTAGCTATGGCTCTGCATGACCTCCTGGTAGCATTGTGGGAACATCAGCTATCCCAGGCTCTGCAGACCGGAGTTTTAGTCCCCACAGTGTGAACATTGCATTAGGATAAATAGGAGCAGTTCACACACCTTCCAGAGCTGTTTTTAAAGTCTGATTGCAGACTCAGGCAGACAGTAATGCATTGTTTATAACAAAAGGACTTTTTGAAGGTTTTTTAGCTAAAGCTATTTTAGTCCCCTCATTCCACCCAGTCTTGAACGAAGCACAGTTTGGCTACATCAAAGAATCTAGGGAGAAAAATCAGAATGACCTGATCTTAATATATGAGTGTCATCTAATTTATTATATTTTCCCACAGCATATTTCTTGTTACTGAACATTAACTATGTAAAACTTCTCAGCAGATGATCCCATGCTTTAAAATGTGGCTGTTCACCAGAAGCACACAGAGAACCCACAACAGTCCCCAACCCACTGGCCTATTCTGAGAATTTTCCTTGGGGAAGTTTTCAGGCATTGGAAACTATGGATTTGGCCTCAACATTTCAGCAGATCTCAGTGGATCCATCACAGCCAAGGCCATGTGCATAGAGAATCTATTCCACCAAACTGCCTCCTAGTCCTTGCTGCTCTCCTCTCCTCCCCACTCTGCTGGGTGGAAAAAATGAAGTATCGTGTTGGATTTTCCACTCTTCACCCATCTGTAAGGGCAAATATTCAGCTCCTGTACAGCCATGTTGACAGAGTTAAAGCTTCATGCAATGCACCCCAGATTACTCCTTTAAAAGGATGGAAAGAGGCTGTCCCCCGCAGCATAGAGGAGCTGAGCACAGCTTAGATAGAGATTTGTGGGAGTTGGAGAAATGATGATAATGCAGGTAGAACATTCTGACCCCTCTCAGTGGCGTAGCCAGGTTCTAAGAGCAGGGGGAGCAAACATAAAAAATGTGCCCCCCCCTTGGCTCCTCCTCTGGCCATGCCCCCCCTTGGCTCCTCCTCTGGCCGCTCTGCGCCCCCCCCCCATGGGGTCCACTCCGCGCTGGCCTCCCCTCTGCGCTGCTATGGTGCCGAGCACCCCCCTTGCCGGGCCCCCCAGGCGGGGCTGAGGTGACACCCCCACGTGCCCCAGGCCAGGCTGGGCCAAGCCGCGGTGGGGTCCGTGTCCCTTTAAGAGCGGGGCTGCGCTGAGCCGAGCCGGCGCGGGGTGGCTCCGCTCCCCGCTGCAGGCTGATGCCGGTGCCTGGGCTGAGAGCCAGGCTTGTCTCCTGCACCAGCTCCGGGCGGGGCTTTGCTGCAGCTCCCCCAGTCCCCCCGGGCCGGGCTGCCCCACGGTAAGGACGGGTTGCATGAGGCAGGGCAGGACCCAGTGGGGCCGAGGGCTGAACAGGCCCAGCAGGGCGGTGCGGGGGCTGCTGGAGGGGGAAGCTGGGGAAGGGGTGGCACGGCCTCAACCCCCTGGGGCTGCCTGCCCTGCGGAGGAGGCAGAGGGGCGCAAGCCACAGCAGGACCCCAGCCCCCCAGGAGAGGGGATCTGGGGCCAGCCCGGGGAGGCAGGAGCAGCCCCAGGGGTGCTGGGCGCGTGCAGGGCAGAGCCCCGGGAGAGCCCCAGCTCTGCGGCGGGCAGTGCTGCAGAGGAGGAGCCCGTGCCCCGCGGTGGGCGAGGGGAGTCCCAGGCAGGGGGAGCCGGGCCACCCGCACCCACCTCTCGCGGCCGCTCCATGCTGCTCCCGGTACCAGCCCCGCTGCTGCAGTTGCTAGCGCCGCCGCTTTCCGCTTCCTGTGCCCAGCGCCGCCCCCCGCCCCACCACAAGGACCAGCCCCTGCCCCCCCCTTGCCTGTAGGTATTTAGCGCCGGCCGGCAGGCCAAGCTTCAGAGCGGAGCGTGGGCCCCGCCCACTGGCGCCATGCTAACCCCTAACTAAGGCGCACTGCTTTTGGAAAATGTGCTGAGGGGAAGCAGCTGCTTCCCCTGCACCCCACTAGCTATGCTACTGAGTCCCCTCTGTCATCCCTGTCTGTTCTCTTCCCATAGGCAGATTCCTGATCCAGTGGAAGATTCTCCACAGTGAACATGAGAGCCAGGGGGAGAGGTGTGCACGGAGGATCCTGGTGGAAAATCTAGCATTCAGGACATAGTCCCTATTCAGGCAGAACTTCAGTAGCAAGTCAATGGGACTCTGCCTGAGCAGTGCCGGGTTAAAACTGAGTGAATAGCTCAGTAATTGGCTTCAGTGATGGATGAAGTTTGGAAGAGCATTTGACATGAATTCAGTGCTGTCCACAAAACCAAAGGATCAGATCAAAAGAAGGTGACAGATATGGGATGACACATTAGTTTAGTGAGTTCTGTTCTAAGAGGTGTTTGCCCTCTTGGAGTCTGTTGCATGTAGGGGGCTAGTAATAAAGTCTCCAAAAAAAAAAAAAATTCTGAAAGACAGAGTCTCAGGGCTTTATATAATTTTTTTACTGTCATGGCTTGACGAAAACCCAGTAAGCAGTATTTCAAATTAATAGCAGCACCCTGCATGTCAGATTTCATTGACATTAAAGAAGTTGTTGACTCAGTGTACTTTCCCATATTCCAGGAGATTTTACAAGTATGAATTTTCTCCCCATCTACACAAATACATATAATTTCCAGGCCCGTATCTGACAACACTTACTGTTCTGTTAAAATAAACTGCATGGAAAGGCTCTAAGATGTGACATAGGATAGGAACAACAAAGCTATGGACTCTATTTGGCTTCCCCCCTCCCACACTTCTCCCCCAGATTAGAGACCTTTTATTCCAGTACATATTAACCTAGACAACTAATCATCCTCCATCTTGGAAAAATTTCCTCACACACTCGCTAAAGTATGCTTAGGGATTCTAACAGTAAATTGCTATTCTCATATTGGCCACCAAGTGGCAACAAGCATACCCAAAATACCCACAACATTACATTCCTCCCCTTTAAATTATTAGTAATAATAAATTTAAAAACACTAACAACATCAACAACAAAAAATCTTAACTGAGAGGTTGGGGTAGACTATCCTAATCCTCAGGCTATTACAGGCAATTATTCTGCCCTCTATAGCATAATTGCCTTACTACTACAAGTCCACTCTATCTCTAGGTTTGGGAGATTTTCTGGAATGGCACAATAGAAACATCTATAGTCCTTGATCAATAGCAGGTGCAGAAGGGCTTTTTGATAGTACAACCATCTCTGAAAGCTTAACTTTCAAGTCCTCTGTAGTAGCTGGTATAGTGTCCTCAGCAATCTCACTAGAACAACTGGGTAGTCTTATGACTCTGTAACACCTGGTACTTCAAAATCCGAATGAAAATTCTCTACTGGTAACACCTCTTGGTACTGCAGATGAACCTCATTTTGATATCTATGAATGTGCTTGCTATCTGATATCTCTATCATCCAATAAACTGATCCCACATGTGCTGTGATGTAACATAACCCGTGAGGACCATTGAAAAAATTAAGAGCATATACTTCATTACGTATACCTAATGCTATTGGTGATGCTTGGACATCATAATATAACTTTTGTGTTTCCTGCTCTTCCCTCACCTTATTAGCTTCATTAGGGTGGAGAGAGTCAATATGACCTCCTAGCTCCCTTCACATTAAAGAGTTCTGCAGGGGACTTTCCTGTTGTGGCTTGTGGTGTGATTTGATACTGGACAAGAAATCAGGCCAGCTTTGCTTCCATGCTACCATATGTAATTTTCTTCGTTCCCTCTTGTATGGTTTGCACAGACTGCTCTACTAGGCTATTTGAAGGCTAGTATGGCACAGTTCTAATGTGTTTGATGCTATTTTTTCCACAAATTCCTAAAATATAGCACCAGTGAAGTGAGTACAATCGTCACTTACCACTGTCTGAGGCAACCCGAACATGGAAAATGTAAGTCAACGTTTATCAATTGTAGCCTCACTCATAGATGAGGGCATTATGTGTGCCACAGTCCATTTTGAATGAGCACCAATTATTAATTAAAAATGTTTCCCCATAAATGGACCAGCATAGTCTACATCAGGGTCAGCAACCTTTCAGAAGTGGTGTGCCGAGTCTTCATTTGTTCACTCTAATTTAAGGTTTCGCGTGCCAGTAATACATTTTTAGAAGGTCTCTTTCTATGAGTCTATAATATATAACTAAACTATTGTTGAATGTAAAGTAAATAAGGTTTTTAAAATATTTAAGAAGCTTCATTTAAAATTAAATTAAAATGCAGAGCCCTCCGGACTGGTGGGCAGGACCTGGGCAGTGTGAGTGCCACTGAAAATCAGCTCGCGTGCCGCCTTTGGCACGCATGCCATAGGTTGCCTACCCCTGGTCTACATGAAGCCTAACCCAGGGTTGCTAAGGCCACTCCCATTAGCGCAAAGGAACTTTCAATGGAGCATGGTGGCTGGATTTGCAAACCACACACTGTTGCACAACTGTCTCGATTTCTCAATCCATTCCCGGCCACCACACACAACTGCAGGTGTGCCCCTTCATGTGTTCAGTGTCAGTCCTCCTGCTCTGCATCGTACTCTTTCATTTTTCAAAATCCAGCCATTTTTCTTTGCACTAAAAAAAAGGTTGTCACTTACACTGTGTAGAACTTGCTGGTGGTTGTTTTCAGTTTATCTGTGTCGTCAGTGAAGTATTTGGAGACCCCAAACAGATTAGAACTGAAAAAGGAGATTTTATTCCAGTACAGGTTTACCTAAACAACTAATCAGCCTTCATCTTGGAAAAACTTCCTCACATATACACTGGCGCATGCCCATAACAAAAATACTCCCAACATTACATATTCTTAAAGCAATTCTGTCAAATTATAGTAGTCAGGATACTTAGACCCACATTAAAAGAGGCAATGCATTATCATCTCTGGCATTTAAGGATTAACACCAAAAGTAGCTGATGGCTGGAGCAAGTTTGTGTGTCCATAGACATTTGTGCCATGGCAGGCATTTTTCCTGGGAAGGCCCCACCTTTTTCTGACACAGCTTTGGACAGTGGAAATTGTGACAGTGTACCCCATAGGCTTTATGGGGGGTGCTCATAAATGTATGTATGATATAACTGGAATAGGGTTTTGCTACATATGCCATGTAACATATCTATGTAAAGATTATGATCTACTGGTTATGTTCATCCTAGTTGTATGCAGGCACCATTTGTGTGTTCAAAGTTATGAACATTGGCTGTATAATTGCTTGATTTCTAAGTAGCCTTAGTTAGAACATTTGGTCACTTTTTGGGAAAGGAATGTGCATATTAAGAGCTCAGTCAGGAAGCACTTAACAGACAAAAGAGCTTGGAAGACTCCAATCCACATAAGAAGTCTACCTGAGGACGTTCAAGGTAGCATGTGGGTCATGGCTGCTACCTGCAAGTCCTGAGTCATGTATGGGCATGTGACTTGCCCATGTGATTCTGAATCTCCATTTTGTGACTGGATTCTACACAGGGTGAGGAGGGGGTCTCCACACACAAGAGAAAGTCTATTTAACTCCCTGGGAGACCCCTCCATTTGGTCTTCAGCTGGCTAAAGAAGGAGCCTCTCTACCGCCCCAGGATACTTGAAGGAAACTGGAACAAAGGACAGTAACTACAGGGGGTGTGAGTGATTGCTGGACCCAGGCTAGAAGGAGATTAGTCTGTAAAGGGGAGCATTCTGGAACTGGTGAGGATCTTATCTGTATTTAGTTTGATTAGACATAGATTTGCGCATTTTATTTTATTTTGCTTGGTGACTTACTTTGTTCTGTCTGTTACTACTTGGAACTACTTAAATCCTACTTTCTGTATTTAATAAAATCACTTTTTACTTATTAATTAACTCAGAGTATGTATTAATACCTGGGGGGGGGCAAACTGTGCATATCTCTCTATGCCAGTGTTATAGAGGGCGAACAATTTATGAGTTTACCCTGCATAAGCTTTATACAGGGTAAAATGGATTTATTTGGGTTTAGACCCCATTGGGAGTTGGGCATCTGAGTGCTAAAGACAAGCACACTTCTGTGAGCTGTTTTCAGGTAAACCTGCAGTTTGGGGCAAGTAATTCAGACCCTGGGTCTGTGTTGGAGCAGACAGGAGTGTCTGGCTCAGCAAGACAGGGTGCTGGAGTCCTGAGCTGGTAGGTAAAATAGGAACAGGGGTAGTTGGCAGCTCCCAGGGGGGTTTCTGTGATCAAACCCATCACAGAAATATCTTGTGCTTCAGAGACATTTCCCTCTGAAAATACTCAACACAATTCCACTTTGTGCTTGTTGGTATGAATGCCGTTTAGGCTTCTATCCTGCAAGCTGATGTGTGCAGATAGATCTGTGGCTTGCATCTGAGTCATTCAAGTCAATGAGGCTCATGCAGTTGCAGGGGTCTACCTGTGAGCATAACAGTGGACTGGGATCTTAGAGGGGCAATTCTTTTGTATATATCACCCAAAGGCTGAAAATAGGGTTACTGCATCACAGCACCTTTGTCATTTAACTTAAACAGTTGGTGTGAGTGGGAATGCAAGATTTGATCTGGGTCAGTTCTTTGTTTTGTTGCACAGGGTTTTCCACTTTGCTTTGCATTGTCAATATTGCCTCTAGCATTAGAGTTGACATGCTTTATCCAATGTCACTATATCCATGACAAGGCAATATACTGTGCCTGTAACGGTGAATATCACCTAAAAACACTACTGGAACAAAGAGCCTGTTTTTTCCCTTTCTCTGTAAAATTCAACACTGATACTCAAAATAACAGCATATCTATACTTTAAAGGTAATGTGAGAAAGGAGTTCTTTGATTTGTTAAAATTCAAATTAAAAACAATGAAGCATATGGGGTGAGAAAAAGAAGGATTTCCATGGCTTTGGCTATGACTAATTCTTATTTTAACCAGCTAAAGCAGAATTTATTTGAAGAATAAGTTTATCTGGCTTTTGAGTTTGGTTGACAATTACTGTAGTCCTCAAATTATGGTCATGGACCAGGGTAATCTCCAAAATGAAACATTATGGACCCCAACCCATTTTTAAAAAGTACACAAAATATCAATTTACAAACACAAAAGACTACTGTAGGTAAACATAATAGATATTCATGAATACTCCAGGGGAAAATCTTGACTTCAATGGGATCATGATCTCCCACTCTGCATCTATATGTGCTGCATCTCATATTCATTGAGCTATCCAGGATGACACATAATTTCCCACAGATAACAACTGCAAGTCCAAACTCCATTCATGTATATGAGAAGTTTAGACTACATTTTACCTTCCTCTTATCTAAATGACTTTCCCTCTGCTAACATGCTGCCCAGGCACTCTATTACTCTAAATCCATCTTGTGTTCATCGCAATCCTCCATAATTTTACTAACTGAAACATCAACGGACTTTGTCAACTCACTGTCCATTTCCTTCTCCAGAACATTATTAAATACTGTTAATAACAGTGGTCTGCATACTGGCGTCTGGGAATCTCTCACAACTAGTGCCTTTCCATTTGAGCAGCAGCAGGGCATTTTAACTGTGTTGCTTAAACAACTGATAATTCACAACAAGAATTTCTCCCTTTGTGATTATCTGTTTGCTTAATACTCTATGATGAATGATCTGTTTACAATGCTTTCTACAATAAACTTGATGAAACAAATGAAGTATTAAAGCTCATTTGTTCAGCAAGATCAGTGCATGTGATAAAATATGTTCAACATGAAGACACTGTGAGAACTTATTTGAAAAGAGAGGGTTTCTCTTAGTAATTGAGAGGGTGTCTGGGCTGTTTCTTTAAAACTGTAGCAGGAAGCCAGACAGGAGGGCACTCGGGAAGGTTCTAGATCAAAAATCTACAGTGAAGCAGGAAGAGACACAGACAGGGTAACTTTAAGGATAATACAGTTTATCTTTTTTTTAAATCAAGCTCCATTTTCAGTTTTAGAAGTGAGTGTCTCTTTTTTGTGATTCTTTTACCATTGTCACATGACACTAAAGGCCAGAGACTGTGCACGGAGATTGATGGAATCCTTTCCATTCTGCTGCTACTGAAACATCAGGAATGCAACAGTAACCCTGCCAGCTTCTATATCCCCCACATGGGACTTTGGTCAAATAATCTTCACAGCCACCACCCTTTCCCTCTTAAAGCTGTCACCAAACTTGCCCCCAAAAGACCCTCCCTTGCTGCCACACATGAAATACAGACAGATGAGAAGTGCTGATCCCCTTGGTCCAATTCTACGTATTCATGACCCCCCTTCTTGTGATATAGAAGCTCACCTAATCTGCTGCTTACTGGGCCTTATACGGTCAACAAAGTATATCGAGCCTGTGTCCCTAAATGACATCAACCTTCTCAAAGGATAACCAATATTTGGAAATTAGGAGTGATTAACATGGCACCATGGGACAGCTTATTAAAATTAAATTCTCTAATTATCTCATAAAATATATATCAGACAACCAGAGACTATTAAAATGTTCTCCAAGAAGAAGGATATATACAGTATTTTATAATAAAGGAAGCTTTGGCTGGTTGACTGCCATCATGTAATATCATGATACATTATCTATTACAAGCATTAACTCTGCTTGCCTGTATCTGGAGATTATCACAGAATTTCAGTGTTAAGGTGAAATTCAAAGATGAGGTCTAAGAGGAGTGTAATATTGCATCAGTAAGCGAATCATCAGGGAGGTTAGATTGGGGTAAGTTTCATTCTAGGAATCTGGAAGAAGATGTACGTTACACAACCTCATACTGCTTTAAAGGCCTTTACACATCACTTTTAAATTTGGCCCTTAGAGATTGTCCCTTCATAGTGCTGATTCTTCTTACCTTTTAAGTAACCCATTGCCATTTGATAGCTCTCTGAGCTTTGTGATACAAGAAATGGAAAGGTTCAGTAGCACAAAAATAACATAGCCATCAATGCAGGTTTTCACACTTTGCCCTTGCTGTGGAGAGGCCAGCTTTTTATAAGGTATAACCTGGTCCTTCAAGCTAGCTACATTTGGATTGGCAAATGCTATCAGTTATATCAATCAGTTTGTATATGAGATCCTTTCCTGTCATTGATTTTTTTTTTCACTTTTTATGTATTCTTCCTCCTCTTTTTATACTACTAAGACAGAGTGATGGGATGACCTACTTACAGCTGAGTGTGAAAAGAAGTAGCTTTTGGAGACCAGATGTTATGACTTCTGATCTGGAGCACTGACAAATTTGTGGAAAGAAAACAGATTCTTGCCCACATTCTGGACTAGGTTGGTGTAAGGAAATATTTCTTTAAAATAATATATAATGCTTTCATCAGGTTGTAACATCTTATGTTTTGCATAATCTTATCATAGTATGACTTGGTTAGTTCAATAAAATGTAACTAATTGAAAGCATTAATAAAATCCAGTTGATTTGGGCATCTCCCCCAAATGTACAGCTAACTAAACTCTGCACTTGGAGTGTGGTTTACCAAACAGTGAGCCTTTAAGCTCATCAAGGACCCAACCCTACTGAGTGCATTCTAGGAACTAGAGCTATACTCAATACTCTAGTGACTATAGGTGGAGCTGGCAGCACCACCTCTAGTTAAGTTTGCTTGACATTTTCCATTATAAGTTCCTGTCTTCAGTTGTTTAAAGCTTTGCCAAACTTTAACCATTCAGGCTGAAATTTTTCATGCCAGATCTCTTCCTTAAGCTGATTTAAAAAAAGAAAAAGTTTCAGCAAAATAGCTTAGCTGTTTCGGAGAACAAAGTTAGGCAAAAATAAATTGTTTTACCCAAGTTCAAAAATTCTGATGACTGCTTAGTTGAGAAGCTCTAGTCTGTCCAGGCATAGGAACAGGGACTGGAAATTTGTCAAGGGGGTTATTCTGAGATCAGAGGGGTGCCTTTTGCTGTCCTGATGAAAATCCACCCAAATCTGACCAAATTATAAGTGTCCAAAAATCATCATTTTCACGTAGTCAGTAGAGGTTTGTAAAAGACTTGCAGCAAAATTCTCAGAAGACTCTGTTTGTACTGAGCATGCTTCATCGCCACAGAATTCACAGAGCAGGACTTTTATTGCAGTTGCTACCCCTACCTTCTGGGAGCTGCTGTGGTGCCCAGACTGTCTTTCCTGTGCTGTCCATGCTCCTGCTACTGGTGCCCAACCTGCCTGACTTGAACATGGAGTGGTGAAGAGCAGAGGTGAGGGGTAAGGAAAAAGAAAAGGGGGAAATGGGACAGGTAGCGGAGAAGTGGGCAGGAACAAAAGACTAATAGGACAGGCTATGAGGGGCAGAAGCAAAAGGGGAATGGGACAAGCTGGGAAGTGAGGGCCAGGAGCAGAGGGGAACAAAAGTTGGAGGATCAGGGATGGAAGGAGAAGGGAACAGGTGAGAGGGCAAGCTCTGGGGCAGAGACAGAAGGGGATAGACACTCACTAGAGAACTCTCCTCTCTAAAATCTGAAATAGAATCCAGGATTCCTGAGTCTTAGTATTCCTCTGCTGCCAGCAAATATCTGTGAAACCCCCGGCAAAGCATGTGCAGTATTCTCCTTTAGTGGTTGGCTCACATAGAGGATAACAGACTACAACTACTACCAGTTAATCCATTAGCTCAAGTGGGAAAGGTCTGTGCTGTGGATTTGAAGGCTCCAACAGGGTGTGTAGTGAATACAGCAGGGAACTGCAGGGATAGAAAGGATGGACTCATGGTTAAGCCAGTTGAAAACCACCTTGGCTTCTATCCCTGCCAGCTACAGAATTCCTAGCTGACAATGGCCAAGGCTTTTACAAAAGTTTTACAGTTGACCAGTTGTGTTTTCCTTGTTTTCTGGGTGCCTGACATGAAGCAACTGGGAGCTTATTTACAGAAGTGTTGCATGCAGACAGCTACAATTGAAGTCAAAGGGAGCTGTGCTTTGAACATATAAAGTGCTATAAAATACCAAATACTCAGGCCCTAAGTGTCTCAAATTTGGTCCCCAAATTAGTGGACACACTGAACAATTTCAGCCTTATTCTCTGTGCCTCAGTTTCCCATCTGCAAAATGGAGATAATGATACAAGCTCACCTCCCAAAGGAGGTGTGAAGATAAATTCAGATCAACCACATCATCCCCGGTTCATTCACCTGCACGTCCATCAATGTAATATATGCCATCATGTGCCAGCAATGCCCCTCTGCTATGTACATCGGCCAAATTGGACAGTCCCTACGTAAAAGGATAAATGGACACAAGTCAGATATTCGGAATGGCAATATACAAAAACCTGTATGAGAACACTTCAACCTCCCTGGACACACAATAGCAGATTTAAAGGTAGCCCTCCTGCAGCAAAAGAACTTCAGGACCAGACTTCAAAGAGAAACTGCTGCGCTTCAGTTCATTTGCAAATTTGACACCATCAGCTCAGGATTAAACAAAGACTGTGAATGGCTAGCCAACTACAAAAGCAGTTTCTCCTCCCTTGGTTTTCACACCTCAACTGCTAGAAGAGGGCCTCATCCTCCCTGATTGAACTAACCTCGTTATCTCTAGACTGATTCTTGCCTGCATATTTATACCTGCCTCTGAAAATTTCCACTACATTCATCTGACGAAGTGGGTATTCACCCACGAAAGCTTATGCTCCAATACGGCTGTTAGTCTATAAGGTGCCACAGGACTCTTTGTCGCTTTTTACAGATCCAGACTAACAAGGCTACCCTTCTGATACTTCAGTAATGTTTGTGAAGCATTTGGATACTGCTGTGATGAACACCATAAAAAAGCCCATGAGAAAATTAATAAATCTGTATTCAGTGCTGGGTTTGAATGGTGTGCAGTGGACCAAATCACTGGACCAAACATTGAATGATGTGGATAAAAGAAATATCAATCACCCATTCACTGAGCACCATTCATCCTGTACACAAAAAGAAGCAGAGGTCCTGGGGAAAAAATAGTATGTGATCATGTAATCAAAGACTACATCATAATGCATATGCACAATGGATTCAAATTAAGATTGAACAGGAAACCATAATTCTGGACTGTCCTAACGTTTGATTGCTTGACTTTTGCAGCCTTTATGCTTTTTAATGTGCTTTGTTTTGTACTTGACTCAGTATCTGATCACTCTCATTATGTTATGTCAAGTGAATTAGTACATGGTAAAACTGCACATAACATACAATGCCACTGGTTGAATTGGGTGTATTATTTCTTTTATGTGAAGTTGGAGACATATAGGACATATTCTAGTCACAGCACATTCTCTAGAAGAAGTCATGATTTGTTAAAATGTCATGTTCAAGGAAAAGGTGGATCTACTACTTGTATTTTACAGCTGTACCCCTGCTCTGTGTGTGTTTGAACAGATTTATGAAATGCACATTGTGTTCCCTTCCAGATCCTTGACCTCTCGTAGTCTACAAATTTATTTCCCCTGGCATCAAACAGGGAATGATTAAACTAGGTGAGAACTGATTGCATTCATGTATTATAAATTAGCTCAAATAATTTTGGCTTGCATGTCTTGCAATGTTATGCTCAGACTTGTATCTATGTTTTTTTTTTATGCTGAGTTAACAAAAGTTCATATGAGAATCAATGTAAAACAGAGATAAGATATCCTACTACCAAGGCAGTGATTCCCCCACCCCTTAAACTGAATTCCATGTATAATCCCAGTAGACATTAGGCCAGCATTCTCCTGGATTTACTTTTCTCTTTCTCTGTATAATCAGACATCTGATTTGATTATAAACCACTAAAGTAGATTTGCAGTGAGCTGTTTACCAAGGATGCAACACTAGTCAACAACACACCCCTGTGATGGGCCATCTGAAATAGAAAAAAGCCAGCTAACTGTATCCTTCTAATTTGCTCAACAGGTTAGTATTGTGTTTGCAATTAAACAAAATTAATCTTCTGTCTGAGAGAGCTGAGCTGATGGGAGATGAACCACTTGCTCTGGGAGCAGGGAAAGTGAGGTGACAGGTAACATCCAAAACCGCTGTGCCTGAGTGGTGAGCATGATTTCTTAGGGCTTCAAAGTGTGGGAGAAGAAAGCAGCATGTGGGACGTACAATTGTGCTGTGGCTGTTGGAAAACCCCCACTTCAGTCTTCCATGAGGTGGCATTGTTTTCTGTATAGTAATCTTTGCAGGCTTTTGTGAGTGCCCAGGGAGTACCTTAAAATCCTTCATTTTGGAGAGTTTTGGTACATATGAATATTATTTTCTAAATCTAGCTTTCCTGTTTGTTCTTGTTGCTCACATTGCTTCCCATTTTCATACTCCTGTGACATGTGAGTGGAGACAGAGAGGTTTTTTATTATGAACATAAGAAAGGAAGCCTGCATGGCAAAAATGTTCCTGAGCTCCGAGTGTAGTCCACAGAAGTAAAGTTGGAATAAGCTGGTTTTGGTTAATGTGGGCCCATATGATATCTGTTATTCTCCCCTTATTACCCTCAACACAAAGATAGAGCAATATTTTTTCACCTCCAATATGAAAGTGCATATTTTACAGGATTTAGGAACAGGAAAGTAGCAGCAGCAGAGCTAAGAGAGCCATTTGGGGCCCTCTATCTGCCTAGAGTTTAGCGAAGGAGAAGTCTCTCTGGATAATCGGGACCTCAGCGGCTTCCCCTTCAAGACACGTGGAAGGAAGCAGGGGAAGAAGAACAGGAAATCCGGGAGCTAGAGCCAGTCCCTGGGAGCAACAGGAGCTTCCACAGAAACAGCCAAGAGCAGCAGCAGGGCGGAGAGAGAGGCCTAGGCATTCATTGCTCCAAGCTGGTCATGATATCTCCACCTACTGATGGGCTGATCTCCACCCCTCTCCCTCTCCTTTCTTACCATTCTCCCCTCTCTTCTCCCCTTCTTTCCTCCTAGCGCATCTCCTTTTCCTTTATGGTCTCTTTCCCCTTCCTTCCTCTCCTTCATCTCCCCCCCAATGCTGTTATTCCTATTTATTTACTCCTGCTCTGCCATCCCTTCCTGCCTCAATAATAAAAATGCATAAATACAATTACATTTGAACAGAAAATATGCACCTAACAAGCAGTTCCCCATCATCACTCTGATCACTTTGGCTGCATGTTATATAGCTTCCCTCTCCCTTTGTCCAGTTTTATCTTTTTGGATTGTAAGCTCTTCACAGCAGGATCGTATCAAATACATTTGTAAAGTGTTTAGTATAATGGAGTCCTGATCCTGAGAGGAGCCCACTGGTGCTGCCTCTGTCAAAGGGACAGCTCTGCTGGCCATTCCCATTGAATATAATATTTTATAACCAAATGTTTTACCCAGCACAATTATTTTCCTCATAAAAACCAGAAGAACTGCATTATAGGGGCAAAGTCACTGTTTTGGCCTCTCCCTCCTGACCTTTCACAAGACAACGGCCCACATGTTGCATTTGAAGCAAGAGTAATGAGTCAGGCGGTGAATAAGGAAAACAACTGAGTTTAATAATTAGCAATTAACTGAACAGGATCTACCAGAGTTCTACAGAAGTCCATACATAAAATTCTCTCCTCTCTTCCTTAGCACTCTGGATTATCAAGTGATAATACCATTTGAATATGAATACACTCTGAATCAAAACAATAGATTGAAAGTAATTACAAAATGTAAAGTGACAGTCAAATTGTGAGATATTGCACTGTCCGTTTGACTATATTAGCAATATTCACACACTAGCAGTAGCTCATTTTGTTTCTGTCCATGGGTTTTGTTCTCTCTCTCTATATGCTACCATTTCTATGCTCCTGTGCATTTCATATCTGAACTGCATTTGTTAGAAAAGCCATAGGGGAAAATTCAGATAGCATTTGCCAATACCACAACAAGTTCCCAGCTGGTTCCTATGCACCAGTTTTTCCCATGAGATTATGTGTGAATCAGACAAACCCAAGCCATAAAGCAAGGAGAGCTATGAGCTGCAGCAGGGCAGTGAGAGACCCAGACCTTCATTGCCCCTACATACCACTGGATTTGAAATCAGACTTTGGTCCTGTTCTTTTGTGCTATATGGGTTTTTTGGACCCATGCAGAGTATTTCTGCCAAAAAACAAACAGACAAACCAAACCAAAAACGTCATCATGAACCCCGTTTCAAACTGAATTTGAAAGGCTTTGTACAGTGCTGCTTCCCACATTTAAAAAAAAAAATGTTGGGCCAAATTCATCCCTAGTGCAAGGCTGCTGAAGCCAAGGAAGTTACACAAGGGATAAATCCAACTCATTATCTTATGGGACTCTGGTCTCTCCACTCAGGATTTGATTAAACCCCATTAGAATAAACTAGACTAATTCACAACCTATTGAGTCCGGGCTTTGTTGTAGTTTTGCTGCTGAGGTGAGGGTCTATGCTTTAAATGGTGGGATTTTCAAAAGCACTCAAACATTGGCCCACGTCTTCTACCATTGACTTTATGGAAGTTTTATCATTCAGTGGGAGGGGAGTTAGGCACAACACTGAGTGCTTTTGAACATCCTACCATAGTCTGCAGCACTCTCTCTCCCCCCCTTCCTTAGCACTGGCCTTTTCAGAAAAATAAAATAAAACATAGTAAAAAGAAAGCTGGCACTTCAGTCTCCAGAGTTCTCCACTCAGCCACTGTGCCAAAAGCCATTTACCAATGCCAGCAGGACTGTGTGAAACAAGTGCGCCTTCTTCTGTATTCAGGATTTCTGCCACAGCTTCTGTGCCCCTAGTGCCCCTTAAAGAACTTCTGAAAAAGAGCCAACTGCTATTAAATGCCTGTTTCAAAAAAGCCTGTTAAATAAACACAAAAGTGACAGTCCCTCCCCATTCTCCTGATCCCAGTGTTTCCATGGGCCAAGGAGTATGCTGCTGTTTTGTGGGGAGGTGATCACTTTCATTTCATTTTCACTTAGTAAAAGCAAAAGGCATTGCTGGGTTAATAATGCAGTTATTCAGTTTGGGAGAAAGGGGAGCAAAGAACAGTAAGAAAAATGATGAAATGCTGCCCTTCCTAAAATGAGAAGCTGGCCTTCCAAAAATCAATTGCAAAAAGTTGCCTTATAAATCTTCTTCAGTTGTCTACTCAGAGCCTGAGATGTGGATGTCAGAAGCAGTGATGAAAGAGATTAAATAGGTTTACACTGACTTTGTGGAACAAATGTAATGGATCCCAAAGATTGCTATTAAGGACCTTGCTTACTAGAGTTGATGCATACAAAACAGCAACCTCAGAGTGATTGCTGTGATCTGTTCCTTCTATGTCCCAAATTTTGCTTTCCATAGGACAAGTAAGGTCCCAATAGTTTTAAAGGCAACCCCTCCTGATTTCTGTCTGTACATTATTAAATATTCCATATCTTGCCTTTTCTCCCCACTTTCTCTAGCCTCATGAATCCACATAAAGATCAAACACTTAGGTTGTTGTTTTCATATATCATTTGGTCCCACCTATCAGTCCCACTCTTTTCCATTATGAAAATGAGTGCCACAAGCACAAATAATATATTACTGGAATTCAAAATTCAGCAGAGGTGGTTAACCTCTGTATGCCTCAGTTTACTCATTTGTGAAACTAAAATTAACATAATACTTGCCTACCTTACAGGGATGTTGTCAAGATTCATTAGATAATATTTATGTAATGATTTGAACATAAAAGTGCAGTGGGATTAGTTCTGCTTTCAGCAGTAACTCTGGATTTACAGTGATACAAAAGAGTAGAAATTGGCACATACTATATATATTATTTTTATATTGGCTTAGGGAAAATAGATTACTCGCATAAGTGAGCAGCGGAATGGTCCATCAGAATTTTAGGTGCAAACTTATCTCTTTCTTTATTAGTCCTACTGTATATGTGGGGACAATGCTTAGCACAACATGGGTATTACTGGAATATGGATACTAAACAATAAAAATGATCTGCACCTTTGCTCATGTGAAATGCCTTCATTTGAAGGGATGATATTATGAGGAGTCACCAGACTGTTGGGAGTCATTTATGTACTATTATAAGTTCAACTGAATACTTAGTTAGCTCTTGGAAGAAATGCTGTATTAGTTGTGATGCAATTCTTTTTAGAAGCTGTTGTTTTAACATGAGGAAAGCTGGTTCACTGCCTGAGTCTTCCTGATTAGAATAATTCTTAACTGCCTATAACAAACAAACAAAACAACACATATTGTTTAAAAATAAAAAAAAAGAAGAGAAGGCTTTTTTTTAAATGTATGTTCAGTCTACTGTTCTAGCTGCTGAGCTCTTTAAGCATTAACCCTGAAATCTCTTGTGAGCAGCTGCTGCTGTTAAAGACTCCCTACTAGAATGTGTACTATCCAGTCTTGGGCACTGTCCCAACACAGATCTCCTCTTTCTTACAGAGTTCTTAAACTGACAGCATGAAATGGAGCATAGGGATAGGGATGAACATATATTTTGTACATATTTATTCATTTTTCTAAGGGGGGTGGGGGACAGTGCTCCATATAAGCACCCAACTGTCAGAACCTCCATTTCACAAGCACCATGGAATTGATCTCTGCATCAGCCTGGCACACAGGTCAGTTAGCATGGCAGACAGCTGAGAGTTGTGGCCAACCCATTTAAAAAATCATCAGTCAGGGCCCCGAAGTCATGAAACTTGCTTTAGAAATATGTGATTTTTAACAACAATAAATGTGGGGGGTCTTTTTATTTATTTGTTTAGTCTTTAGGGTTCACAGTTTCAAGCTTTTCTCTGCAATTGTAAGGACTAGAAACTTCAAGTGAAATCCTAGCTCCACTGATGTCATAATGAATCTTACTGTTGACTTCAGTGGGGCCCTTCCTTTTATAAACAAATGCTGAGATTGTCACATAACAACGTGACTCCAGGAGCTTTAGAAAAAAGCACCAAATATTTGGAGACTCATAATAGAATTGTAAGAACTGGCAACACTGCAAATTTAATATATAATGGGCCATCAATGGTAAACAATTTAAACAGATTGTGTCAGACTCTGCCAAATTCACAAAAGTAAATCCACCCCTGCAAGGGCTTCACCAGAATAGATTTTAACATGCCTTATTCACTTAAGAGATCTGTGAGAAGGGAAGCATAGATTTGATTCCATATAAGACACCTTGGCCCTGATTCAGGAAAGTACTTAAGCATATACTTAAAAAAATCCCTGAATAGGTATGGTTTCCTGAATTGGGGTCCTAGTGAGAAATAAAACTAATGACAGTAGATGGGTATTCTGCAGTGCATAATTGCACTGTACCTCTAGTGAAGTGAGGGGAGCAGGTAACCCTGATAATTAAAACACAAGTGCACCAGGGTTTATGGGCATTTTTGCGCCCAAGCAAGTTCCCCCAATACAGAAATTTGTTTAGCTATTTGATAGGATTTTCTAAAATAGGCATTTAATAGCAGTTTGCTCTTTTTCAGCAGTTCTTTACGCGGCACTAGGGGCACAGAAGCTGCAGCAGAAATCCTGAATATAGAAAGTGGCACACTTGTTTCACACAGTAGTGCTGGCAATGGTAAATGGGTTTTGGCACAGTGGCTGAGTGCAGAACTCTGGAGACTGAAGTTCTAGCTTTCTTTTGACTATGTATTTGATAACATAGTGTTCATTACTTTTTATTAAGAATTTTTCCTTGAGGATGTGAAACACAGGATATTTCATAAAACCAGTACCAGCAAATACTCTTAACAAAAATCCAGGGCACAAATTCCATTTGGGATTAAAAACTGCACAACATGTTAGCTGACCGAATGCATATAGGTCCCCAATCTTCATTTCCATTCCAATAATTCTACATTTAAATGCACCTTCAGTATCCCATTTAGGAATTTACAAGATTGTACAGCATAAACTATAGCTCAGCATGCAAATTCTTTCATCAACATATACATTTTAGGAGTCCATTCTCCCTTTGATGGGTGCATAATTCCTGTTTGCATTCATTTACATGCATACCCATTAAGGAAAGAAGAGGTCTACCTTGTAGGTGAAATGTACCCAACTATCAGATTTTATCTTATATTGTAAAATCTATGGGACACCTAGCTCCCTTTTGGGCATTTGATAAATAATAATAACGTTAGTACCAGATCTATGAACCTATGGTACGGTGATGCTATAGTAATTTGTTTGGGTGAGGGATTTGTCTCTAAGGCTTTGGTCCACAGAGAAAATGTCTTTTAAACAGGACAGTTACCCTAAGCAGAAACAAAAACCCAAGATTAAAAAAAAAATAGAAAATTAAAGAGGAGAGATGCAGATTGAGATAATTATTAGCATTTATTATCAATACAGTATTAATAAGTGAATTATAGTAGCTTTTAAATATAATTTACAAAAAAAGAGTAGCAGAAAAGACTCACTCACTCCCGTAATCTGTCACATATTCCATTATTTCAGACCACTGGGTGACAAGGTTTGCTGTTAATATTAGCCTCTGATACGTCTAGATAACCTCGTTTGTCATTAAAAACTGCAGTATGACAAAAATGGTCTCTTTATCAAGGTCTGATTTTTTAAAAGGAGTTCATAAAACCAGACCCCCCCCACTTCTAGTAATCAGTCAGGGTGAGTGTAACTTCAAAGGAAAGATCATTTAAAATTTTTAGTAACAATTTGAGAGTCTTAACGATAATAATTACTTGCATGATCTTTTCAGTAAAGAATTAATCTATTCATCTGCATTTGAGCAATTCACATAGCTCTAACTGCAAGGCAAGCTAATTTTTAGAAATAAATTGAGGGGCTCATCCATCAAGTGCCTAATCACTTCTTTCCTTTAAAGTGCTTGGTGTGCTGTGTGAGCTGTGAAGTACGCAGCCAAGGTTCATTTTATTATTTCCAGTGGTTCACCAAAAGTCACCAACTTTATATTAAAAAAGCAAAAAAAAGGAAACTTTATTGCACTTAGTTATCTTAAACTTATATCTTCATTTCTTGTAACTATTAATGTTGCATCACTTTCCTGCCACAACTGAGAAAGCAACCAGTTCTTGTAAAGATATTTCAGAACTAAAAATGTATACCTCCCTGCCATAAGAATGTAGACACTGATAGAAAAGGAAACTGGACATTAGTTGGAGCTCTTTCCCTTCTATGTTTCTCAATCAAGTTTGAATAATTTCAAGCCCCACTGCAGTGAGAGGTCTATGCCAGGTCTTGCCTCCATATCATCTCAGCTATTGGCCTCAGAACAGCCAATGCTTTCCCAGCTGATGCTGCAAACACAATGACAGATGGCCCACTCCGACCTGATTTTCTGTGCTCCCTTTCAGATTGTTTTGGCACTACTGGCTGGCATTTCAAGTTGTCTGGTAATAAATTAAACCTTAAAAATGGTTACAGCATGGCCAAAAGCAATTCACGATGCTGTGTTTCAAGTGGTTTCTTCTCCAAAGCTGGTATGTCTGTCTGTCAGCATGCAAATTACCTGATGGAAAATCTGCAATGACAGGAGAAGCAACAAGCTTGCTTTAAATTAATTTTAAGCTCAGACCAGATATACTAGCAAGAGTCACAACCAAAGTAAGGGAATGAGAAGGGGTTGGTTACCAGGTGGTGTGTAGGATAATTTTAGCAGCTAATGGAGAGGTTTTCCCCTTAGGGAACAGGAGGGAAGGAGTTGGGTGTGATTGTTTGTCATTAGTGGTGCAGGAAGGTTTGGTAACTAAGGAGTTTGGGACACTGATCATTAAATGGTGCTTGCTTTTTGGGGAGTCTCAATAGGGTTTGACCCATTGTTACTAGAGACTCAGAACTTTCAGAGATTTTGGTTAAGTCTGCAGTTTTTAAAAAAGATCTGTCAAGGTTTAAACCTAAAACAGAGGAGAAAAAAGGGGAATTTTGCTCCCTGGTCCTCCTCCCATCTCTTACACTGGGAGATGCTTCTATTCCCCCGCTTCACTGATGTGCACTTTTGTTATTAATTATGATTCTATATTATAGGGCTTCATTCAAAGGGGAATTACAATGATAATGAAGGTGGTATTTATTTATTTATTTGTGTGTGTGTGTGTGTGTGTGTGTGATTTAGTGCTCATTAAAGAGTGAAACAAATAACACCAATGACCTTCAACCCTGATCAGCAACATTTTTGCAATTCCAGTCCCAGCCCCCACAGGGGGGAAAGGGGAAGGCGAGAGAGAGAGAGTGTGTGTGTGTGTGTGTGTGTGTGTGTGTGACATTTGACAAGTGGAGGCAGTGGAACAATAACAGTAACAGTTTGATAACCCTAGTCCACACTCTCTTTTTTTTCCATTTCATTTCTTTTTTTTAATTGGATTTTCTGTGTTATTGCCAACATGGTCATCATTTTCTTTCCATTCCACTCCTCCTCAAGGTTATTTGCTTTTATTTGTTTTCCTTGTGAACTACTTACATGTTTTAAAAATATATTTGTAATTCTCTGAGCCAGCATGACCTATTTAGGTGCTGCACCTGTTCATTTATTATATTTGTTTCTTTTTTGTTGCTGTTCCCAGATTTTTCTGGCCTTGCCTCACTCATTTTTTCCATATACCTATGTCTTACTATTGTGAATGAATAAAATAGTTATTTGTGGTAGGTCAGTGTCAAGCGGTTAAGAGGTCTCTAACCCCAAAGTATTTATAAATTAGATACACAGCTGAAAACCCTTTACAAACATGACAGAAACAGCACAGTGGGACGTGGCCATGAGAACTTACTTACTTTACAGAAACGTAGGTTATGGGTACAGATGCTCCCCGGGTTATGCAAGACCCGACTTACGCAAATTTGCACTTACGGAAAAAGTTCCATAAGCCAGAAATAGGATTTTCGAGTTGCGGAATTTTTTGCGTAACGTACGGGTATATGTTTCCGACTTATGCAAAATTCGAGTTATGCAAGGCTTTCTGGAACGGAATGATTGTGTAAGTCGGGGCCGTCTGTAATTTTTTTGAGTTAGAGGTGGAAAAAAATTGATCACTTCATTTAGACCAATGGTTCTCAACCTTTCCCCCTTTCATCTAGTTGGGATTTAGCCAGAACCCTTCTCCCATTTAACCAATTTAGAAATGTGGGGAGAACAAGGTGGTTATGACCCCTTGACATTTGTTCACAACCACTCTGGGAGTCATGACCACCAGGTTGAGAACCATGATTTAGACCATCTATAGTTCTTTCTTTAATGCTTTCTCCAGTCCGGTTTCAAATGTCTCAAACAATAGGACGTTGCCATTTGTCATAGGAGACTGTTGAATACCTTGTCTTGTTTAGCTTGCATTATATAAATTAAGCTAAACAGATTAAATCAAGAGGTCAACTGATCTAATTAATCAACATAGGGGATTTGTACAAGTTTAACTAGATAGACTTACAATTGATTGATTCAGTTAACCTGGTGCAATTTTACTTGTATATACAAGGCCTCAATGTGGGGAATGTCTTTCTGAATTATTTTTTCCCTCTTTTAATTTAACCATTTTACTCCTGGTTAGCCTGCCTTATAATCCCAATCAATAATTCCTCTCCATCTTTGGAGAACCCATAAGGACAGACATGTCACTTAAGGTGTGCATGCAACCCATGGACCTTCAGTTGGAGATTTTTGTTAGCAGTATTCAGTCGGTCCACGCATGCGCCCCAGCTAGCCTTGTGCCTCATACCAAGGGTTTACAGGACTGTAAAGGATAAACCCCGCTCAGTTCCTTCTCTACTGCACAGTCCCTTGCAGATGGGACTCTGAAGCAGAAGGGAAGGAGGGTGGGTGGTGGAGCACCCATAGGTACACAGATCTTGAAGAACCTCAGTTACTGCACAAGGTGTGTAACCTCTCCTTCTCCTTCAAGTAGTGTCTCTATAGGTGCTCCACTTTAGGTGACCTTAAGCAGTACCCTCTGAAGTCGGTGGGAGCTTCAGAACCTAGTCTAGAACTGTTTTCAGAACTGCATCTGCTCTAGAAACATGCACTAAGACATAGTGTCTCAAGAGGGTGTGAACTGAAGCCCATATAGCATCTTTGTGGATTTCTGCTACAGGAACATCTTTCAATAGGACAACAGATGTGAACTGAGATCTAGTAGACTGGGCTATAGCCCTAGGAGGCCACAACACATTGGCAGCTGCACAACAGGAGAGAATGCAGCCAGAAACCTACTTAGAAAGTCTCTGGGTAAACACTTTCATCCCTTTAACTCTGCCTGTGATAGACACAAATAGCCGCATAGAACTTGAAAAGGTTTAGACCTGTCCAAATAATATGATGATTTAGTTGGTGTTGGTCCTGCTTTGAGCAGGGGATTGGACAAGATGACCTCCTGAGGTCTCTTCCAACCCTAATATTCTATGATAGCATTCTCTTAACATCTAGTGTATGAAAGGCAGTATCTTTCCTAGTCTGATGAGGCTAAGGGTAGAAAGCCAGCAGATGAATTGTCTGATTGATATGAAATTCCTAGATGACTTCAGGTAAAAACAGTGGGTGTGGTTACCCTTAAAGAAAGAAAGTATAAAGGGGGTCAGCCATCAAACCCCCAATTCATCAATTCTTTAAGCAGAGGTAATTGCCACTGAAAAGTCAGTTTTCATGGAAAGGTTTAAAGGGGTACAAGAGCTACTGGCTCAAAGGGAGGTTTCATCAGAGAATTCAGAACTAGGTTCAAGTCCCAAGTTGGAGTGGGCTCTTTGACATTTGGGATGTGGTTAGATAACCCTTTGATGAATCTGGAAGTTCAGCAGACACCTTCCACAGGAGAATGAAATGCTATGATGGTTGCCAGATGAACTTTATTGGATCTCAGAGAGACTTTGTTTTACAATGAAAAGATATTCTAGGACCTTTGATAAAGGAGAGTTGTTAAGAGATAGGCGATGGTGAGTGTACCAGTGGTAAAATCTTTTCCATTTCTGAAGGTAGACATTGCTGGTGGATTCCTTTCTACTATTTAACAGGACTTCTTGACCATCTCTGGAACAGGAGAATTCTAATCCTAAGAGCCACCCTGAATCATAGAGTGTTCAGATTGTGGTGACAAATGTTCTCTGAATCCTGAGTGAGGGATATTGATGGCTGCCAGCGGGGCAAGGTGAACTTGTTAAGGATACCACACCTGTCTCAGCTAGGTTGGCAAGTCAAGATTACCATGGCTTTGTCTTGTATGATTTTGTTGAGAACGCTGAGAATTAGCAGCATTGGAGGGAAGGCATATAGGAGACTTCTCGACCAAGATAGGAGAAAGATGTCCCCCAGGGAATGGCGACACAGAATTTCACACATTTCTAATGGCAAAAAAGTCTACATTTGGAAAATCCCAGGTAAAGAATATCCACCTGATTATGTATCTGTTGAGGTCATACTCATTATCTTGAGTGAAGTGCCTGCTGAGGTCATCGGCTATGGTGTTTTGGAGGCCAGGCAGATAAATTGCCGAGATAAGGATTTGGTGGGCAATGTACCAGTTCCATAACCTGATTATCTCTGACCAGAGGCAAGGGGAACTTGCTTTCTCTTGTTGATTTATGTAGTACATACTGACCCTGTTGTCTGTTATTATGCAGATGGATTAATCTTCTATCATAGGGAGGAGTGGTGGCAAGCGTATCTCAAGACCCTGAGTTTCAGAATGTTGCTAAGTAGGGCAGAGTCCTGGGTGGACCATCTTCCCTGAACATTGTGGCCTTGGGTGGACCATCTTCCCTGGATGGACCATCTTCCTTGGCTAATGTGTCGCCACACCTTAGGAGGAATGCTAAAACTATTGTGACAGTGAGAGGGGGATGGTTGAAGGGAACCCTTGAGCACACCTCGTCTGGGTTCTTCCACCAGACCATAGAGGCTAGAACACGGTTGGGAAAAGAGTATAGTTTGTTCAGATTGTCTCTATTGGGGGTATAAACTGTCCTGAGCCAGGCTTGGAAACAGCGTAGATGAAAGCGAGTGTGTAACACGACAAAGATACATGTTGACATGTGCCTGAGAAACTGCAAGCATCATCTGTCAGTAACCTGTGGGGTCATTTGGTCTCGTGTTATTAAGCACATCAAGTGGGAAATCTATCCGCTGGATCTTGATGGCACGGCATCAAGAGTGTCCCCTATAAACTTTATCTGCTATAGAGGTAAGAGGTAGGATTTTTCAACTGAAGGCAAAGCATGTTAAATAGAAACATAGCCCCCTCCCCCCTGCACCACTGATTGAACTTCAGTGTAGGAATGCCCTTCTAGAAGCCAACTGTCAAGGTAGGGGAAGATGATTACTTCCCATTAGCGAAGCTGAGTGGTGACTACCGACACAACTTTTATAAACACTTGAGGGCAGTAGAGAGCCTGAAAGGAAGGACTTGATATTGATAGTGGTCCTGACCTATGACAAAGCATAGGAATCTCTTGTGAGAAGGATGTAGTGCAACGTGGAAGTATGCGTCCTGAAGGCTGAGAGTCGTGAAATAGTCTCCCAGATCCAGAGATGGAATTTTAGCTGTGAGTGTTACCATCTTGAATTTCTGTATGTGGACAAAGGTATTCAGCATCATAACAACTAGAATTGGCCCTAACTTAGTCTTCTTTTTGGGAACCAGGAAGTACTTGGAGTAAAATCCAGTTTCTCTGAATTGAGTACGAACTGGTTTCACAGGCCCTAAGTGGAGCAGGGGCGTAGCTACAGGTGGGCTTGGGTGGGCCACAGTCCACCCACTTAGCATCCAGGCCCATCCCCCATTCCTCGCTCTGTTCCGGCCCCAGTGCTAGCCCTGCTCTTGTGGGAAGTGTTCAATAAAGGAATTAGATTCTGAATAGTGAATGTGGTTATATTTTGCCAGAATCATCTGACAATTAGCAATTCTGAAATGAGGGGTGGCGGATGAGTAACTTTTGCAAGCAAAGAGATCTAAGAGTTTTTGGCCTTTATCATGTGGTTTAGCTTTGGAATGGTGTTGTCTGCTGAGTTCCTTTACTGAATCCACAACTAAGGAGTTAGGGGCAGGAAACTGCAAGCACTATGACTGCTCTGTCTCTGCCAGGGCAGTTGACAAGGAACTGAGGGTGGTTCATCCATAGCAGCCCTACATAACATTGGTATGGGTCATGAGGATAGCAAGGGCGCATGTGCTTACCAAATGAGCACTGCTGCCAAAAATCACCAATTGAAAGTAGTATACATGCACATCTCAAGTGGTACACCCATAGGGACTCTACTCAAAGAAGAATATTAATATGGAACCCATTACTAATAGGGAAATAGTGCAGGGATGCCCCTCAATTTTGCCTTACCTGTGAAACAGCAAGAGAAATGGTATCCTCACTCGGTTTCCCCTCTGCATTAGGCTACAGAGAACTTTAAAAAACAGGGTGGAGGTTAGTTTGGATAGTTTGCCAAGGACACTGAGGTTCAAGGCAGTCAATCAGCCCATTGCTAGTTTACATTCTGACTCGGAAGGAAGAAAGCTGTACAGGACTGTAGTTTCTGCCAGAAATAAAACATCGTTACAATAACTTTTTCCTTGGATTATATTTGAGCTGCTAGATGTTCTGCAAATGCCTAATCTTGGTCTGGGCAAAATACATCATATTTTAATACAGTATATCTCAAGATTTTAGAGGAGTTTTTTTTGTTTAACAAGATAGCAGAACAGGGACCTCAACTAAAACAAAACAGGTATTCAAGGTGAAACTATGCTTCAGGACAGCACCACAGCTCAGAAAAAAACCCCAACAAAACAATTGCACTGTCAGCTGCAGGAGAAATCTGTGCTGCTGCCTAAATCTCCTCCCAGGGAGCAAAAAGCATTTGTAACTATGGAGGCTGCATATGCACATCCAATTAGCCTTACAAACTCCCGATGAATGTGAAATTTGTGATTACTGCTATTGTTCAGATCTTAATAAAATGTTATGGAAATGGAAAGACATTTTAATTGCTGCAACTGTGATTTCATTCACACTCTCCATCTTCTTCCAGACATTGTTTTTCACTCGCAGCACTGTAACCATTTGTTTCCTTTAACAAGTCCAAATTTGAAAATCCAGATCACCATTGAAGGAGTATCTTAAAGAGGCAATAAAGAAACATGCTTATGGGTAGGCCCTACCAAATTTGAGGCCATGAAAAACGCATCCCGGACCGTGAAATCTGGTCTCCCCCTGTGAAATCTGTTTTTTTGTGTGCTTTTACCCTATAATATACAGATTTCACAGGGGAGACCAGCATTTCTCAAATTGGGGGTCCTGACCCAAAGGGAAGTTGCGGGGAGGAGGGGTTGGCACAAGGTTTTTTAAGGGGGGTCATGGTATTGCCACCCTTATGTCTGCGCTGCCTTCAGATCTGGGCAGCCAGAGAGTGGCGACTGTTGGCTGGGTGCCCAGCTGTGAAGGCAGTGCCCCACCAGCAGCAACTCAGAAGGGTGGCAATACCATACCATGCCACCCTTACTTCTGTGCTGCTGCCTTCAGAGCTGGGCAGCCAGAGAGTGGTGGCTGCTGACTGAGTGCCCAGCTCTGCAGGCAGCAGTGCAGAAGTAAGTGTGGCAATACCATACTATGCCATCCTTACTTCTGCGCTGCTTGTGACTGGGTTCCCGGCCAGCAGCCGCTGCTCTCCAGCTGCCCAACTCTGAAAGTAGTGTTGCTGCCAGCAGCAGCGCAGAAGTAAGGGTAGCAGTATTGCCACCTCCCCTACAATAACCTTGTGACCTCCCCCCAACTCCTTTTTGGGTCAGATCCCTACAATTACAACACTGTGAAATTTCAGATTTAAATAGCTGAAATCATGTAATTTAAGATTTTTAAAATTCTATGACCGTGAAATTGACCAAAATGGACTGTGAATTTGGTAGGGCCTTACTTATGGGTCTTTCTGTCTAGGAGAGCTGATCTAAAAATAAATTCAAAACGTGCTATCTATACCTGTATATTGATTGCTTAACGGTCAGAGACACCTAGACATTGGTTTGAGGTCTGAGAGTTCTAGTCTCACCCTCAAAACAAAATTGGAAATTTATATTTTCTCTCTATAAAAAAAGATACAAAGTACTTACTGGAGTCTATCTAATTCCTTCAGCTAGTCTCTTAACTTATACTGGTGTACTTCCTCCCCACAAATCAAAGCCTTCCAAACTCCGGCAGGTATAAAATGCTGATTCAGATAAGACACTTCACATGAAACAAGCCTTACAGAATCTGGCCTTAAATTAATGGTGAAGCTGAAAGGAAATATTTGCACATTGCAATTTATACTTATCCTTATGGCTATAACACAAAATGAAGATGTGGGCCTAGATTCTTTAAAGCTGGTGCCGGGAGAAGGACCGTTTGCTCCTGTGTAGGAATTTACCCTGAGACTCACCTGTGCTCTCTTGTGGTTCCCTACAGGGCAGGGAGAAGCTTTTGTTCCATATGAGCCCTGCCAACAGAAGCTGTTAAGTAGATGCTTTGAGTCAGTGCATCCCCTACTTGTCCTGGACATGTTGCTTTCCAAGCCAGCCATCTCCTGTTTTGGGGGTTGAGGAGTGGGGATAGGCTAGGATCTTGTTGACCTCCTGCAGTCTTCACAATGCCATCACCCTCTCAGCAGCCTGAGGCAGAGTTTCTGTCTCAGAGGCCCTCTGTCAGGGTTTACACTATAATAAACCAGCATAAATCTTGTGAGAGTTTGGTCCTCGGTCGGTAATCGATTTGCTATTCTTGAATTAAATTATCTTGAATACCATTTTAAATCTTAAGCATCTTCTAACGTGGTGAATATTAATAGTCAAAGGGCCTGGGAATGACAGTTGTATATTATGAATTATTATTTTATAGTAAAAAACCTATGATAATTATTCTTAGAACTCCAAAAATTGTGGGGTGAGAGCAGTGCTTGTTCTAATTCATAGACACTGCAGAGAGAACTCCCAATGAACAATATTCCCAAGTCTCAAACTAATGAATAAATTAGAAATTTATTTGGTTTTAAATTACATTTGGGACATGCATCTGCCATCTACAGGAGTCCTCTTCAGAGAGAAATAGAGGAAGAACATTCACCAATCTTTGAGTTTGCAGGAGAGCAGGCAATGAGATTAGAAAGTGATGAAATCATGAAGTGTTCATGTCTGCCCATTAGTAGACTGAGATATATCACTGAATGAAAGAGTTACGTCTATTTTTTTTTACAAAAATAACTTGGTCTACTTAAATGTAGTGCTCTTTCCAATGTTTTTGTTATTCAAGGCCTTTTACTAAAGTAAAAAAACTGGGGCAAGATCCTGGGCACTGCTCTGGCAAAGCAGCCATGAAACTGGCAGATTTGGCTACTTTAGCATTCCCTCTCCGTAATGGAATGGAGAGACTGTGTAAAGGTTCCTGTGACAATTCTCTCCTGTCCTTAGTGCAGGAGGCAGGGTGAGGAGGAAAAGCAAGTCAGGATGTCCCTCTACACCAGGCTTTTATAATTTATATTGGGAACCCCAGGATTCATGAGCACAAAGGTGACACAATTATGCACAGCTCAGTCAGACCAGAGGACATTACTGTTAGTGAGAGACTAAATCTCTGCACTTTAACAAGAAAAATATTAATACATTTCCCTACACAACTTTTGGTTTCTCTAGACTGTAATTTTGGAATAAAACATCTATATATGTACACAGATGTCTGTATTACTGCAGGCTGGGGAAATTATGCTTTCAAATTTTGATGCCAAAGGGTATATAGCTATTTTTAGTCACCATATTGCAAGGTTTCAAATAAATATACACACACACATATATGCAGACACATATCATGATATTCTATACCAACATTATCAAATAACACTCTATGTAGTTTTTTTTCACAGCTAATTACTATACCCCAATCCCTTTCTTCCCACACTATCAAACAAGAAAAGGTACATCAAACCAGATCCTGAAGTAAATGCAGTATTAAACTTCTTTTTCTAAGTAATTTATTAGTTTCATAGCCTCAAACTGTGCTTTTATGTGCCTCCATTTTCAGAAGAGGGACCATTTGAGGATTTGGTCTAATGCCAGCATTTGGGTCTTATTCAAGTTGAGCATCAGTAGCATGACTGACTGACTCAGAACAAATCATCTCTCATCAACATAATGACTCTTCCACAGTGCTGTGCATTTTCAGTTGAACTACTTGTGTGAGCAACTGTTCACCACAGGTTCAAGTCATGCCTGAGCAGAAATCCAGTAGCACAAGGCCTGTGCCTCACTTGAGTCCCACTTAATTTCTGTTTTGAGACTTCAAGTGAGATTTAAGTGTTGCATAAGTTTTCTGTTGGCTTTCTACGCAGGAATGAATTTCATCCTAATGTGAATAAGGACTGCAGTCAGGTTTTTATTCTGTTTTAGAGAATGATCTTATATTTTATTTGATTGGAGAGGTGCATGTATTGTGCTATTGGTGCTGTTTTTGTTTTGTTTTTTATAAAGATAAAGGAATAGGAGAGAAACATTCAAAAGCTTTTCTATTATATGTAAGAATACGTACCTTTATAGTATGTTCCTGAGCCACTGATTTTGTATGTGGTTGAATTTTTGTTTTGTTTTCCTTACTCAATTATGTAATTAAATTAAAATACTGATCTCATTTGACAGATCTCATCTGATGGATCTCATTTTAAACTTTAATTGAAACATTACAATGATAGAATGTTGCTGAGATGTATGAAATAAGAACCCAGTGCAGAAGAGTCTCCTTTATTTTAAATTCACCAAGCAGGTCTCATGGGTTCCAAGGCATCAAGAATACTAACGTTAGTGACCTAAAATCAGGTTCAGTGATTTTTTAAACATTTCTGGTTCCTAAAGCTCTGAGTAATTTTCTGTGACTTTTAGGAAATTGCTGCTAAAAAACCCTCTCTGGCTGTACTTTCATTTTGGGTCTCTGTATAAAGATTCCATTTATACAAGTTTCAAATGCACTTATGTGCAAATGGCACTTTCTCCTCTTTGGTGTTTTTTTGGATTGGGTGGGGCTAGAGAGGGATATATTGCCTTGAGCACTTCCTTTTCTTCAATGTCTTATCTGGAAAGACAATGGCATACTGTATTTATTTTAATACATCTTTGTATGTTGTGCAGAGTAATTTAATACTGCTGCTTGTGAAGAATGCTTTGGTCTGTATTGCTGCAGGCTGAGAAAATTATGCTTTCAAATTTTGATGCAAAAGGGTACATAGCTATTTTTAGTCACCATATTGCAAGGTTTCAAGCATATAGCAATAAAATTTATTTTAGTATTTAAATATTTGTGATAAAATTTTGATAAAAGCTCATGATGATAATAGGAGACTAAGGAAAATAAAAAATATCTGAGGAAAAAATGTAGTTGGAGTTTCAAATGCTAGCACTGGGTTATTCATAGACTCAGATTTAAAAGTCAGAAGGGACCATTATGATCATATAGTTTGACCTTTGCTATAACACAGGCTATAGAATTTTGGCCATCTTGTGTAATACAGAACCCCTCATTGAAATCAGTAGGGAATTCTGCTTTATGGCCAACTGAAAGTGTCACTTTAGTTATTTAGGCCTTGATCTTGCAAAGACTTATTCACAAGTTTTACTTTTTGCATTGTGAGAAATCACATTGAAATCAAAAGGTTACTTCTAGTGCATAAAGTTAAACACTTGTTGAGTTTCTGCATAAAAATTCTTTGCAAGACCTACAAACACATAATCAAAGGAGTAATTTAATTGATGTGAGTAGTACCAATAGGAGTAAAGGCACTCACGTGCACAAATATTTACAAGACATGGTCCTTATTTAGCACCATACTATAAATGTGCATGTCGTATATGCAAAGACACATGAATAGATTACAGAGTAATCTAAATCAAGAATCCCACAAAATGATGAAGGACCATGATGTAGAAAGGAATTTTAATGTAGTTACTCTGTAACTATTTTACACACACAAATATATTATTATATGTCATCTATCAGTATTGATTCAGGTCATATTAGAGAGAGAGAATGTGTGTAAAATCTATCAGTATCTGTTCATATTATATCGTATTTTATCTATCAATATTTAGTTCAGGTCATAATATAGATCATATATTTGAAATCAATCAGCATTTAATATAGGTCATGCTGTGCAAATTACCAAAGAGTGTCTCAGCCTTCAAGGCTAATATGATATAATCACACAAGTTAGCTCTCATTAGCCTGAAGTTTAAGAGTATAATTAAATATGGTATAATTTTAGCTATCATTTATTAGAAAATGAAATGGAGGAGTTAGGTTTAATGAAAAATGAAAATGATAGCACACTGCCTATAATATAGTTTTTCATGCCTTTTGGAGTTATTGTGGCCTATCTATTCCTCTGCTCAGTGTAATGAGAAAAGTTTGCAGTCTGACCACAGATTTCACTAAACCATTTAGATTTTTACTAGTTAGTGACACTTTGCTTTGTATTTAAAATGCTTATGTTTTTCTTTCCCCTTTAGTTCTAACTGACAAAAATCCCTGGCCTCATTTTTCAGTAGAAGATGAGAATTGAGTAGGGCCATGGGACTTTACTCACAGGACTTTAAATTAAAGACCAAAATCTTCTCTCAGTTACAAAAGGGAAGCATTGCCCCCAATGGGATCCACACCCATATAACTGAGAGTGGAATGGGGCCCAAGTTGGTACCAAATTGTGGCCTGTGTAGTGTAGTGGTGCCAGGGCATAAGGCACCCCCTTATGCCCTGGAGTTGACTACCAACATACCTACATGGGTCAGAGCATGGGAGGGAAAGCATATTTTGCAGAGATGCTATGTACTGCCATGCACACAGATGGGTGGGAGTGGATGGAATGGGGGCAGAGGCTGGGTAGAGCCATAGCCAGCACAATAGTTCCAGCCAGGGGTGCTGGAACAATTTGTATAATGGGGGCTGAGAGCCACTCAACCAAACCGTAAACCTGGTATATGATGGAAACACCCCAACAGCACTCCTAGTTCCAGCACCTATGGTTCCAGCAGCTGGGGAACGTAACTTACTCCCTTCCTAGAGCAAAGAGGGAACCTGGGGGATGTGACTCCCTGGTCTCCTAGACTCTTGGGGCAGTACAACAGAACACTGCCCCTTACTCTGAGCTTGAGGCAAAACCACAACTGAGCCCTGGTTTCAGTGAAAGTTGAGGCTGTGCATCACCTCTGAGAATCTTACTGAAAAATGCATATTACTTGCCTAATCCCTTAATCAATCTTGCAAATTGATCCACAAGGGCACAGGGGTACTCCCGCACTGATCAGCTTGCAGGATCAGGGCCTTAGACCTTCACTGTTAATCACTCTGAGAAAATATGAGCAATGATGTGTATCCAAGGGATTTGGTGTTTTTTACATTGGAAGATCCAGACATTAAAATGTATCATGAGACATAACTGAAGCATGTGGAGACCAAAGGGTAGGGCCAAGTCATGAGAATGTCAACAGTTCTTGGAGGTGCAGCACAGAATCTCACCTTCACAATTTATCCTCTCCTCAGTGTCCTGGGACCCTGGCAACCCAGCAGTACCCAGCCCAAGTTTAGAAGTATCAGAATCGTCATGTATGACCCAAGTAATATCTGAACCATGGGTTTATATTGCTCCTCTCTAATAATTTGATGTCACTCAAATAAAGCATGTTTTCAGGTAAAATACTATGAAGCGTCTTTCTTTTGGAAAGCAATTACGTCCTGTCAGTTGTCATCATGGCTGTCAGTCTTGTAGTTTGTATAGACTGTGTGACAGAGGGGAACAGAGTTTGAAGCAGATAGTATTCACAATCCCACTTTACATGCAAGTAGAAGATATATTGTCACCGAGCCAGTTCCTCTTATGTGTCCTGTGCTATGGGACACAAAGCTGTTCTTTCCTCTTTCTTAGACAGTGGACAAAATGTGGCTAAGAGTTTAGAGGGGGATTTTCAAAAGCACTGGAAGGAGTTAGGTGCCCAACTCCTATTGGCATTAAATGGGGGTCAAGTGTCTAACTCCCATACATGCTTTTGAAAATTCTACCCTTAGATTCAGTGAAATATCAAAATAGTCAAATTGCTGATTTCTGCATTTGCTAATTTCTCTGTAGGAAGAAGCTCTAGCAATGAGTATTATAAATATTAAAAGTGACTCAGCAATTGACAAGGGAACAAGACTGTCTTACCATTTTTGTAAGATCCTAAGTGAATTTTTAAAGATGAGAATGCAGTTGACAAGATGTAATCAGAACTCAGGTAAATGCTTCACTAGACATGCTGCCAATGGTCCAGCTGCAAACATTTGGGCTCCGTCGTCCACAGATTGGAGAGAAGCTTGAGTAAGACCAAATCTGAAAATGACAAAAGCTGATATGAGCCCAGGGCCAATATAACAGAGGAATTGCCATAATGGATCAGACCAGTAGTCCATCTAATCTTGTGTACTGCAACCGACAGAGATTAAGGGCTTTAGAGGAGCTGTAAGAAATCCTGCAGGAGGAAATTATTAGATAACTTGCCCCCAAGGACATTTCCATCGTAATCCCCAACAGTCAGAGGTTGCCTTATATCCCTGCCAAAGCTTACTTTTCATAATTACTATCATAATTGTGGGGATAAATGTCACATACCAAACAAATCTGTGAGCTGAGTTTTTTATTTGAAAATCAGGAAACCTACAGTGGGGAACTGGGGAAAGTGAGGGTCATAAAATGTTTCCATTAGAAGTGGGAGAGTAGACCTAGTTGAAATGAATAAATCAGTGAATGAAGAGTGATTTTCTTAAAGCAGCTTTGTTCAAACTCAGGAAAGTAGTGAAAAGAGAGGTAAAGTGCCCTTTATGAATCCATTTAACATTTTGGAACATTATTTCAATCTATGGCTCTAGAATCCTCTGTAGCAGTTCTTGGTTAATTCCTTTTTCTTGCTTCTTTATGAATGAAGCTAAGACATGTTTTTTTAAAAGTCGCTTCTCCAAACTGGTGACATCACCTCTCTCTTTGAGTTAGCAATAGACTGGGTGATGAAGTGGGCAACAAAAGGCATTGTGGATGGTGTAAAATGGGTTAGCAGAAATGAGTTGGCAAAGTGAAGATTGTGTAACAACACTGCTTTACTAAGTATGACATGGCATAGAATGATTGCCCTTACATCAGAGGTAGAATAGGAAGCAGCCGAAAATGGATTGAAAGTAAATGCAGAGAAAACCAAGATTATGAAGAAAGGAAACTGGAAAACAGATGCAAAGGCATATGTGGATGGAAAAGAAATTGAACAGGTAGAAGAGTTCTGCTACCCGGGGAGTGTGATGACATTTGAAGGTGGCTGTAATAAAGATATTCATACAAGAGTAGGAAAAGTAAACACCACTTTTTGAAGGCTGAACAACTCTGGTCAAACAGGGGTCTCCACACCAAACTAAAGGTCAGATTATACCATGAGATTGTATTGAGCATGCTACAGTATGGAGCAGAGACCTGACTGATGACAGTGGCTAACTAAGGCTGAGAAGATATTATACATTTCATGGAAAAGCAAAACAACAAATGTGAGAGTAAGGGAGCTGACAAAGCAGGACATGTTAGAAACTATCATCAAAGAAAGAAGGCTCAGGTGTCTGGGACAGATACACCATTTGGCAGATGGGAGGTGTGCAAAGCAAGCATTGAATTTAGCACCCAAGAGAGGAACGAGAAAATGAGGAAGACAAAGGAAGATCTGGCAAAGGACAGAAACAGAGGATAGTGAATGAGCTGACATCACCTGGGAAGCAATACCACAACTAGTGAGTGATTGTAATTAGTGGAGGAACTGGACTGCTTGATGTGTCAGTGGCATAGGAGGAATTAAGGTCCAAGATAAGGTAAGGTATTCGCAAAGAAGCTAAAAGGAATTAGGTGCCCAACTTCCACTGGATTTTTTTCCAATGGAAAAAAGTCCAAGGGTAAGATTCTGTGCTGCACCTCTCAGAGCTTCAGCAAAGAACTCGCAGCCCCCAGGAAAAGGAGGCTAACATGGCTTTAAGCCACCCTGACCCCCTCTAGGTTCTAGACTGGAGTAGCCCCCAGCATAATTTAGACATCCTTGGAGAGCTGCCTAAGTTACTATAGCCTGTTTCCGGCTACCTATGGGCAGCAGTGTTGCAAAAAATCTCTGCAGTGCTACTTCCTGTGGCTCCAGCCCTTCCCACCTGTGACAGAACCCACTTACCCTCACACTGGGATTTCCGTGGGGGGTGCCCAGAAGCAGGGCCGGCTCCATGCACCAGTCGAGCAAGCTGGTGCTTGGGGCGGCAGATTGTTTGGGGCGGCATTCCGCCCAATCCTAGAGTGGCACGGCCGCTTTTTTGTTGTTGTTCCGCTCCGGCCACCCTGTAGGGGGCGGCGGCGCGGAGGACGGGAGTGCCCTGCAGCAAGCCTGGCAGGGCAGTCCTCGTCCTTCTCTCCCAGACGACCGGAGCGGCGCGGAGCCCTCCCGGCAGGCGGCGCACTGGTCGGGGCCGCGTGGTAGCGCCCCGCTGAAGCCCTGGGCGCCCCCCTTCTCTCTCTCTCCCCCCGCTCCTTCCCCCTCCCCCCCGCTAGCCGGGGCACGTCTGCAGCGCAGGGAGTCCCCCTGCACCCTGCCTCCAGCCGCACCGCAGTTTTGGTTTTTTTTGGTTGGGGCGGCCAAAAAGCCAGAGCTGGCCCTGCCCAGAAGACAGCTTGTGCATAAGGAACTGTATGAAAAAATCCACTTTGATGAAATCCCATTTTCCCACAAAAAAGGTTTTTCATCAAAAAACAAAACAAAACCAACACTTGACCAGCTTGTGTGTGGATAAAGATAAACAAATCATACAAAATATCAAATTAGACAAAAGGATGGTGTTTTACAACAAGGTCATTGTAATCTGGTTGTCTAAAAAGCATGTCTCATAAAAGAGCCTTTGTGTGCTTCCATCTTGCTATGCAAAAATGTTCAGATGACAGCAAAAATATAGGCCTTGCTAATGATAAAAGAATCAAATTAGTACCATGACTGAATGTTTTTTATTATTTTTGTTAATGCTAAAAGGATAATGCCCAAATATTCTTCACAACTTTTAACATTTTTTCATCATTGCTCTTGAGAATAATGCCTTTGGAACATGAAACGCTAACTATGTTGCTGTGGTGTCTTTTGGTCTTTACACAACAATATGAAGAAGCCACACTAACATAGCTGGGTTCCACACAACTGAACTATTTAAAAGGATAGTACCCAATGCCAATACACTACAGTTATCTTAGCAAAATATACCCCCACACCTACACTTCATACAAGAGTGCAAGTTTTATTATGGACCTAGTTTTGCAGCCTAATCCTGGGTGGATGTTTAAAGAATGAAGAATCAGACGTGTATAGTGTCTCTCTAATTTTTTTTGTATAACTGGGCTTAAAATTGATCTCTCCTTCAACCTGCTACTTGAATTGTGTGTCTCTGAACATTTGGTTTGGGACGGCCTTATCTTTGCATGAATCATAAGTGGATATGAATCCTCCATGGTGCAGCACAGGAAGAAGAAAAGCAGACTATGTGCAAGGGCACTATCAGGTCAAATCTGTTCACTAATTTTAGGGTTCTATTGTACCTTCTAACCACAAAGTTGTATTGGAGGCAGTGTAAAGTCAAAATGACCAGGAGAGAGTTTGGAGGGACACTGAAGCTTGGAGCTCCCCAGAACATAGGAGGAGCATATCCGCTGCTCAGTTCTTTGAGAAGGTGCAGCATGTGCCCTGCTTCCTTCCTGCCCCTTTTGGGATGGCTAGTGCTGATTGACTCACAGACTCTTTGTATTCAGATGATCTCTAGAAGTACAATGACTGCTAGGGCCTATATGGGGGGGTGCACCTCTCTAACTTCCCTCTGGAATCTCGCCCATGAAGGGGACAGCGGCCACCTGGCCCTTAGATTTTATAGAATCAAACAAGCCTTTACACAATCTATCATTGTCTGGGTACACCGCAAGGACTGGAGACTTGTTATGGATTTTAATCAGGCCGCAACTTTATTATATAGATGTCTGGGACTACCCGGCAGATAAAGTGTACAGTGCAGGCAAATCCATGCTTATTCAAATCAATTCTCCAGGGCTTCGACAAGCCCTCCTTTGTTTCCATCCAGGTCCCCCAGCCGACTCATAGCTTGGACCTTACCATCCACCACCCTCGTAAGAGGGTTAAGGAGGGCTATGAGAACGGGAGGAGGGGGGGAGGGGGAGGGGGGTCTACCCTGTGGGGAAGGCGAAAAAAACACACTCCACCAAAGCCAATTGTGGTGGTGTGGGAAAAATTCCTTCCCAGCCTCCTTATCGACAAATTTATTTATATTATACTTGACATTATGGTATTTGAATGCCTCAGGTTTATGCAGGAGAATCTGAAAATGCAACTGTCTAAAGCCCCTGAACTTGCTAGTCTAATATTCTTTCCAGTCACATCTCCATGCCATCATCATAAGAAGCCAATATGTGACACCATGTGGAGAAAATATCCATAATTACACCACTTCTTTAATATTCATAAAAGGTTAGAGTGTCCCTAACGCTAATACAACCACACATGGTGGGGGGGGGGCAGGAATATGCTAGCCCCAAACCTGGATCTTTATTCTGAGTCCTGTGTATACTTCAGAGACTGTGCTCCAGCTGGTGTCCACCAGGGCACAAATGGGCAAGTACGAAGCATCTGCTATCATGGACTCCTGTGCCCATGCAAAAATCCACAGATTTTATCTGATATAAGCATAAGCAACTCTGACACAAAATTAAAAGTGGTAATTTTTATTTAATTGGGATGGGCCAAATTTGATACCCTTGCACTGAGTAGAACCTTGCAGTCCCATTACTTTGAAGTCCAATACTTGAGGAATAAAGTAATAAGCATGATTAATGATTTCAGAATCTGGCCTGAAATAACAACTCTAGATATAAAATCTTACTGAAAACAAAATCAACCTCCCAAATCCTTCTCCTAATGTATAATACATACAGAAATGTTCAGTGTAGAGTCAAGAATATGCAGATGTCCCAGAGTGAATCTTTTCACAAAATTCACTCAAGTTTGAAACAGAGGATAAATGCTGCAAATCCTCAAACCTGTACAATCAGCTCCAATGTGTGCCACCTTATGTTCTAATTAGTTATGCCATTGTGCTCCACACAATGCCATCCACTTCACGTAGTCTGTTCTTGAGGATATACAAAGCTAGTACAAAACGTAAAATGAAGAACCGTGAATATTAAGAGAAAATCATGCTGTGAAATTAGTTGACTAAAACACCTATAACAGCCTAAGAAGAAAATGTCTTTGTGAAAAGCTTAAAAATTACAATAGGATCTTCTGAGACTGTTATTTCCTTTTCTATATTATTTATCAGACTTGTTTGAGCTTTTTAAAAATTAGCTATTAAAACTAACCCTGACACTAGGATTGCAATGAAAGGCATAGCACAAACTTCAAATGAGTTTTGTTCAGTAATTGTTTGGACAGGATACCCCGGTGACCAGAAGAATATTTTTACGATTGAGATGCTTCATGTTGGAGTGCAGATCTAGTGTAAAAAATTAAAAACATAAATTAGTTGGATAGGAAGAAAGCAAACTGCTTTTCCTATTATCTCTGTCAAGGTCAGTTACTGCAGAGAAGGCTTTGTTTATAGAAAGCATGTGGGAAGTAGAAAAGTGAAGGGTTTTAGTAAATCTTAAGGTTGCATAATTGAATTTGATAAAATTGACATTTTCCTAGGAAGTTGTAATGTTTCAAAAAGCTACGTTTAAAAAACAAACAAACCCCAAACATACAAAGTTCAATTTAAAGCAGTTTTTACATCTCAAATGGTATGGGATGTCCTATTTTCATCATGATAAAACAAATTAATTTCTCCTGGTTTTTAGAACACATTGTTTAGCACCTACCACACTTTAAGAAGCTGAAGAATAAATTGACTGCAGGGGAACATTAGAGTAAAGGAAAACATTCCTTCATATAACATATGGTTCAGCTAATATTAATATATACCAAGAAAGCAGGATTTTTGGAGACTATGCTTTACTAGTGTGAAGAGCAGAATTCACCGTGTAATCAGGTAAAGATTAATAATGAATTCAAGGACAAAATAAAATACATTTTGAGATATTTGGATAATTTTTCAATGATCTCTCATTTTTAATTGTCTCTTTCTAAACAAAGCCCAGACATAGTAATGTTTAATACTGAACGAGTGGGAGGTTTTAATAATGCTTGCTTCCATCTAGAGTGGATTGTTTTAGATACATTACACACAATTCCCAATCATAAGGTGGCTTATTCTGTTAATACCAGGGCTGGTAAAAAATGTTCCCATTTAAACTCTTTAGTTGATGGTTTTTGACTAACTTTTTTTTTTTTTTGCAGAGCATCTGCTGTCCACAGAAAAAAATGACTTTTTGTTGAGAAAACAAACACCTAAGAGCCTAAAAACGTTTGATTTGGAAATGCCACTACAGTGCCCAATGGGAGTTGTGTTTTTTGTCTCTCATGACCCTATTGTCGTCTATAGACCAGGCTCCCCAGCCAGACTACATCTCTCATGATGCACTATGGTGACTCAGCAAGAGGGGAGATTGTAGTGCTTCATCAAAGATATTACCTGGCTAGGGAGCCTAGTCCATAGAGGAGAAAGGGGTGGGTGGCCTTGAGGCACACAAACTACAGATCCCATTAGGCACTGTAGTGATGTTTACAAATCAACATTTTTGGTTTTCAGCTGAAAGGTTTTGGTTTAAAATTTTTAGGTTTTTGACTTTTGTCCAAAAATGTTGATTTTTTTCCACGGGGAAAACAAAATTCCAACTAGCACTAGTTAATACACAAAAGGAGAGATCAGAGCCCTTTCTTGTCCAATGCTTTTCACTTTTTAAGGAGGTGGAAAGAATCTCCCCCCCCCCAAAACCGATAGGGGAGAACAAAATGGATATAAAGAGAAATTGTAAGAACTGTAATGCAAATTACATTAATTTGTATGACTCTACTGGGGCTAAGTGCTGATATTGGTAGGTAATAAATAATGGAAAGCAGCAATACCACTAATTTCTTTTGCACTAACCCACCATTATCACCCAAGCCTGCCTTTTAGGAAATCCTTCACCGGAAGTATACGAGAGTATTTCAGTCTTTTCTGCTTAGGCTATCAATGAGATAGTGATTTTTGTGATGGTGACTTCTGCCTCTACGAAGAACTGGGCAGAGATTACCAACTCCACATTGGGCCAGGGCAGGAAATGGTAGCTCAAGCCTGGAAGAAGGATCCTCTAACTGGGAGGAAAATACCGGAAGGAAGCAAGCTTCAGTGCTGCACTTCCTAGAGAGATCAATCCTGGTTTTGAAGTAGAGAGGACCTCAGGGTAAGCTGACTTCCACAGGTAGATATCCAACAGCCAGCCAAGCCTATGAAGGAGAATGTGTGTATGTGTGTGTGTACATACATGTACACACTCACACATTTTCATTTAAAAAATGCTACAGAACTCTTAAATTAGCAACAGAAGTTTAAGGCACTGAAGCTTTTAATTTGGATATTAATCCCTTAGGGATCTTTGACAAATCCCATCTTGAAAGCTCTCTCTCTTCCTCTCTTCAAGCCACAAAAATGTACAAAAATATCCAGATTGAATTATTGGTGGAAGTTATGGAACTCAGAACTGTACTTGAAATGGAGATTGGTTTTGTCAGTAAACAGAACTTCCTTTGTCTCCTCAGTTGGCTTTCTGTCATGGTAATTAGATATGGTCCTTCTAGATCATAGCTAAGGCAGTAGGATATTTGGAAAAGTTTACACTGCTGATGCTGGTGCTGCAATTTTATAACTATTCTGTTAATCAATAGTGATCCAGGGCAGTCAATATACATCAATTTATATATATAAGCTATGAGTTAGCTTTATAAATTAAGGCAAAACAGGTACCTCCATGGACTTGGGCTCTCATAGCCAGCTCATAAATTATTTCCGTTAAGGAATGAAAGACACCAGAGAAATAAATTCAAATATTTTACAACAATAAATGATAATTTATGGACAGAATGACTCCACAAAATCATGACATGTGGGTTGTATTAATAAGTACTACATAGGTAATTAGGTTCAGTACTTAGCAGCTAGCCAAACAGGACAGGTGCTCAGAGTTTGGGGAAAAGGACAAGGAGTTTGATAGTTTGCCAACTCACTCACACGGCTAACCAGAGGAAATCATCACACGCACAAAAAAGATCATGACAGTGACAGAAGAGACTTGACATTGGAAGTACTAGAAAGAAGTAAAATTATTATTATTTGAATATTAAATGAAATAAGTGTCATGTAACAGTTATATTACAGTAGCTCCTAGAGGTCTCAACTCCCTTTAAATCAACCATGTTGGGGCTCAGGTACTGTACAAACATATAATAATTAACCATCACTGACCAAAAGAGCTTACAAGCTAAAATACATGCTGATGAAGTGCCAGGTATATTCATTAACAATAAGCCAATAAGTATAGTGGCTATATATTATAATAAAATAAAACAATAATAATAAAGAATATTAATAATAGTGTTTTTCACTAAGATGCAAAATAAGGAGAATATGATTCACTTAACTGCATATTTCTTGAGAGGATCTAGATCAGGCCTTCTACCTGAAGATCTCATATTGTTAGTTATTTGTTTTGTGGCAGCACGCAGTAGCCGCAGTCATGGACCAGGGCCACTTAGTGCTAGGGACCGTACAAGCAATAGAACAAAAAGATGGTCCTCGTCCCACAGAATTTACAATCTAAATGCAGCCTTAGAATGTTTCTTTGAGGAAGGGAAGTATTTTTATATCTGTTTTACAGCAGGACACATCAAGGCAAAATGAATTTAAGTGAATTGCCCAATGTCACTGAGGGCATTCTCACAAAGACTCCCATTGACTTCAATGGGCTTTGGATCAGGCCCATAGCTGTCCACTGGTGGAACTGGGAACAGAAACATTGATTTCTGACTCACAATCACCTGCTCTACCCTCTAGAAGAAAAGCATCCTTTAAAAAATTAATTTACTGTATCAAATTGTTGCATGTTGAGGCCTGGATTCGTAAGGTAACTTAGGTGTTGCAACACCTAACTTTTAGGCACCCAGAAAATCACTGGAATCTACAAACCCCAGGTTAGGTGCCTAAGGCTCCAATGCTTAATTTGTGCCAGGGGTGAGCCCCGGCACCTCTAGGCATGGTAGTTCATAGCCCTGGCACCCCTGAGCTTGCTGCATCAGTTATGAATGTAAAAAACCTGCTTGAGCACCGGCAGTTAATTGCTTGAGCCCTGGAGCCTCTTTCATTACAAATTAATCTCCCTATACAATGAATGTGGAGAGAGAGTTGCCTGAAAAATGAGAACCACAAAAGCCAACATGCTAGGTGGGGAGCTTATTAAAACTAGTCAATAGCAGATGTTGAGGAAAGGGGTATGACCTAAGCCCAACACTTGAGTGGTGCTGGAATGCTTCAGAACAGAGTTCCAGCATTTTTTATGAGCTACAGAATACCGTACTGGTACTATTCACAGGGGTTCAATGAAGGAGGTGGGAGGAGAGCTTTACTCCTGCACAGGCAGAACAAGTGTAGTACTAGGTGTATAGTGACCTCTTTACCCTGTCTTTTGCTGCCAGTGATCAAGTTGACCCCAGCATGTACCTAATGCCACACAAAACAGCTAGGGAGGAGGAGGACTTCCACTCTCTTATAACCTTTAGCTCAGTGGTTAGAGCACTCACACAGGATGTGGGAGATCCCAGGTCAATTTCCCCCTCTGTCTGATGTGTTGAAGGGATTTGAAGAGGTGTTCCCCACCTCTCAGGTGAGTGCCCAAGCCTCTTAGCTATAGAGTTATTCTCACTCTTTCTCTGGCCCACTTAATATTTTAATACAAAGTGCAATGGCTTCAACAAGAGAGCCCCACATCAGAATATCCCATAGTTCAGTGGTTAGGGCACTCACCTGAGAGGTGGGAAACCCTTGTTGAAATACCTTCTCCTCATCAGGCAGAGAAGTACCCCAACCACTGGACTAAAGGTTATGAAGGAGGCCTCCTCCCTCCCCTTGGCCATACTGTGTGGAGTGAGACATGCTCTGAGCACACCTACTGGAACGGGACCTGCGGGATAGAGAGGTGGGGCAACTTCTATCTTCACCTGGTTTGATTATTGTGCTGGGGCTTAGGTGTAAGACAGTTGGCCTGAGGCAGAAACATAGATACCTAGAGGACTTTTACAGCAAAAACGTAGATGCCAAGTGAATTTAGGCACCTATGTAGATAGGCACTGGCTAAGCGGGGTTTTTTAGGGATAGCAATAGCCCCTAAATCTCCTTTGTGGATCTGGGCCACAATCACTCTCAATGTGCCCGCTTGAATTTTCTCAAGAAAGGCTTATTTTTTATTTAAACAGAAAAAAAAAAACAGATTTGATGGAGTTTAGCAAGCACTAAGGCAGTCTAACCACTTAGCAGCCAGCACTGTTCTGTAATGCTTCCCTGCTCTATCTCCAGACAAAGCCATACTCAGACTAATAAAATACAGTGGATATAGCTGCAGACTATCACAACTGCAATATATCATCTTACAGAGAAGGCATCCTTGGGGAGATGATGAAAGACGCTTGGAGGTTAGGTTCATTGGACCCAAACTTCTTTGGTTATTTTCCCAACTGCTTTTACTTAATACACCAAATAAAAAGCAAACCTTATGGACACAGGCCTAAAGCCAGATTTTAGTCTTGGCTACACTGGTTTAAATTCAGAGTAAATCCACTGATGTAAATCCACTGGTGTAAATTCAAAGTAAATCCACACAAGTACTCCAGATTTACAACAGAATAAATGAGATCAGAATCTAAACCTGTAGTATTTCATCTGAAACTTACATTATTTAAAATGGATCATAACTGCTGTAGGGAAATCCACATCTGTCAGTATTTTAATGATTATGATTGACTATTTAGCATGTTTTATTCAGACAAACCCCAGAGCACTATACACAGTTCTCAAACTGATTTATAAATTAAATGTATATACATAATGTATAACAATCATTTCACCTGTCACTCAAAAGCAGCTACCACTGAAACAAAACAGGACCAAGAACATTTCATAACCATTTATTATAGGAAGTGAAGGAGAAATACCAAATCCAGTTGAAACTGCATTAGGAATCTTAGGTAGGTAGAACAGTTACCCAAATGGAAATGTATCTAGGACATTAGTAGTAGCTAGTCATTCTAATCACTTAGCTCAAGGGACAGTCAAAGTGTAACCTAAAAAGCTTATGCCATGCATAATGATTTTTTTTTCCATGCATGTGAGATGACTAAGAAGAACTGGTGAGGAAATTATATTTTTTCCCACAAAAATATTCACTGAAAACGTTTTATTGCTTTTTGTTGAAACAGAGAAAAAATTGTTCTTTTGGCATTTTAAGCCCCCCCAATTTCAGTTTTCACGGTTTTATTCAAAACACCTCTTTTTGATGAAAATGGTAATTTTATGAAAATTTCCATTTATACAAAAAACCTATATTCTGTTGAAAAAATTATTCAATGAGAAATTTTTGACCAGCTCTAAATAGGAGTCTCTTTTTAAGTACACTTTGAGGAATACTCAATCAGCTCTGAAAACATCTCTTTCCATGAAAAGGGAGTGAAGTCTAAAATTGGAACACAAGAATAAGTGTCTTGTTAGTTCTGTCATTTTCTATGTAACACCAATGTTTGTATTTTTTATAACAGGCTTTGTTCATATTTTGATTTGTTATAATGGAGAAAAGACAGTATACTGTGTAATTATGATCCTTTGGATTAGTAAATAGATAAGTGCTGAATTAGACATTAGGATATAACTATGGATTTACGAGAAACAACAGATTCAGGAAAAAAAAATAGAAAAGAGCAAGAGAATTATCCAGAATATCTCCTGGATGTAGCAGGACTTCTCACTACACCATTCTCAGTGACATCTGACTTAACTTTTCCTGGAACAGCTGCAGATTACAATCTTCCAAGGTTGTCCTCATGGCCTTGTCCCCCCTCTTCATGGGGAAGCAAGCCAGTACATTTCCTTCATCCAATATCTCTGGATAAAATGGTTCAGTCCCCATAAATCTCTTTCATGGAATTTTCTAGTTCTACCAGCTCTCATTCTTCTAACAATGGCACTAAAGAGATTTCAGTGAATCCCACCTTTTCCTTTAAAATTTAACGCATACTGGAGCCGAGATGCCCCTGAGTATAAATAGCTCACTGCATTCTGGGAAGTCTCAGCTCTAAGGAGCTTTACATTTTAAAGGAGGAGTTCATCAGGACTACCACAACATTTCCAGGTCCCTCTGCTGGAGATTGTGAAGTGGTGGCTGGCAGTATAGCTACCCAAGACACTGCTTTTTAAGGGATTTTGGGGCTATTTGCTTCCCCCTTAATGAAGCAAGAGGTTGGAGTGAATTAGTCTGATACCTCCTGAGGAGTCTGAATGGGTACTCCTGGATTATCCAGAAGTTTCCCCATAGGAAGAACTTCCACAACTAATGAAAGTTGAGCTGTGGAATGGGGGTTGGGGCATATTTTGGACCTCCCATTTTCCCTCTGTGCTGGAGGGAGATATTGCTGGGGAAGAGAGGGTTTCTTTATCTGAATTTTCCCAATCCTCTTTTTCTAATCTATTCTATCCTATTTGATGAACCCTGCAGTATCAGTGCAATCTAAACCACCTTAGAGTAGGCTTGGTTCTAGGGAAGGGTTAAGGTTCTGGGATTCTTGTTTTATTCTGAATCAGTTCACACACCTCCATTACACCACATAATTGCTCTTAGTGTTAACAGTTTTCTCAATCCCTTCTTTCTTTGCTTCAGGCTATTGTTTCTTGTCTTCCGAGACTGTGACATATCCTGCCTCCATTTATTTATTATCTGGAATACATTTATCTGTCACCACAGAGTCATCTCTTTTCTATGCTACAATATATAAGTATAATTCCCTCTCTCTCTCCTATGTCTTAAAAGTAATTTGGGTGGATTTTCACAGGGATCCCTGACACAATGACCACTCTTCCTAGCCAAATTTCAAGTCCCTGCTTTAATACATGGGGACACTAGAGCTTCTTAAAAATAAATGTTGCCAGAATTTCTGTAAAAGGTCAAAACAACATTTCCCCCTCCCCGTCTCCCCAGTCTCATTCCTGGATATGGTTGAGCTGTTTTGCTGAAATTTTCCAAAATAAAGAAATTCATCATGAGGCAGACATCCAACATGGAAAATTTCAGCCCAAACATTTGAAGTTGCAACTGAAAACAGGGGCTTATCATGGGAACTCATAGGAAATCTTAATAATAGTCCATGCTAGCAGGTTTCAGCAACCTTAATGTTTTTCCTATTTTCATCAACCTAGCTTTCCCCAGTAAATAGTATCAATGAGTCACAATTTACAACTGTGTGGTTTGAAAGTCTATTCTGAGGCTGGGATGTGGTCTTAAGCAACTGTCAGGATAGAGAATATGAGTGATGCAACAGGACACTTTGAAATAGTTGGAGAACTCTGCCATGAGAGTCTAAGGGTAGTCTTCAAGGACATGGATTCAACAGCATGCTGCACCATCCCCTGAGTCAATGGATTGGAAATATCTTTTGAATGTTGCAGACCTAACAACAATGAATTCTTTTTAGGGAAGCAGAACATATAACACGAAAATACCTAGGTGGTTTTGTAATAAACTCTGGTGGAGATATGAAGCAGAAAGAACATTTTCTCTTATTTTAAGATTAGTTGATCTATTTTTAACATCCATGAATATGAAATGAGGACTTGAATTGCCTTTGCCCCCACTTTTGCTATTGGCAAAATACCAAAACCAAATAAAAAACCTCCGGGCATGTTGCATTTGAACAGCAGGAACACTGTAGAGCTACTTCTTGGCTACCACGTTTAAAGGACATATTGTTCCTTGATAATATTGAGCAGAGCACAACAATTCAATGAGAAATTCCTGCTGTTAACATATTGTGAAAACCCATCTAGATTATAAATTTTCTTATGATTAATTGCAATCCAATGGAGATAAAGCACTGTAGATTTAACAGTGGAATTATTTACTTAACTAATTTCCTGTGTGTGTTTTGTGTATTTTCACACTTAACTTTATATTTTATAGTGGGATATAGCAGTCAAATCAACACAAAGAAATCAACAAACAGGGCCAACTTCTGTAGTCTTCAAATCAAACAAACTCCAAACCTTGCCAAGTTCATCATCTGAAGCAAGCTCACTACAGAGCAGGACACCCCGACTCAAAATGGCACCAGACCTTGCCATAACAACAGCTGGAAAACCTGCAGCCATATTTCCAGTGCTATGATGATCAATACCTCCGACACCACATTTTTCAAGATCAATGAGTCCGACTCAGGCCTGTCACAACACATGGTGTACCTCATCAAATGCCCCAACTAGACAGGGTGAAACTAGACAATCATTACATTCTCAAATGAACTCACAGAGAAAAAAGTTAAAAGACAAAACCGCCATATCATCCACAGGCAAACACATTTCACAAAATGATCAGTCCATATTTGACTTCTCAGTCCTCATCCTCAAAGGAAACATGGAAAACACCTTCAAAAGACAAGCCTGAGAGCTTAAATTCATAACTGCTAGACACCAAAAATCACAGAATCAATGGAGACAATGGTTTTCTGTCTTGATACAACAATCTGTAGCCCAATAACTCTCCTTTATCCTATGACTGCTGAGGTGTTTATTGTGCACTTCAGTTTGAAGGTTTCTTGCAACATTTGTTAACTCCTTATTCTTAACAATCTGTTCCAGCTTATATTTACCTGTGATACTCTGATTACCTTTCTCAGCACAAGAAAGAGCTCTCCGGAGCATGAAAGCTTGTCTCTTTCACCAAGAGAAGTTGGCCCAATAAAAGATATTACCTCATCCACCTTGTCTCTCTCAAATCAATGGGAGTTTGGCTAGAGTAAAGATGAATTTGGCCCTCTGTGCCATTTAAGAAGAATAACACAGTGTGTTAAAAATTGTTTGGCAACCTGGAAGTCCTTACTGTCGGAGAAAAAGAGAGTGACAGTAAAAGACAGTAAAATGATTTTATCAGTAGTTGCCAATAAAGGATTATCTATTGTGTCCTTTATGTACATTCACAGGGATGTAGTCTACATTGCAAAACAATTCCTTGAGTCCATCCTTCTAGACAGCAATGAAGAAGCAACTCCCAGTCTCCAGAGAAATCAAGGACAAGGGTATATGTTTACATTGCAAACAGAGGTGTGTAGCGTTCATGTAGGTATACCCACTCTAGCTTTAATCTAGCTAGTGTGGCTAAAAATAGCAGTGAAGACGTGGTGGGACAGGCCTGCCCCGAACCCTGGGGTGTTGCTAACCTGCGCCAGGGCCTGTGCTGCTGCATCACGACTACTATTTTTAGCCATGCTAGCTACAGAAAAGTTAGTGTGGGTATACCTACCCAAGCTGCACTCATGCCTCCAACTGAAGTGTAGACATACCCTTAGTCCCTGATTTCTCCTGGAGACGGAATGCTTCACATTCGCTAGCTCACAACACTAGACTTTACTGACAGGATTTGTTGGGAGAGGATGAATTTGCTGCTTCATTGCTGTTCATCTGGCCAGAAGGATGGACTCAAGAAATGTCTTTTGTCCACATGCAGGGATTTATTTTCTCCTCTGCCTGGGGAAGCGAAGCTCTCCTGATCTGGATCCATTCCTGGCTCCAGTGGGAAGAGGAACCAGGGATCCTTGCATATACCATGCCTTTGGAGAAAGAGACAAGACAACAAGCAAGGACGTTTTCTCCTCTTCTTCAAAGGTTTCTGGATACACTACTCAAGAGTTGGAAAACTATTTGAAAAAGTTTATGAATCTTACAACAATTTTGAACTTTATGAAGTTCCACCCTCTGTACTGAGAGAAAATCACAACATAGAGCTACTATCCTAGATGATGATCGAGATACTGCCTCTGTCACCTGTGGGTGATACTACAAAAGAACTGTGATGTTTTCTCTCTTTCTGATCTTTCTTGTAAACCTCTAATAATGTGAGGCACAGAAATCTCAAATACTGTACAATTTATAAAGCAGTTCCAAGAAAGTAATAACTGAGGGAGTTCCAGACAGTAGGACTACAAGCCTAGGGGGATGTATAACCCTGAACACCGACGTACATATACCCACTCTCTAGAGGCTAAATTCAGAGATGATGGAAATGGTGGTTTATAATAAGTTATACTTCTGTAGGTGGGTGCAACTTACATGTGAAGTGGTGTAAGGGAAATAGAGCAGGAACAGTATCAAACAGGAAGATGAAATAAGATGTAAGATAAAAGTGATGGGGGAGGTGGGAAGGAAGAGGGTTGTTTGTCTTTATTTTACCTTTCTGCTAGCTGCTTTTCCTGCTACACTCACCCCTTCTGTACACTTGCCATGTAGTCATGCACAAACACACTTTACATGTAGAATTGACATCTCTGTGTCCCCTTTGAATTTTGTTCCATGCCTCTGATTTCCCTTGTAAAACTAAAGTAGGATGCCATGTGAGAAGAAATATTAATAATAAACAATAGTTATTAACAACATAAAAAACCAGCACAGTTCTCACTAATAGGGGAACTACAAAGACATAAAAAGGATCCAGGGCCAAAAGTCTGACTTGTGCAAATAAATGGGGAGTAGTTTTTTTCTGACCATTTTCATATTGCTGAAAGAAAGGAAGAAAAAACTGAACACAGTTGCTTTTCTGAAAACCAAGTATCACCGGCTTTCCTAGCTCACTGAGGGCTAGTCTACACTACCCGCCCAGATCGGCGGGTAGAAATTGATCTCTCGGGGATCGATTTATTGCGTCTCATCTAGACGGATAAATCGATCCCTGAATCGACGCGCGTACTCCCACCTCGTCAGGAGGAGTAAGCGCCGTCGATGGGGGCGCCGCGGCAGTCGATTTGCCGCCGTCCTCACAGCAGGGTAAGTCGAATAGGATACGTCGAATTCAGCTACGCTATTCGCATAGCTGAATTTGCGTATCTTAAATCGATCCCCCCCAATGTAGGCCTAGCCTGAGATAGAAACAAGAAGAAACACCTTGTGACTTAATGGTTTGACTGCCACTAAGAAACCAGCCAAATTCCAAATGCAACATGAACCATAAGAACTTTACATTTTTCACACATTCGGATACTGCAATAGCTTTTGGGCTAAATAATTCTTTCACTTACACAACGTTAACAGCTTTAGTACAAACATTCGTTAAGAGATCTTCTGAAAGTTAGAATCTCTCTCTTGGCTTTAATTTATTTGTCTTCCATATAATTTCAAGAGTGAAGGAATAAGCCAACAATCTAAATTAAGTTTATTGTGGGGTTTAGTAAAATTTGTATTTTCATTTTTTTAGCATTGGTTAACAGAGAGCTGCTACTCACTGCTGCCATCTACTGGTTGAGAGAATTCTTCCTGGAGTCCTGCATGAACGAAAACTGATAATGGCAGGAGAGAGATCACTTGATCATTGCCTGTTAGGTTCACTCCCTCTGGGGCACCTGGCATTGGCCACTGTCGGTAGATAGGATACTGGACTAGATGGACCTTTGGTCTGACCCGGTATGGCCTTTCTTATGTTCTTATGTTCTAAGGAGATAAAGTTACTTCTACAACTCTTTATCTTTAAAAGTGCTCATCAGCTCAGAAAGGCTGCATTTTTGTCTGAGTGCAGCTTTCCATTGTCTGTTTATCAGCAGAAGAGGAAATGAAGTTTAAAGGCAGATGATAGTAAAGAAAATGATGACTTGCTGGTTGCAGCAACAGTTTGAACAAAAGAAAAAGATTTGATTGAATCTTCAATTCACCATATAGTTGGGGCTTTACTTGTTCTAGCCCAGCAGTCTTCAAAACTCTGCTATACAAAGAATTACCATTACTATCAATCTATATCAAAGAGAATACAGATTTGCAATGCCACGCTCAATTTTATGCTTTAGAAAAAAGAGACTATGTCCTTAAGGCTGTGTTCACCACAAAATGCTTGTTCCCTTTCATTCCACATAAAGCCAATGGTGTGTTTCAGCACTGGAACTTAGCTGGAAAACAGAAATACTTCTCTGGAGCTCATTAGGCTTTGGGGAGCTAATTGAGATGAGCCTGTTAATGAGTCTCTCCTCTGCCTTTCACATTATTCAGGTGAGTTGAGAATTAGCTCTTCATTGCTGTAGAATTAAGACTATAATAATAATGGGCCAAACTCTGAAGTGGTTACCCTGGCAGTTTTCTGTCTCCTGGAGCTCGGCTATTTGACTGAGTCAGGACTTCAGGATTTGGCTCAGTAATAATTTTTATTGTTGTTGCTTGTTTCAAATATTTAGTTGAGATACAAGATATAAAAGCAGTCAATAAGTCAGTCACTGTAGACTAAAGCTAGTCAGAAAATGTTTTCCCCCTCCTCCATGGAAAAAATTGACTTTTTTGCAAAATATCAAGAACTGAAACATTTTGATTGTAAAATGCTTCTGTGGTACCTCATGATTATTTTAGTTTGGGTGCCTTATGCCCCCATTCTCTTCTATAGGCCAGGCTCCCTCTTTGGATTATATCTCCCATGATGCTGCATGGGCCCCGGCTCTTAAAGGGCTTGTCTTCACTACGGGGGCATGTTGACCTAAGTTACGCTACTCCAGCTACATGAATAACGTAGCTGGAGTCGACTTACCTGGGTGTCTTCACGGCGATGAGTCGATGGGTCGACTTCCCTTACTCTTCTTGGAGAGCTGGAGTACCAGGGTTGACCGGAGAGCACTCGGCCATCGATTTAGCGGGTCTTCACTTCGCAGCAGCGTCAATCTCCCCGTAGTGAAGACCAGCCCAGGGAGGCATGAGATGGAGGTTCACTAGGGAGCGTAAGCAATAGAGGAAGATTGGGATATGAGGCAACTGAACAACTACCTCCATTAGGCACCATGATGGGATTTCAGAATATTTTGTTTTTTGGGAAAAATATTTGCTTTTTGGTTGTAGACATGTTATTTTAACAAAACAAAAAACAAAATCTATATTTTGTAAGGAAAGCAAACTTTTTCTGTGAAACATTTCATTTAATTGAAACCTCAGTTTTCTGTTGAAAAACAGATGGAAATTTTTCTACCAGTTCTAGTGCAGCCCCAGACACAGAAGTTTAAGATAAACTAGTGGCATTGGTTGGTTGAATTACTTGACATGCATAGTCTCTTTTATACATATGAGTAAATAGCATAGTGGTTTTATATATATATATATATATATTATGCGATGCTA
>NW_020664417.1:2435964-2459977 GCF_002925995.2 Terrapene triunguis | reverse complement strand
TAGCATCGCATAATATATATATATATATATATAAAACCACTATGCTATTTACTCATATGTATGAAAGAGTACACACACACACAAACTTTTCAAGTCTCCATCCAGCAAAATTGTTTGGGACACTTTGTAACATTTACCATAATTAAACACATCATAAAAACAAAGAGATCATCTGACTCACATTATATAAAAAAAATGACGGATTCCAACAAGGGTAGTGAAAAGAGAGAGGGGGAGAGAAAGCTAGTAAACATGTGGCCAAGAAGTGTGATAACAACCCTTTCAACTCCCCCAAAAATCTAAAAAGTTTTGTGGTTTTCCTTTAAAGTGAAAAGAAATTGACTAAGATAGATGAGAAAGGGGTGGGACAGCAAAGGTCTGATCTTTGGTAACCTAAGATGCAATTGTGAGATCCTTAAAATGTAGATTGTTTACGAGCATAGACGTCTATCAAGGTGAGGCACAAGGAGTTCTTGAATGTAGTACACGATTAAGAGTTTTTAAAACACAACAGTGTTTACCTGAAATCAATCTGCCACTTTGTAAATGGCCAGTATGAAGAACACCAGGCATGCATAATAAAATCATGGTTTCAAACCAGTGAGCAAATGGGCTGCTGCAAGCTGGAGGTGACAGAGATTCCCAGATGAATGCCTTGCTAAGAATGAATTATAATATTTGAGCCTTGTTACCATGAGAGTGTGTATTGTTGTTCTGAAGATGTCACAGTTTAAAGAAGGGTACAGCTTCTGCAAACTGTACAACAGTAAAAATGTTTTTCATATCATATTCTTCATGTGGTTTTCAATGGCCCAGGTGGAGCCACAGGGAATGCCAAGATTGTTTCCTACTCACCACCTCAACTGTGTTGTCTTAATAATAGGCTATTACAGAGAGATGTGGAGCATTCACAACTGCCACTGAAACCATAACAGTGATCTGTAACCATCAGCAAGACTTTTGTTTTTCCACAGCTGAAGTCTGAGGATGTCTGATTTTGAGCATTCCTCTAGAGCAGGGATTATCACTTCTCCATAGCGTGGACCACATATTAACTGAAAGCTTGTCTCCTGGAGCACTTGCCCTCCCATTTGCAGTTGTGATCCCTGAACTTATTAGCATCAGGACAGTATTACTTATGTATTTTTGCTGTCTTGAATGTGAAGAATATTTTCTCCTTTTTGAAATAAGTTAATTGCACTGTCTCTCCTTTTTGCTCTTCATTTCATCTCCAGGGATAACAGTTTGAGAACCTTGCTCTGAAGCAGAGATCAAACTTACATGATCCCTGGACCATGGGATATATTACCATGCTGCTTATGTTTATGTCATGCAAACATTAAAGCATAGCCAGGAGGGTAAGCCGCACTCAGCTAAAGAAAATTGGAACTTGCTATTCATTTCCGAGCCATTTTAGCAATGGTGGCATGCTGGTAGATTTGGTGTCCTCCTTTTTATGCTACTCAAGATGCAATCCTGCAACTGCAAAGTTCTCCTTTAATGGGATTAGCATCTATTTACCATAATGAGCACATTACTCTAGCCTTTTAGCCTTTGCAGAGCATTATATGTCATATTATGCAACCTGCCTGCACCTTCACTAGATGAGCGTTCCTGGGAGGAACATGCTGAGGCTCTAATAAAATTCTGACCACGGCATTTGTATATTCTTCCTCACCTTCTTTCTTGCAGTTACAAAGGATTGCACTATTGCTGTAAATTATCTGAGCATCGTTTGCTGTGTTTGGTGGTAGTGTAGGCTTTCAATGCACCTTTTCTAGCTGCTACTCAGCATGTTTTCAGAATGAAGGTGGGGACCTGAATTTTATAAGTTTAATTCTTTTTTAGTGTGTGTAGAGACAGAGATTACGTTAGGAGAGTCCCAATTTTATTTATGGCTCCAATATTACTTCCCACTTTTACTCATGGGGATCATGACTCACCAGCCTTGTTATGCATTCTCAAGGTCCTTTGTGAACTCGTCTCCTGTTATGATCTTTTAGATATAAATATATCCTAATAAATTATGTATAAAGCTACCAGTTGAAAATCTTATTCATCCTGGGCTTAAAGGAAGAAAAATCAAGCAACTCAAACATTGTCACCAGGTCAGGTGATGCAAAGCTGTGTTTTTGTGACAATAGAAGCTGCCATCTCAGATGATATCCAGATTGGACAATTCCCCATCTAGTCCAGTGACCTGTTTTGGGCATTGGCCTGAAGTAGGAGTATTAGAGGAATGTAAAAACCTTCAGGCAGTACCTAAAACATTGGGAGAAAATTCCTCCTGATCCCAACTAGCAATGCATCAATAGTTTTATATGTAATGTAGTTGATAATCACATTCAATTTCAGGAACAGTGCACCCACCTCACATTGTTTTAAGTTCTTGGAGTGGAGGTGTTTGGCACAACTCTCAGTTCTAGAACCCCAGACTCGACAAGTGCATTATATCCAACAGTCCTCACAAACTGGAAAATTTTGAGCCAGTCCCCTACTGATGTATGACCAAAATTGGGATCACACACAAACTTGCACTTGTACTTTGCAGATATGAGTACCTGCTAAAAATTCTAACAAATACCTGTACCCTTCAATTAAGCTAAGAGTTGCACCTGCACAACTGTTGGCATTTACCCACAAAATCCATTGGCCTCAATGGGTTTTGCTGGTGCAACAGCTAACATTAGCATAAGGGCAGGAGATAGAGCATTTAGAAAGAACTCAGAAGTGTTTGCACCTGTGAAGTGCAGATGCAAATTTATCCTGGAACAATTTTGCACGACAAAGGGGAGGCAGAGGGTAAAAAAAACGGTACAAAATAGCAAATAGTGTTCTGTGCCAATGAAAACAATATGTTGCTGACTTGTCAAAATGCTTGATGCCCTTATTGTATTTCCAGATTTATCTTTTATCAAATCACAAGAAAATTCATCAGTATCCAATATGCCTTTGCTGATTTTTAATTAGGAATGAGACACAGCCAAAGTATTTGTTTTTCTAAAAGTAGAAGCTGGAGGTTTTTTTCTTGTTCTTTTATCTACATTACAAATGACTGAAAGCTGAATATAAACAAAGTGACATCTTGAGCGACACAAACAAATGGGGCTATGTTCATGGACAATGACCTTCAAAATGCTTAAATAAAGGTCTGTGCTCTGAAGTTACATTTTAGCTGGAAACTGTTTAGATTTGTAATATATTTCCATATTTATGCAACACTTAGTTCTATTCTCTCTATATAATGAGAAAAGGATACCTGCCTATCCCAGACTTTAGATATGTAGAGGTGCTTTTTAATGACTAGCATCAATGTAATTCCTTATGGCCACAGTAGGAGATATCACTTATCACCAAACTTGGACTAACTTATAGGAAGGAATTTTGTTTGAAGTCAGATTGCTACAATGAATTCAGGATTCAGATTTTTTTTTTTTTTTTTTTGCAGAGAAAGAATCAAAGAACTCTTGACAATATTAGAAGCTTTAAATTACATTAAAGGTATTTCCCAGAAAAATCCAGTCATTCAAGAAAAAAATAGAACAATGGAAAATAAATCAGTGCAGCTCCAGTGAAATCAATGTTGCTATATTGTTTACTCCTCATAGCCTAGAAAATGACAATTGGCTACTAGAAGGATAAAGGCCAGTTTAGATAGACAGACAGATTTGTACAACTTCTATCTAGGATCATACATGACAGTTTCTATAGAACCCACCATAACAAACCAACACATGCAGAAAAGCATATAAACCCATATTATATATTATATGTCCATTTTTTAAGAAGAAAGGTTGAGGTCATTGTGCAAAATATGCATGTGCTGTTACTACAATTGTGCATGCAAGCCCACCTCCATAATTTGTTGTTTTCCTCATGTAACTGTGGTAATTTCTTTTAGCATGTGTGTGAGACAACTTTGTGAATAGATGATGGTCTAACTTTTTAAAATTTGTCCATAAAAATACTCATATAGTTTAGAAAATTATACCACACTTAAAAAAAATTGCTATTTTTACTACCATACATTATTTAGGCTGATTTTCATAAAAGACTTTTTAATTAAAACTAAGAGTCAGTAAACTATACATATGTTAGACCAATGGTTCTCAACCAGGGGTCCGGGGCCCCCTGGGGCAGCCATGAACAGGTTTCAGGGGGTCCATGAAGCATGGCTGGTGTTAGGCTCACTAAGGCCCAGGGCAGAAAGCCAAAGGCCCGCCATGCGGGACTGCAGCCCGGGGCCCTGAGTCCCACCATCCGGAACTGAAGGCTGAGGAACTTAGCTTCATGGTGCCCCCTGTGGTATGGAGCCCAGAGCAATTGCCCTGCTTGTTAACCCCTAACACTGGGCCTGGCTTTTATATGTAGAAAAACAGTTGTTGTGGCACAGGTGGGCCATGGAGTTTTTATAGCATGTTGGGGGGGCCTCAAAGAAAAAGGTTGAGAACCCCTGCTGTTAGACAACCCATTTTGCTCCTGTTTTTCAAAGAGAGAAACAGAATCCTTTCATATTGTAATTAAAGGTTGATAAAATTCAATAAATAGATTAAGTTCATTTCACTTCTACAGTAAATAGACATCTACAATATCACCCTGGCTTATGTGAAGATGAAAATAAATAGTTATAAGAACTCCCTTTTACCAAGCTGACAACAATCAAGTCTGTTTATTCAGAAAACAATTTGTCTGAAGAATAAGATATAGAACATAGGCTAAGTTTTCAAAAGCACCTAAGTGACATGAATCAAAGTTCCACTTTCAAGAGTCACTTTGGCACTTAGGCTTCTAAGTTCCATTAACTTTCAATGAGACAGGCTCCTACTGGCCAAATTTTTGAAGGTATTTAGGCACTTAAAGATGCAGATAGGTATCTGGTGGGATTTTCAAAAGGGTCTAAACAGGTTAGGTGCATAACTCCTATTGAAATCAATGGATCTTTAACTACCTAAATATCTTTGAGGTATTTGAAAATTTGGTCCTGAGTGCATAAATCACTCTTGAAAATAGAACTTAAGCCGCTAAATCACTTAGATGCTGTTGAAAATTTTACCCAGATTATAGTGTCATATTTTACCAGACTCAAAAGTGGAGTACTTTGCATTTGTTCTTATTGAATTTCATCCTATTTACTTCAGACCATTTCTCCAGATTATTTTGAATTATAATCCTATCCTCCAAAGCACTTGCAACCCCTCCCAGCTTGGTATCATCTGCAAAGTTTATAAGTGTGCTCTGTATGCCAGTGGTTCTCAAACTAGGCCGCTGCTTGTTCAGGGAAAGCCTCTGGCGGGCTGGGCCAGTTTTTTAACCTGCCGCGTCCGCAGGTTCGGCCGATCGCAGCTCCCACTGGCTGTGGTTCGCCGCTTCAGGCCAATGGGGGCTGCAGGAAGGGCGGCCAGCACGTCCCTCAGCCTGCGCCGCTTCCTGCAGCCCCCATTGGCCTGGAGCAGTGAACCGCAGCCAGTGGGAGCCGTGATCGGCCGAACCTGCGGACGCGGCAGGTAAACAAACCGGCCCGGCCCGCCGGGGGCTTTCCCTGAACAAGTGGCGGCCCTAGTTTGAGAACCACTGCTCTATGCCATTATCTAAATCGCTGATGAAGATATTGAACAGAACTGGATCCAGAACTGATACCTGTGGAATCCCACTCATTATGCCCTTCCAGCATGACAGTGAACCACTGATAACTACTCTCTAGGAATGATTTTCCAACCAGTTTTGCACCGACCTTATAGTAGCTCCATCTAGGTTGGATTTCCCTGGTTTGTTTATGAGAGTGTCATGTGAGACAGTATCAAAAACTTTACGAAAGTCAAGATGTACCATGTCTACCGCTTCCCCCCATCCACAAGGGTTGTAACCCTGTCAAAGAAAACTATCAGGTTGGTTTGACATGATTTGTTCTTGACAAATCCATGCTGACTGTTACTTATCACCTTATCTTCTAGATGTTTGCAAATTGATTGCTTAATTATTTGCTCCATTATCTTTCCGGGTACAGAAGTTAAGCTGACTGGTCTGTAATTCCACGGGTTGTCCTCATTTCCCATTTTATAGATGGACACTATATTTGCCCTTTTCCGGTCTTCTGGAATCTTTCCCGCCTTCCATGACTTTTCAAAGATAATTGCTAATGACTCAGATATCTCTCCAGACAGCTCCTTCAGTATTCTAGGATGCATTTCATCAGGCCCTGGTGATGTGAAGACAGCTAACTTGTCTAAGTAATTTTTAACTTGTTCTTTCCCTATTTTAGCCTCTGATCCTACCTCATTTTCACTGGCATTCACTATGTTAGATGTCCAATTGCCACCAACCTTCTTGGTGAAAACCGAAACAAAAAAGTCATTAAGCACCTCTGTCATTTCCACATTTTCTGTCATTATTTCCCCTCATCATTGAGTAATGGTCTTACCCTGTCCTTGGTCTTCCTCTTGCTTCGAATGTATTTGTAGAATATTTTCTTGTTACCCTTTATGTCTCTAGCTAGTTTGATCTCATTTTGTGACTTGGCCTTTCTAATTTTATCCCTACATACTTGTATTATTTGTTTATATTCATCTTTTGTAATTTGACCTAGTTTCCACTTTTTGTAGGACTCTCTTGATTTTTAGATCATTGAAGATCTCCTGGTTAAGCCAGGGTGGTCTCTTGCCATATTTCCTATCTTTCCTACGCAGTGTGATAGTTTGCTCATGTGCCCTTAATAATGTCTCCTAAAAATGCCAACTGTCTTCAATTGTTTTTCCCTTTAGACTTCCTTCCCATGGGAACTTACTTACCAACTCCCTCAGTTTGCTAAAGTCTGCCTTCTTGAAATCCATTGTCTTTATTTTGCTGTTCTCCCTCCTACGATTCCTTAGAATCATGAACTCTATCATTTCACTTTCACCCAAGCTGCCTTCCACTTTCAAATTCTCAACCAATTCCTCCCTATTTGTCTAAATCAAATCTAGAACAGCCTCACCCCAGTAGCCTTCTCCATCTTCTGAAATAAAAAAAATGTCTCCAATACATTCCAAGAATTTGTTGGATAATCTGTGCCCTGCTGTGTTATCTTCCTAACAGATGTCTGGGTAGTTGAAGTCCCCCATCACCACCAAGTCCTGTGCTTTGGATGATTTTGTTAGTTTAAAAAAAACCTCATCCACCTCTTCTTCCTGGTTAGGTGGTCTGTAGTAGACCCCTACCATGACATCATCCTTGTTTTTTGCCCCTTTTATCCTTACCCGGAGACTTTCAACAGGTCTGTCTCCTATTTCCATCTCAACCTCAGTCCAAGTGTATACATTTTTAATATATAAGGCAACCCTCCTCCCTTTTCCCCCTGCTTGTCCTTCCTGAGCAATCTGTACCCTTCTATACCATTATTCCAGTCATACGTATTATCCCACCAAGTCTCTGTGATGCCAACTATGTCATAGTTGTCTTTATTTACTAGCATTTTGAGGTCTTCCTGCTTATACAGGTATCTAAGATACTGATTTGATTCCCCACCCCCAGTTCTGTCTTGTCTCTCCCTTATACCTGCTATAACCATGCTCCTCCCCAGACTTGGATATGGGTTCTCCCAGGGTTCCATGTTTTTGACTTACCTGTGGGCTTTAGTCACCTGCCCCCTTCGAATCTAGTTTAAAGCCCTCCTCACTAGGTTAGCCAGTTTGTATCCAAATATGCTCTTCCCCTTCCTCAGTAGGTGGATCCCATCTCTGCTGAGCAGTCCTTCTTCCTGGAACAGCATCCCATGGTCAAGGAAGCTGAAGCACTCCTGGCGATACCATCCTCGCAGCCAGGCATTCACCTCCAGGATGCATCTGTCTCTGCCTGATCTGATCTGTGTGGATGTTGGGAATCCACAGGGTTTTGAGGTATATCCCCTTGCCATTCCATGTGGGTGAGGAAATTAGGGGAAGGGAAGGAGAATAAAGAAGAGATTTATCCAATGGAGACTCACAGAATATCTTGTTACCATAGGTGTTTTTTTCTGCTTAGGCATTGGCATTTTCTGTTTCAATAATATTTATTACATAGCTACAGCATACTGTATAGTTACTGTATTTAAACCTAATAGAATAAAGGGCTAGCCATATTTTTTTGTTAATTATAGTAGCTAGGACTTTGTATTCTTAGCAATTCATTTTGCAAGCAATATTTTCTGTACCCCAAAGACAAGTCCCATAGCCAGATGAGTCAAAATGCATTTTTAATACAGCCAGTATTCCCTATGGTACAGTTGTGATACTTTTATATTTTTTATACAAAGAGATGTGCCTTCTGGGCATCAAGTTTTCAGGTTTAAACAAGACCAAATTGATTTTGTGGCTGCATCAGTGGGTTGGTTTTTTTTTCTTTTTTTTTTTTTTTTGTATGAGGTCTATGTTAAGTATTACTTTAATTAAATGTCAAACCCAGCTTGGCTCTGGAAACACACTATATGCCTGGTGTATGAGGAAAAGCTGTCAGCTCAACTCTCCTCTTGTCAAATTGCCATCTGTCTTACAGTGATTAGTTTAGGCTAAAGGTTCACTCTTTGGCAGGGTACCATTTCAGAAATGACTCAGTATTATACAGTTTGGGGTACCAAAATGTGACACTACCTATTTGTCTTCATAAGGCTGAGATTTATCATTCTAAATTATTTAAGGATATTTTGAGAACTTTCCTTGCCAATGAATTAGAAACCTGAAATCCTGCTCAGAATTAGGACACAGGAGCTGAAGGTGAAATCATTCACAGCTGCAATTTCTCTGCACTCTGCTTTTAGTGGCCCCATGATTTTGGTTGACCCAAATGATATTCTGATTTAATCCAGATATACGTCACCACATTCTGCACTTTAATAGGCTGGTGGCCTAGTGGATGGAGCAGGTTTCTGGAACAGACTTCTGATTTCTGTCTAAACCACTGTTGATTTATTGTGTGGATTTGGGCAAGTCACTTAAAAGAGGCACAGAACAGGTACAATTTTATATTAATACCCCACAGGCCTTAGGCCCCATTCAGCAAGTACTTAAGCCATTGCCTAACTTTAAGTATATGAGTACTCCTGTTGAAGTTAATGGGACTAACTCACATGCTTAAAATTAGGTATGGGTTTAAATACCTTGCTGAATTGGAGCCTTAATAATTAACACTGATAGCATGATTAGATGAAAGACTCTATATAATAAGTAACCATTAGGCCAAATCCCATGTGAGTTTTTCAATAAGGAATGCAGCATTTGGTCCAATGTTATTAATTATAGTAATAGTATTACATTTATCATTAGTAATATAATATCACAAATAAAGTAAAAGGAAAAATCTATTTATACTTTTGTATCTTAAAAAAATCCAAATAGAAAACAAAGATTCAAAACAACCTCCACCAAGCCTTCTGGCAAGAAGCATCCCAATTTATAGAACAATTGTCAGTTGTTCCTTTACATAATGTATTCTGGATGCTTTCAGTGGAAAAAGTAACTGATTCCTGTTGAAAATGCAAAGGAAACTCGCTAGACTACTAGGAAAATGGCACAAATCCTTTAAACTGAGTATTACACACAGTAAATAGGTATATATATTGTACACACATAAACTAAATCTAATTAAGCTTCAAGCACGGTTTTTTCTTTGAAAGCTGAAAGTACATAGGATGAATATTTTACCTTTTGACCCAAATGCGGAAGAGACAAGGCTAGTAATAGGTCTCATTCTGAATGTATTGGAAAATCCAAGATGTGCTTAAGAATGAAAAAAAAAAAAAAAAAAAAAAAAATTAAGAGCAGCAACTTTCATTTACAACTATATGGGAAGTCTGTGTTGAAATGTTAATTTATTATAGAAATTGTTTATTATTAAAATTAGAACCACATTTTTGAAGCTCTATCGTGCAATAATGACTGTGTATAGTTTGCACATGCAATTAACCAAGCCATGCACAAAATCATACTAATAATGGCATGTGTACATAACAAGCAAACTAACTGGTCCTCTGTGTACGAATTTGCTGTGATTTTAAGCACAAATTCAGAAATTGCAAGCAAAATTTCATTTATATACATCTTTAACCGATAACATTGTTTAAGCCATCACCAATCACTTTTTTTGGATTATCTGGAATCCATGATAAAGTGTGTAACGCCCAAGAAGGAAAGTAATCACATGTCCATTGAACAAAAAGCTTAATGACATTAATTACAATTTTTTATGTCTAAGTACATAAAAGGAAAAGTGTGGGAAAATTCTTAGTGATTTCCAGTCAGGAAAGTGTTACAGTTATTACAATTATTTTAAAGACCAAATCTCAGTTTCACTGATACATATTTATGTCTCTCCAGTCTACTCTGTGTGGATTAACAGTTAAGTAAAGCCTCATCTTTTATCTTTGTTGCATTTCTGAATCACATATAGCACACAACAAAATAATCAGAAAGCTAGTGATGGAAGAATTGCAGGATGTTCAAAATTTCAGTCTGGTAAAGAACCCAGAGGTAGGATGCTCAAGAACTGACAAATTTCGTTTTGCAATGTTGGGTTGGGAAATTCACAAGAACAGGCTTTCTAGTGAAGTTTAAGACGTTTGGTCAGGGTGAGCCCAGGAAACGCAGAAGTGTGCTGAAAAAGAATATAGATTATTAGTGAGGGGGTAGGATGGAGTAGGGGCAGTCAAAACTTTTCACAGACAGTGAAAAATGTCTTTTTTTTTTTTTGAAAACAGTAAATTCAGCCAAAACCAAAAAAACCCTTTCATTTTCAATATTTAGTGGGAAGTCTACATTTTCCATAAAAATGTTTATGAAATAGAAAAACCCATTTCCTTACCAGCTCTAATTATAAATTATTACCTATTATTATTATTGTGTGTGTGTGTGTGTGTGGTATAGGTGTAGGGTCTTTCTGGTCATTATTATTATTATTATTTTGCAATCACCACTTTGTAGACATTCAAGAAGGAGAGTCCACGGCCTGAGGATCCCAAAATCTAAGGCAGACAGACAGACAAAGTTGGGAAGGGGGACAACAAAAGGGATTCTCTGTAAACAAGTCAACAAGATTCACTATAGAAAGAACAGCAGAACTGGGGTTTTAAGAGGGACTTAATAGTAAAGAAGTCCTTTTAGAAGAGTTCTGGGAGGTTGAACCATGCCTAAAAGGCTTTATGGAAGAAGGCATGGAGGATGTTGTTCCAAGGCTATTGTGTGTATACATGTTATCTGCATGGCCTTACACTTTAAAAAAGGGGTCTATTTTGGTTCAGTTTGATTTTTTGGCAAAGAATCGGGGTGTTCTTTATTTTTTCTAATCTAGTTTGCTCATCCTTGCCGATCAGCTCCACCTCTTGTGAGAAAGTGCTATACACTTTAGGTAAATAATTCTCATTTTAGAAATTAATTAGATTATGTAGGACACAGCAATACATTTCTTTAATGGGCGGTACCCTTAATAGATTCTTGAAATAACTGGATGTCATATCAATTCACTTGAGTAGAGCTCTTTTGCACTTCACTATAGATCTTTCTGCCAGAGCCTATTAAGGTTTAACACCTCTCTTTGATTCAGCAGCTGTTTCTTCTTCCAATAAACAAGAAACTAGGATGAAGGGGTGCTTCCTTTAATAATCTCATGTCACAGATTGTGGCTGAGAGAAGGAAACTTTGAAGGGTTTAACATGAATAAGAGACATACAGTCTCACTGTTATGTGATGGGAGAATGTGATAGAATCCACTGTTAGTCTCCTTCATATGTCCTCAGCTAATTAAGACCACTATAATCACTATGTATTCATTGTAATGAAAGGATTCATACATTTTATTATGTGTGGTATTAATAGGTCATAGTAGTTTTTCATTTTTACATGCTATTGCATGGAGGGTGAACATGAACCTTCTTTGAAATTTTATTCTAAATGCTTCATTCTAATTTGTACTTCTTACACATATAAACTCTGGTTGAGCTCTCAGTTGCACATGGCAGATCATGATTTATAGTGATACAATTTATCAAAATATGTTCCACAGTTATTTGCAGTGGATAAGTCATCACTGGCTTTTCTGAGACTCTGATGCACTGTGTACAGCCCATCACCCAATTATAAGGGAATGTGTGAGGCTGTAATTGAAAAAGTTTTGTACTACTGCTGTTACTGAAGAGATGGCACATGGCTCAATAGGATTAATGGTAAAATAGCAAATTTCAGGCTAGCTTCACTGGAAAAAGAAGGAATTGTTTGTAACTGTTAATTACATTTAACTTATTTTTCCTGCTAACAGATTCTGAAAAGAGGTTCAGATATATGCTGTCTTAAATATACTGACTCATAGTCTATCCCTATGTCAATGTGGCACAAAAATGTAAGCACAAAAACGAGCACAAAAAGGAATGTGGAATAAAGACAGGCACGTACAAGCCTTCTATGCTGCTGCTTGACGATGTTAATGCTAGTGCTCACAGGGAAATTGTAGAGCTAGTGGATATTGAGCATCTTGAATTAGGATAGATTTAGATCACATTGGCACATTGTTGGAGGCGTACTTGTTTGATTTTCAATGGACCCCCATACATCATGCTGTCCCGGACGATGGAGAGCTGTGGCACTGGTGTCAGAGGTGGATTTAAGGAGAAGGGCACAATGGACTAATGATCCGTATGGGACCCAATACTAGTTCATTTGAAGGTATCTTCCAGAGTAGCTGTGTTCTACACCACCTTGGTCTCCTATTTTCAAGTTAGCATCTTCTACTCCGATTCTCGGTCTCCCTTTCTTCCCCCTCACCCATTAACTCTCTTTCTGCCCCTTTATCCCTTTCACATACTTCAGCTTATGAGGGATGAGGTGCTGTTATCTGACACATGATGGTAGCAACAGAGGAGACCTCTTTTGTTCTGAACTTTATAAACCAGGGAGAGAGGTCAGCAACACTAAGCAGACATTCCCCCTCACCCCAAGCGCAGTACGAGCTCGGAGGAGACTGGTTGCTGAAGACAGAGTCCTGGCAACTGGAAGTAGGGTTTAATGGCATTCTACACCCAATAGTTACAGTAAGTTCCAGCAGAGACTATTAACACAACTTCGTCTTTGCACATATTCATAATGTTCCCAGGCATCACCTTTTAGGATGAAATTCCCCATGAATTTCTATGAAAATCTCCCCCACTTGCTTGTGAATTCATTTGGAATAGTACTACAATAGGGATGATTTTCACCCATTGTTGTATACCACTCATTTTAATGAAATTAATATAGATAAATTTAACTAGATATGATGTGATGTCCCAATTATCTAACCATGGACAATGACCATTATTACACAGAACATGGAGGAAAAGGTATTTCCATATGTGTATTACAATTCATTTGAGTATGCTCTAACAAGCTATATTTGCAAGTACTTTTGTACCTGGTATCAGCTGTTGCTGCATAGCACTTATTCTCCTTGGGAAAGAGTTGACAGGTTCTGCTTAACTGGCTGCTTGAGACACACATCTCTTTCCCCTGCCCTTCTGGGGGATGTGCAGTTTCTGCCAGTACAGTGACGAAGGAAAGAGAGAAGCTGACTAGAGCGGCACAGTTCAATGTGCTTGGATGTCCTGCCAAGTTGATGAATGGATTGTCAGAAGTGATATTTGGGGAAAAATTGTTTTTGATGCATATGTTATAAAAATATGAAAAGTGCAGTGATGTAGCCGAATCTAAACCATTGTTATATAACAAAAGCAATGGAAGAGAAGGGGATAAACCTGCATTATACAAGTTGAATAATATATATAAATGACAGACTCAGACCAGCAAGAATGCCTTATTAACAGGCATTTCAAATTAAACTTGGACTTTGCTGACATATTAACATTTTCTGGAAATAGCAGGCCTAATAATGTACCTCAGTCGGACAATCTGCCTTATTTCAGACAGTTTAAATGTTGTTTCCTTGCATATTTATTTCAACTTGATTTGCTCAGCAGATCATGAACCAGTTGTATCTATTCTTATACGTTTTTATTTACTCATACATAGGGTGACCAGATGTCCCGATTTTATAGGGACAGTCCCGATTTTGGGGGCTTTTTCTTATATAGGCACCTATTATCCCCCCACCCCATCCTGATTTTTTACACTTGCTATCTGGTCACCCTACTCATACAGAAACATGCTTCTCCACTCCAAATTTAATTGGACAGCAATTGCAAACAAGTAAATATAACAGATCAGCTGTTTGTTCTTTTTAGGGACAGGAGGTGGGGGGTAATAGAAGCCTATCTAAGAAAAAGCCCAAATAGCAGGACTGTCCCTATAAAATCGGGACATCTGGTCACCCTAGTTCTTTTAGATGGGGTGATGTATACTTTGCTGACTCACACAAAGTAATTTACAGAGAGCAATTGTAGCTGCAAAGGCTGTATGCAGATCCTCATCTGGCCAGTTTGATTGCTGCTTTCTCAGGATTCTGGTGATGAGTTGAGGAAATATGGTGCCCCTGTTGAATTAATAAGCAGTGTCCCATTCCATATAAATTATACCAAGTGCATTTTGCATTTACTGGTCTGCAATTTTCAGTCACCAGCATGAGAGTTATTGATAGGATGCAGTCAGCTCTTTGTGAGACTGCTAGAATTGTCTCTGAGCCAAAGATCTGGCAAGGAGTTTTGAGAATCCTGTTCCATCTTGTGAAAAGTGAATGTGAACACTTGAGCATGTAAGCTTACACATTTGCTTTCTGCAACCAGTTCAGTAAGTACAACTTGATCACTTTAATGTTTTTTATGTTCACTTTCCACCAAGTAGTGAACACATCCAAAATAAGTTTATGTTTAAAACTTAAAGTAATACTGTTAGGAAACCTATTAGTATTAATTAGAACTGGGTAAAAATTTTCAGGGCCAAGTCTTGGAACCATAGAGCAGCCCGAGTGGTCAGGCTGTGCACTGGGGATCTCTTCTTCGGTTGAGAGGGAAGGAATCCTCTCTGTTTGGTTGTGGAGGGGTAACGGAGCCATTCAGGGTATGTCTACACTGTATTGTAAACTCTGGCTCTGTGAGACCCAGGCTTGTAGGCTCAGTGTTTCCAAGACTGCGCTTGAGCATCCACACCATTTAAAGTTCCGGGATCTCACAGCTGTGCTAACGTGTCTATGCTGCACCACACAGACCTTCTGACTTGGGTCTGCAGCATGAATTGCATCCATTTTGCAAAATGACAAGGCTTGGACTGAGTCACAGTAGGACTTGGGATGTGATCCACTCCTCTAGCAGGGTCCCGAGTGCTTGCTGACCCAAGTTACATTGATTTGTGTGTAGTGAAGCAGGGCTTGAGCTCATACCTGAATCAAGGCTTAGTGTGCAGTGTAGACATACCCTCAGTACCTGCTATTATGGGCTCAGGATTCAGCAGTCTTATAGGCTCATAGCTGGTGTGGAAAATGGCTGGTGGAGCCACATAATCTCAGATCCACTGCTGCATCTCTCCACACACCTCTGAATGGAACAAAACACTGCAGAACTGTATGGGATCCTTCTCCCCTTTCCCTCTTTCTCTATCAGTTCTTCACAGGCTCTGTGATGCAGACGGAAGGAGCACAGTTTGGGCCTAATACTTCACAGCTGGCATTAAATGAGAAGAATAGAAACAGAAAATAGTACACATGTGCAGAATGACCTTAAGCTCATTGTGTAGAGACCTTAAAGAATGGAATTTCCTGTTCTTGATGCTTGATTTCTTAACCTTATGTCGCGTAATTTTAGTTTTTAGATTTAATTTCCATAGTGTTGATTTCTTTTTTGCTTTTTCTCCTTTCTTTGGGTAAGATGGGAAGAAAAATTAGAAGGGTGGAGGAAAACAGATGAAAATGGGTTAAAAATGCTTCAGTACTGCAAAAGCACTATAGAGAACAGACTTGAGTCTTGACACCTTTCAGGCCCAATGTAAGATTCACCTGTTTGCAGAAACTATTGCAAAATAACAGGGTAATGTACATGTACTATCCATACTTCCTTTCTTTATACTGTAGAATAGTTTATTATATCTGAAAGAATTCTAATTTCAAAGAAAACAATAATAGTAATAATAATGTCCATAATAACTAGAAACATTTTTGGAACCTTTGTGATTCTGAAATATAAATGTAATTACAACTTTCCATGTCTGCAGAAAAGAGGTTGTTTCAGAATTTCATCCTGTGTGCTTATTGATAAAATGCCTTTAAAACTGTATTGCTTTTATAATACTTGCCTCTTTTCTTCTTCTGGAGACTACTTTTTAGCATTCTCCTTCACTGTGTATTTATATGTACTTAAGATTTCTAGTTCTTGGTGTGCAATTTTACATCCTAGACATAAAAATGAGTTTTGAGATAGTCATAAAATTCTGGAACACTTGATATATATTCTCATACATTTGAAACACCTGAAGCATAGTTCTTATGGTATGTTAACAAATGACCCAAAGCTTTATGCCATTAACCATGAATGAAATGTTTTAGTGTCTTCTAAACTCAAGCTATGTTATAATGGGATAACTTTGTATAAAATAATGCTACATGATACTCATGCAAATAAAAATTCAGTCTTCAAGTTCAGATAAAATCATTTTATCTATGGCCCTAACAATCAGTTCTGTACAGATAAGGTGTAGAAAGTGACAGTGGAGTTGGTAAGCATTATTATAAATTTAATTAGATTATAGGAGACAGAAGGATGATCCAGGGGTTATGGCACTAGCCTGAGAGTCAGGAGACTGGTGTTCAATTCCCTATTCTGCCAGGTACTTCCTGGGTGATATTTGATGGGCCATTTATTATCTCTGGGCCATTGTTTCCTAGCTGTAAAATGGGGATACATATACATGGGTGCTGGAAGTTTTAAGTTTTTGCCTCTTCAGACTCTTTTCTAAGATTGTCACCAGGTATGTAAATTAGTATGATGCCTATCATTGTTGTGTTGGGGAGACCAGTCCAGTAACAACTAGATGGAGACTACCACAAACATAACAGCTATCAGACTAATAATTTTTGGTCTCAATCAGCCTAGGCTGAATTCAAGTGGGTAAACAATATCCTATTACCAATCCCTTGGGCTACCAGTCTCCTGAAATGTCAATTTAGACATTTTTGTGCAGTAAAGTCAACAGAGCAGAAAAACAAACCTTGAATCTCTGTTTCATACAGTGGTCACAGGAGTTAAGTGAACATTTCCAAACCAAAGAACTGTAAAATGTAAAAAAATAAATGTAAAAAAAAATCACAGTGGAACAGGCCCCTCAAAACAGTTCAGCCTGACAGCTAGAGTTCAGGTAGTCTGAACCAGTAGGTCCTCCTGTAGCTACTCCTGTGGAAATGTGCATGAATAGTACAGCCACCATGTTGGGTGAGTAACTGACACTATACAGATAGGTACAAGGCCCTTGTACCTGAACAGCCACAATAGGTTACATAAGATGAAAATGACAAAGTTCTGTAAGGCATTTGATTGGGTACCACTTGACATTTTAATTATAAAACTAGAAAGATATAGAAATAACATGGCCTTCATTAAATGGATTAAAAGCTGGCTAATGGATAGATCTCAAAATGTAATTTTAAATGGAGAATCTTCATCAAACAGATGCTTTTCTAGTGGGATCTGGCAGGGATTCGTTCTTGGCCCTACACTATGTAACACTTTTATTAATGACCTGGAAGGAAACAAAAAATAATGACTGAAAGTTTGCAGATGACAAAAATTGGGGGGGAGTGGTAAATAATGAAGACGACAGGTCACTAATACTGAGCGATCTGGATCTCTTGGTAAATTGGGCACAAACAAACAATGTGTGTTTTATTATGGCTAAATGTAAATGTACACATGTAAGAACAAAGAATGTAGGCCATACTTACAGGAAGGAGGACTCTATTGTGGGAAGCAGTGACTTTGAAAAAAATTTGGGGGGTCATGGTGGCTAATCAGCTGAACATGACTCCCAGTGAGATACTGTGGCTGAAAGGGCTGATGCAGTCCTTGGATGCATAAACAGGGGAATCTCAAGTAGGAATAGAGAGGTTATTTTACCTCTATATTTGGCACTGGTGCAACCACTGCTGGAATAGTGTGTCCGGTTCTGGTGTCCAAAATTCAAGAAGGATGTTGATAAATAGGAGAGGATTCAGAGAAGAGTCACAAAAATGATCAAAAGATTAGAAAACTTGCCTTATAGTGATAGAGTCAAGGAGCTCAATCAATTTAGCTTATCAAAGAGGAGGTTAAAGGTTGACTTGGTTACAGTATAAGTATGTACACGGGGAACAAAAATTTTTTCCTTTTAGCCACCAAATGTGGAGGAACGTATCAGTTTGTATGTGTCGGTGTGGGTGTATGCACGACAGAGTAACTGTTCTACCCACCTAGGGACCACATCTGAAACTGGTCCCAGAATCAGCCTTAAGTTAAATAATTTTTCTGTTTACAAGATCACTTACGCATAACTATCTGTTATTTAAATCCTGAGAAGTCATGTTAGTTTTACCTAAAAAATTGTTTAAAGTTAAATAGAAAAAAGCTCTGTTAGCCTGAAATGTATTGGAATGTTTCATGTAATTATATCATGAAGTTTGGCTACTGCCTAACCACCTACAATTTTGGAATGCAGCCTCATAAATGTCATGAGAACTGCCGTATAAATATTAGCTTTGGTTTGAAAGTGATTTGATCCTCCCTGTACAAGCCATATGGCTGGAAAACAATTTACTGTTTATTGGCATTGAAACTGATAGCTAAACAAAGTGGGAACATAACAGTCTAGATGTATTTGTGAAGTTGAGGGAGAGGAGTTATATTGTGTGGTATATGGGGACTATAATTAGGAGTAATGGAATGAAATTAAGAATAGGAACATTTAGTCTGAAACCAGGAGAAACATCTTAGCAGTCATTTATATTAGGCTGTGGAATAGCTTTAAGGATTGGTAAAAACTTCTTTGCTCTTAAATTGTGCCTGTTCAAAGCACTAGGATGCTGTGAGGGACAGTCCTGCATCAGCAAGCTGGTAGACAGGATGATCTAATAGGGTTTTTCCATCACTATTTTGTATGATTCTATGATAATCTACCTTTGAACCAGCAGGAACACCTCTCTAAAAGATTTGTACTTGTGACAGATGGGGTGACACATAGTAGTAGATGAAGCCTATATGGGACGATTGTGATTCCACACACCTGAAAACAGCCACCCTTTTGGTCTTTTAACATATTCTCAAGCAATGTTTCTAATTTCAGTAATGGTGAAAATGGTGAAACACTGAAATAAGGATAAGAATAGTCTAAAATACCAAAACTTCACCCATCTTAAATATTTTCTGTCAAAAATACTCATTTGTGAAAATGAGATGCATTACTGGAATTTTTATTCCAATTTTATTCTATTTTATCCCACAGTAGATAAATATAAAATTGTCTTGAGATATCAAATTTCTTCCTGGTGAAACTTCCACTAGCACTATGAGATCCTTGAGCATTTTGCTTAAGTAAATGTCCTCTTCTCTTAGTTAAAACCCAAAATAATTACTCTTCCTCATTGGTCACTATTATTCAATTTCAGTTTTGATTGCACTATATTATATAATGGAAGAGACAGAGGGAGATGAACAGTAAGGTTTGATTCCACTTTTTTTCATACCCTATATACTAAAATGAAAATTCACCCACAAAAATAAATTTTGTATGGAAAAAGAAACTCTTTACTTCTATTTTTCCCCAGGAAGAGTCTTGCTAGCAAAAGGAAGATGTCATCATCATCACAGAACAGAAGAAAGGTCTCCGTAAGACGGACAGTCATGAAGGAGGTAAGTAGCAGGAGGGACTCTCTCAAAATGTTTATATCTTGGATAAGAGAAGGATAAGAGAAGGATGGGCATATGGCTTTTTGGATGCTTTTCTGAACTATCCCTGAATTGTGGATCTTTTGATATGGGCCCATAATTAGTCTTAAAACAAAACCTTAGGCTTACTCTCATGAGCAAACCCACTGAGTTTAATAGGACTATTCAAATGAATACGAGTACCTATGCACAATATGCATGTGTTTTCAGGATCAAATTTTTAGAGAGAATCTGATTTTCATATTAATTTATAAATCATGCAGGTGCTTTTGAAAATATTATCTTCCCAGCCTAAATGATTTAATCTGCAGGATAAGTTAGGATTGGCATAATTCTAACTATTTTGGGGTTGTTAATTTTTTCATGCTGTGGAACAAAGAAGATAGGCTGAGATTTTCAAAGGTACCCAAGGGAGGTACCCATCAAAACCCAGCAATATTTGAGTGACATTTGGGGCTAGTTCTCAAACCTGCTGAAATCAAAAGAAGTTTTAATGATAACAAGATTAGACTCCTAATATTTTGAAAATAAATAAATTTTGCAATTACCTCCAAATTTGTAATTTTAAAATCCCAGCCTCCATTTGATTTTTATATGCATTACAAAATATCAGACATAATATAATACACACTCCAATAAAACATGTTCAATGTATAGATCATTTGAGTAATACCATTAGTATAATAAAAAACACTATTCTAGGGAGTATCTGTTGTTCCTTTAAAGCTATAACTTTTCCTATAAGTTTTAAGTCCACGGAGATGATAGTATGATAGGTTTATAAACTACCAGAAACAAATTCCCAAGAACCTTTTCTCTCTTTCAGAAGAACAGAGATTAGAACAAGATTACACCAGTTTAGAAATCTTATGGGGATGGTACATGGCTAAATCCTCTGTTATAAGGGGAGTAAAATCCAGTCCTAAAACATAAAAGTTAGCAGAAAGTCTATTGGGGCCAGGTACTTTCCTTGCCCACAGTGATGGAATAACTAGCATAATCTTTTCTTGAGAAATATTATTCTCTAGTGAAGTAGCTTCCTTTTTTGAAATCATATATCACTAGGAATAAGCAAGGCACAATGATCATGGGATTTGCTTTCTTCACTACCATGCATATGGTTTCATATAAAATTTGGGAAATCTATTAATAGTTTGATGGCCCACTGATACAAAAGCTTTTAATGTGTGGTTGTTTTTTTTTAATGCCCTACACTGTTCTGCTTTTCAACTGCCATAGAAGGATTTTGTTGGCTTTCTCCTATTCACATATCTTGTTTTTAGCTGAAGGATACGACTTTTTTTGCAGCTCTTCTGAGACCTCTTTGTGCATTTTGTAAAGAATTAACAGTGCCTGATGCATTTTAGGATTTCTGTGTATGATCAGTGCAGAGATTCCAAACATCACAGTTTTAATGGAAAAATAAGCAGTTGTCCTCTTTCAAGGCATTTACACCATTGCATGATGCCGGTTGAAAAGCTATTTTACTGAATGACTTCAGCTTGCATTACAAAAACCACATATCTGATGCTTAATAAACTCTTCTAAAGTGGCACCTTGTAAAAAAGTCATTGCTTTAGTCTAATGAATTGGAGCTGACAGCAATGAAGAGAGAGTAGGGAAGGTAATTCCCAGCACAGAGAACAGCATGGAAGAACTGAGAAGATAATTGTGGGAGAAGTGGGAAAATGGGGCATAGAGGGTAGCAGTGCTGGCAGAGCAGAGGGGCAGTTGAGGACTTTAATGCAGAAAGAGTCAAGGATAAGTAGGGCAGGGCAGAATTATGAAAGATCTTGAGGGAGAAAACACAAAGCTTGTATTTGATGCAAAGAGGAACCAATGGAGGGAATCAAAGACATATCCAGAACAACAGGCCAGGAAGATGAGCTCAGCCCGTGTGTTGTGTGGAATGGAGCGGCCAGTGAGAAGGAAATTGCACTAATGCGAATGTGATCTTGGATGAGAGTTTTAGTTGTGTAGAACTAGAGAAAAAGGGGGTTTGAAATTTTGAGCTTGATTCTGCACTCCATGGAGTTGCCTTCAATGGGTTACAACAAGAAACAAGCCGCAGGTGTAGAGAGAAGCAGCAAGATTTAGGGCCTGCCTGGATGTGGGGGGGAAAGGAATTCTCAGTTATCCAAAGCTAATCTAAAAGAAAACCTTTGCCTTTTTCAATAAGCTCCTGTTTTTTTCCTGTGAAATGAAAAGGTCTTCAAAATTATGAAAGGTACAGCGAAAACTGATTAATCATTCCTTTTTACCTTGCCATATAATACATGAACAAAGGGGCATTAAATGAAATTAAAAGGCAATAAACTTATAATGAGTAAAATGAAATATTTTTTCCACATAGTGAAAGTCAATGAGTGTAATTTGCTGCTGAAGGGGGTCATTGACATAATTCTGTGGCTGGATTTTAAAATGTGCTAATCATTTTATGACTATTAATGCTTCGAGCTGTGTAAGTTAAAAAATGATAACAGCTTTCACATCTCATGCTTTATAATCTAAATTATTGTCTATGGGAGTCAGGAAGGAATTTCCTTATCTCTGCCCATGTTCAATGCTGTACGGTTGGTTAGGCGTATTAGGTTCTTATTTTTCCCCACCTTCTTCTTCTGAAGTATCAGGTAATGGCCACTTCTAAAGGAAGAACACAAGACTACATCGAAGGCTGGTGTAATGCATTATGACAATTTATATGTGCTCTAAGAAGAAAATAGAGGATAGTGTTGCCTAGGAAATGGGAAGTCTGCATCTCTGGTTATGGGGCTTAATCAGGGGACCTTATCTTCTTTATGCCATCAAGTCAACAATAAGCCTCAGCTGTTTCCACACAGACTTAATATAGTACTTTTAAAAGAAGATAGGAATTACTTAAATACATAGATACTATCTGAGTGCCTCGAGAGTATTTAAATATAGAAATAAAATTAGTATGCAAAAATATTTTATCATAATTTTCCACTGGCAGTCTTGCCATGAGGGTAAAGTTGTTTTGCTCATAATCTCTTGAATCACATCTTTCTATTCTGTTGTAAAGATTTGCTGATTCATTTCCTTTTCCAACCCTAAATTCACATTGCCAATATAGCCTTGTAGAAAGAAGGAGGAAAATGCACTTATATGTTTATTTATAAAAGACCAGATTATCTTGTAATTTTCCTATATAGTTCTCTACTGAGAACAAATCTAGTTTAAACTGTATCCTATTCTTACAATTCTTAAATAGTATCTTAACCTTGGACTTGTGTGAAACATTTTAGCTCACTTTTATCAAATATATTTCATATATACTTTAATCCTATTATGCCTATGAGAACCATGGGGATTGGGGTGGAAGAGAACACTGCAGGATTAGTTTGTTAGTAACAGTATTTGGGGAGTGGAAGTGTCCCTAATTCCTCCACCCCTGAGATTCTTGTTTGGGTGGAGTTTTCTATAAACAAGGTTTGGGATTTGGCAGGGTCCCAGGATTTTTGCAAACAGAACATGGTGAGAGTTTCTTCTTGCCTTTTGACAGGGACAACTCTCATTTCCACCTGGAGGAGGAAGACGACTGACCAGAATAGGAAGATAATTGTTTGTGTTTTTTATGCCCACACCCAGACTGATACCAGTGCAGGGTATTTCTGGCTGCATGTGCGGGTCTGGAGACCACCTGTAACAAACCTGAATCAAATAGGTGGTTTTGGGATGTTGTAGCAAAGGCATTGTCTGCGTGAATTTTGAAGTCTGCTAAGATAGTGAGCTTTGTGAACTTTCATCTGCACAACAGACGGTGTCAAGAACAGCACCTCTCCAAGGAAGACTTTGGTGTCTGGAGGTTTATAGGTTAGCAGAATGCCCAAGTTAGTCACTCTCAGGACACATGTGATTTTTCCTCCCCTAGAGAACCTTTTCCCACTTTTAATCCCAGATGGGAGTAGAATGTCTATTCCACCACTCCACGTGCACAAACCAGCCCTAAAGTCAATTGATCTAGCAAAAGGAAGAGGATCTTGGTGTGCCCTAGGGTCACAATAACAGCATCTATATACCCCATCACTACTGTCAGCACAGTAGAGTGTCCCTTTGCCTCAGCATTCCCTGGTTTCTGCAAAGCTGTCTGGTGGTAGCCAGTGTTAATCATTGCACCTTTCAAGCTATTTTAATTTACCCCTGAGACCAGCCCAGTAGCTAAACAGG
>NW_020664417.1:2416179-2430964 GCF_002925995.2 Terrapene triunguis | reverse complement strand
TAATCACCCTTAAGGGATTAAACTCAAAAAGCTGCTCTTTTCATGACAAGTCTAGTTCATAGACTAGGTTAATCTGGTTTTGCCAGACTGTTAAAATCAGATGATACTTGCAAAGATATTACTTGAATTTAACGCCCCTTCAGTTTTCATCACTGGTAGTTCTTCAGTCCTCAGCAGTAAAAAAAAAAAAAAAAAAAAAAAAAGACTTGAAAATAACTAAAAATGATGTTTTAAAAATAACATTTAAATTATTAAAAAATCCAATTATGAACTAATCAAAAGAGGGACTAAACTGCTGAGCATTCTTAGGCAAATCCAGATACATCTGAACACCAGGGAGATGAACTCAGGTTCTGTGAATTTATTCAGGTACCAGTAAACCTGATCTTGCCTTCTTTACTCCAGCAAAACCTAGAAAGACAGGATTTAAATCCTATGGAATAGGAGCTATACATTACATTGAACTATACATTACAAATACTGGGCAAGATTTTCAGAAGTGCCTAATGGAATAAGTTGCGTAACTTCCATTGACTTTAGAAGATCATTGGGAATTAAGAAGCTAGCTTGCTTAGGATGATTTTGAAAACTCACCCTTAGCCACTTTTTTCACCAATTAAAGTTGTAAAAGAAAAAACTGGATACATGTGAATGAATTCATTATTCCTAAGATTTCCTGTGAATTAATCATGATGAATAATTTTCAACCCATTGGGGTTTTTTTTCCCCGTAGGAGGTAGAGGAGAGGATGGTTTGGTGAACTGCTGATGTTGCATATTTGTTGTTTGTGTTATGTGATTGGTCAGAATAACGAACAAACTTTCATACACTTTTTCAAAACAATAGTAATTCAGACTTAAATTCAGGAAACTTTTGGGACTTGCTATCATTTTCAGAAAACACCTGGAAGTTATTGAAATATATGTGACATTATCTAAGCCAAGCAATCACAGCAAACTGAACTCAGTGCTCTTGTTTTCAAAAATCCTGTTTTGCTCTGCTGTGGATAATGAAGTGCCATAACTATTCAGAAGAAATTTTTTTCCCTCTGAAAAATGCAGATGCCAGTTGACTGAAAAATGTCATGAATTCACATCAATTTTGGACAAAATATAAAAGAGAAAGAAGTTCAGATATGTGAAAACAAATAAAACCGATGTTATCTAAATGAAGCATTTTGATCTTTTGGGCTAGATTCACAAAGGAATTTAGGCACCATTTGCAAAGTTGGAGGAGGTTGTGGTGCCCCCCACACTTATATCCAATAGCGCCCAGTGGTTAGGGCACTCACCTAGGACATGGAAAAACTGGGTCCAACTACCCACTTTGGAGCAGGAACTTTAACCCAGATCTCTACCTTCCCAGATAAGTGCCCTAACCACTGGGCTATAGAATCACTCTCTTTTGCTGGCCCAATAACTATTCAAATTCTTTGTATAAAGTGGAACATCAACAGGAGAAACTGAGAGCGACCCACCCCAGAATACCCTATAACCTGGTGGTTAGGTCATTCATCTGGGACAAGGGAAACCTGGATTTAAGTCACTGCTCCAGAGGTGGAATTTAAACCTGGATCTGGTTCAACAGGAGGGGGTGAGCAGCACCTCCTCCTATTCAGGTAGTTTTCTGAATCTAGTCTTTCATTTCCTTTTAGTAAAAATACACTAAATGAAATGTTTGTGTCAGGTCAAACAAATTCAGTTTTGGTTTCACCTGAACAGCTATTTCCCTCCCAAGTTTTCAGAACTGCCAGCTAACTGAAATAAAATGAAATTAAAAAAAAACAACACAGCTATTCACACAGCTGTATGGTATATCTCTGGTGAAATTTATATGGCAAGGGTGGCCAAACCACAGCTCATGAGCCGCATGCAGCTCTTTTACAGTTAAAGTGCGGCTCATGGAGCCCCTTCAAACCCCCCCCCCCCCGTTCTCCACCTACCAGACTGGAGGTGTTTGGACGGGGGGGCAGCTCAGGGCTTCTGTCCTGTGGCGTGGTGGTAGGGTTAGGGGCTTCTGCCAGAGACGACTGGCACCTGTGAGAGTGGGGGGCACAATTTAAATGTTAGGCCCCCCCAACAGCTTGAGTCATGTCCCCACAGGTGCACCCTCCCTCTTACCTTCAATGGCCCCTCCCTGCAGCTCCCAGGTGTTAGCTCCACAGGGAGAGGCAACAGCAAAAGCAGTGTCTCTCCCTGCAGCTCCCAGCTCTTTGCCGCTGCCTCTCCCCATGGCTGCAGTTCCCAGCTTGCTGGCTCCAGCAGTTGCCATGCTGGGAGGAGACCTGGTGGCACCATGTGACCAAGTGGGGCCAGCAAACCCTGGCAAAAATATGGGGGGGGACAGACATGACTCCACATGTGTCACCTCTGGCTTCTGCCCAGCAGGGGCGGGGGGCTCAGGGCCGTGGCTCCTGAACATCTGAAGATTGTCATATGTGGCTGGGGGGGGGGGGGGGTCAGTAAGCTTGGCCACCCCATTATATGGCATCTGTCACCCTTTTTCTCATTCAAGACAGAGTTAGAGTCTCTCACTTTTCCCAGCCATCCCTTAAATTCATCATGTAGAACCAAAATCTAAACAACAAAAACAACATACAGAAACCAAGTCAACCCTAAGATCTCTTCCAAAGTAAATATCCTTGTGGCTATTTCTACACTGAAGCTAGGTCAGCAGACTCATGCTAGCCATGCACACGCTAATGTGCTAAAATAGCAGTATGGATGTTGCAGTACAGATGGAGGCTTGGGCTAGCCAGGCGAGCTTGGACCAGGGGGTCAGGTAGCCTTTGTCTCAGGCAGCTAGCTTGAGCCGCTGCCCATGCTGCAACACCCACACTGCTATTTCTAGTGCACTAACTTGAACTGAGCTAGCACAAATCTGTCTACCCCGGCTGGGAAGCACACTCCCAGGTACAGTGTAGGTGTACCCGCTGAGGCTTGCCTGTTTCTAATCTAGTTTCCTTCTGATGCTCAGGCAGAGTATACATCATGCCACATGTTCGAGTAAAGGAGATTAAAGCTGCTTTATCTGAAAAGTCTGTAATGTGATTACTTAGGCTGTTGTGATAAAGCAATAATTCCTTCTGAAATTGTGTTCAGTGGGTACAGACTATCAAATCCAAGAACATTCAGAAAAGCAGTTACTGCTAAGGACTCTATATCGCTACAGTATTAGTAGTTTTTTAATTGGTACCTATAGCTATCTAAATGCACATTTGCACGCATATGCTGTATTGTACAAATGAGCACCATGACCCAGTATACGCTAAAACTTGCAATGAACTGCAGTCTGCACTTGATGGCTGGATTAGCTACTGTTCATAACCTGCTGTCTGATGTCTCTTCTTTTATTTCCCACTCCTGGCCTTTTTTATTTAATGTTCCCTTCTCTTGAATCATCGCAAAATCCAATGTCTTTAAAAAGCAATCCTTTACAACACAGTCTCAGTCATAGTCTTCTTAGGCACCACCCTAAGGTGCCACTACACTAAGAGGGATTCGCCATGAGCTCAGCAGGAAGAAGAATTTCAAAGAAAGACTCTGTTCTTAACTAAAGCAGTGCAAATCCTGCAAGGGTCAGTTTGTGATAAGTTTTGTGACCAGGGCGTAGAGGCAAATGCAGTGTCTGGGGGAATCCCCTTTTCCTTCCACCCATGCACCCCTTTTCAAGCCCAACTGACTCTTCTCCCAGACAAGCCCCAGGATTCCTCATGGTCCCTGAGGATTCCCAGTTCCTGGCCCCTACAAGTCTGTGCAGTGGATTGAGAATTTTGTAGCTGGGCAAAAATCTTCTATCCATATTAGGGAATGATTCAAACCCCCAAATTAGGATACATATGAGTGGGTTTGAAGTTAAATGCAAATGTTGCATGTGATTTTATTCCTAGGCAATACTAAAAAGGTTAACATAGGAACATGGGCTATAATGCATCCCAAGGGCTGCTCAGATGTATTTCTCAATGAAATGTTGAAGTTCCAAAGTAAAACCAATACTTCAGAGAACCCTGCCAAATGCTGCTGGGCAAACTCTGAGGTGGAGTTCAGCAGTGAAAGGGATAATGAATTTTCAAAAACATTTAGACAAGGAGCTCTCCTACATTAAAAAGGGAGAGAGTTCCGAATAAAGTAGCATAGTTACTGATAGAACAAAAGGCTGAACTTTGGAGTCGAGAGCAACTGAGAGCAAGTGGATCTGAGACACCTGGAAAGGGGTTAGGGGACATGCAGGTTTAATGAAGGAGGAGGTGAGAGACCAGATAGAACTTTGTAAAGCTCAAACATTTTAAAATCTATGGCCCACATTCAATGGACTTAAATGAGGGATGAATTTAGCCCAATGCATTATTGAACTGGGACTTAATATAAATTGAACAGCACAAGAGTGATATGATCTCATATTTTAGTTATACTTGAGAGTTTGGTTAATTCATTTTAGATTCTTTAAGTGGATGCCGATCATTTTCAGGAGGCAGATGTTAAAAGGCATTGTACCAATGAAGTATGTGGAATACAAATGCATGGATAAGTATTGCTGCATTGACTTGTGCAAGAAGGCATATTACTGTCTACTTTTTATAAAAAGGAGGAGGTTTGGATAAAACAGATACAAACATTTGCCTTTAACTAGTTGTTGTCATTAGTAACTGTGCGCAAATATTGACCTTTTACACACTGGGTATCTGAGATACTGCAGCTATTTTGAAATGAGGGGAAAGGATGTGTGCACAAACATCTGTAAAAGAGGAGCTGATAGAGGAATGCAAGTCAGGAAAAAAAAATATGTGTAGAGGTGATATGGCTGAAGGCAGGGCCGGCTCTAGGCACCAGCCCACCAAGCTTGTGCTTGGGGCGGCACCTGGAGGGGGGCGGTGCGGCGCTCCGGCCGCTGGGGAGAGCGGGGCCACGGCCGGGCTCGCCGCCCTCCCCCCGGCGCTCTGGCCGCCCTCCCCCCCGGCGCCCTCCCCCCGGCCGCCGTGTGTTTTTGCCGCTCCAAGCAGTGCGCCGAATTGCCGCCGTGGACGGCAGGGGCAGTCTGTGTGCCGTTAGGGGGGCACGCGCGTTTCCGCAGCGGTGGCAACTTCTATGTTCAGCTGCCCGCGCCTGCAATTTGGCAGCAACTTCTACATTCATCTGCCCGCGGGAGCAATTCGGCGGCTTCTGTCTTCTGGCTGAAGACAGAAGCTGCCGCCGAATTGTCACCGCTGCGGAAACGGCCGTGCCACCCTAACAGCACACGGACTGCCCCCACCGTCCGCAGCGGCAATTCAGCGCACTGCTTGGGCGGCAAAAACAGTAGAGCCGGCCCTGGCTGTACCTGCCCCATGAGGCCTTGCAAACCCTTCCCAAAGCACCCTGCGGCCAGTTGCATAGTGGGGTAGCTACCACAGTGCACTGCTCTGTGTCGATGCAAAAGCTGCTAGTGTGGTTGTGCTCTGCCAACACAAGGAGCTAATGTGGACATGAAACAGCGTTTTTAATTAAAGCGGCATAACTTTTGCCGACAAAACTTTGTAATGTAGACATAGCCACAGAGCGAGTTTTTAGCGCCACAAATAAGCCACTTAGAGAGGGGAAAGGTTATGGAAACCCTGGAAGACTCTTCAAGACTGTCACAAAAAATAAACAGTTCTCTTCCTCAGAATAGTATTCTTTACATAAAAACTTTAATATTTTAGCTGTTTTACCCTTTTATGTACCACAAATAAACATTGCTATTACCATCTGGTTATGTAGAAGAATTTTGTACATAAACCACCACTTTCCCCTTTAATTTATCTAACATTCTGATTCTATTCAAAATATTTTGCATAGGCCAGAAGGTGCACCACTGTCAATGAAAGCTCTCTACAAAAAAACCCCCATCTATCAGGGATCTAGGGATTTTATTATTATCCATCACTCCCCCACTGGTGTAAGGTCAATACCACACCATGGTACCTCTTGAAAAATATGCTGTGGGAAGATAAATTGCCTGAAGGTTGGAACTGCCAGCTGTCAATACAATTAGTGACAAAAGAGCATTGATCCAGGCCTCTAGGGATTGTACAGCCATTTGGGAATTAATTTCCTCAGGATTTACCCATTCTGAGCGTTTTATCCATAAGACGTATCTATTTGTTGAGAAGTACCATTTCCCAGTTGATGTTCTTTACTATATTTTATAAGTACACACTGGCCTGCTCTGCCCTGCCCAGATTATTTTCTCCTGCACATATTGTGTACAATGAATATATAACCTTACAAAACAAAGTATTCTCCCATGCACAATGCCATAATATAAGAATCGGGGCCCAAATAGCAGACTACACACCCACAGGAGGAAGAAAAAAGGAGCAAGAGCCTCCCTTACACTCCTGCTTGGGTTACCCACATGTTGGGTCTGGATGAAAAGAAATAAGAGGGCACGGCCTGTCTGTTTACTTCCATCCAAGGCAAGTGGACAGGGAGTGGAGAGGAAAGATGCAGAGATAGGTGGAGCCTGTGTCAAACTTCTGCTTACTAGCAAGCACTTTTGAGCTCGTGTGGGTAGTACAGTGAAACCCCGCTATACCGTGATGTTTGGGGTCCAAAAAATTACATCGCGCTAAACGCGGGGTCGTGGTATAGCGGGGTTTCAAGCCTGTCAGTGGTCCCCAAGGCGGTGCATTGATATGCGCCGCCTAGTGCCCCTAGTGCCCAGCAGGGGAGAGAAGCTGCGGCCCCGCGCCTGCCAGGGACAGTGAGCACCGGTGCCCACAGCCCTGTTGTTCTCTGTCCCCGGCAGGCGCGGGGCCACGGCTTCTCTCCGGCTTCAAGAGGAGCCGCGGCCCCATGCCTGCCGGGGACAGAGAGCTCCAGGGCTGCGGGCGCCGGTGCTCTCTGTCCCCGGCAGGCGCGGGGCCGCAGTTTCTCTCCCCTGCCTGGCACTAGGCGGGGGCACATCAATGTCCCGGCAGGCGTCATGGCGTTGGGGACCACTGGTACATACTGTATGTCTTAAACAGGGGCCAAATTGTGATCGCGTTATATGCGATTTCGCATTATGGTGGGGCACCTTATTGTGGGGTTTGACTGTAGTATATATTGCTACTGATACAAACCAGCAGTAGATTGTCCACCTGGAGCAAGGAGGAAATGGAGGAGAAATTGTGACTCAGAGGTCTTTCTCTGAGCTACACTGCATCTTAGGGTTTGGGGCTGGGCTTAAGGCATAATCAATCCCTTAACAAGAACTGGTCAGCAATTTTTTTTCCCAAGGGAAAAACTTCAATTTTGATGGAAAGTTTCATTTTTTCATTTCAATAAGGTTAAAATATTTTGTTTTGACTTTCATACTGGATTCTATTCTAAGATATAATAGAATATCATACAAGTTAAAATGACATTCAACAATAAAACATTTCGACCTTAATTTTAAGTGTTTCAATAATTCCCTGAAAAAATTGACAAATTGATACTTTCTGCAAAAAACAAAAACAAAAACAAACAAAACCTTTTCAGTTTCATTGATCCAGCATTTTCCAGAGAAAAAAACTGTTCTATCAGAGAATTTTTAACCTTCTCTACTCAGCATCGGAATACCTCTGCTTCCCATGAACTCAACAGTTAACTCTGCTCCCACTGGAAGTTTAAGACTACCTTGAGTCCAATTGGGTGGAGGAAAAAAAAAAAATCACACTAAAAGCCCAGTCATGCAAACACTGACACTTGTTGAGCCTTGTGATGGAGTGTTCACCACACACTTGCACTGAAGGGGTTAATGGAGGACAATCTACTACACTAAAAGCTGGGAGAATTAGGGTTGAGAGGAAAGTCCTGATTAGGGGAAGCTCACCTGTATGTGAACAGGAAAGGTTTATAAAGGCAGGAAGTTTGAAGCAGAGTGCAATGGGATGGAGGGAAGTAGGCTGCAATTACTCTCTGGGATGAGGGAGTTGTGAGGCTGATAGGCAAGCCGTGGGGGAGAGCCAGAAGGCAAGGAAAGGGATCAGGGAAAAGGCGGTAAGGTTCAGGAGGGAACAGACTTTGGCTGCTGATTAGAGGCCCCTGAGCTGGAACCCAGCCACTGGGGAAGTGGCACCATGGGCCAGCGAATGGGAAGACTGCCTAAGACTCCTAGCAATGAAAGACTGATACATTAGAAGGGGGAAACACGTATAGTGACCTGGCCGGATGGCCAAGTCATGAAGAGGGTCCACCTGGAGTTGCAGAGACTGGGAGAGACAGCAACAGTAGGGCATGCAGCAACCAGCAGAAGGGGGGTCTTGGATCTGGAAGGAGCTAATCTCCATAGTGGCCAGGAGGAGGTGCCCCCAGCTCTGAGTGAACCCTGTAACAGGCCTTAAATAAGGACTGCAGGATTTTGCCTTTATACATATTACATTCATTACTCAATTTTAAAAAAGGATGAATTGTTTCTTCAGTTTTCACTTCAATCTGAGTTTGACACAAAACTAAGAAATTAAAAAAGGAGCACAGAAAATTTTTTCAGCGCTAAGAAAGGAAATTTTACTGTTGAATTCAATTTGAGCAGAATTAGGCCAACACTAAGCATTTTAAAAATTTCCACCCTAAAAACTATTTTAAAAACGCATCCATGTGGCAAAAAAAGTATTTTCTGGAAATTTTCCATAAACAAAAATTATTAAAAAAAATTTTTTTTTTACAAAACATTTGTATTTGTCATTGTAGAACCACAGCAATGGGTGAAATTTACAAAAATGCAGTTTCCATTGGATATTAGATAGAAAATGAACATTGTAACATAAGAGATTACATGCTGTATGTTAACTCTCAACCTAGAATTAGATTTTAGCACCAAGAATACTCCTTGTGTTTAAAAGGGGCAAGGGGTACATAAATTGTAGCAGACTCTTACTTATTAGCAGAAAAAATAATGAGGATTTTATTGTGAAATCAGTGGGAGTAATATCAGGACCCAGGCACTATATATAGGTCCTATTTCAGGCAGACATGTCTCTAGCCAAGAATGGCTGAATATTGGTTTTTTCCAGGATCTGTCATTTCCAGTCCTAGATCAGCAGGACAATCACTTGAGAGCAATTCACTCCCATTAGGAGGTTAGTGCCAGTTCAAAGAGTAAAGGAATGGAGTACAACTACTCTTATTTCAATACTTTTTCTGTTTTAAATGTGTTTCTCTTCTATAGTATTATTAAATAGAATGAGATTAAGCAAGTGTATACAAGTGACAAAATGATTGAGACGCAGTCCACCCCTCAAAAAACCCTACTATTCAAAAACCTCTATTATGCATTAACTAAACCTAAGATGCAGTTCATACAGACTTGGAGGGGCTAGAACTTCCTTTGCAATGACAGCTCAGAGTCAGAAAAAACTGGACCAGATCCTATCCCCGTTGAAGTTACTTTGATCTGGAGGCACAGTGGACTATAATGCTTGGGGCTGCTTTAAATTGAGCTGAATGCCAAGCCAGATCATGACTTGCCCCAGGATTAGAGTACAAAAGGTGGCGTAAAGCCACCCTTGCCCTCCAACCCTCACCTCCTGAAGGCCCTTGACCAAGAGCCACTTTGTCATAGGACCACAGCCTCTTACTGGTGAGCACGTTGACCACTTTCCTTCATACATCCATTTGATATTAGTATCAACTATAACTTTACTTATCTTTGTCTTTGGCATCACTCTCTTTCCCTCATCTTTATCTTCTTTCTTCATACAGACTGTTTTTTTTATGTTTTAGATTTTTCCATCATTATAATACACTTTTAAAGTGGTATTACCAGTATGACCTTTTATATGTACTGTTAAATGTACTACATTCTATAGGGATATTGTATTACCATTATTGAAAATATAAAAAAAATATTTAAAAAAATGTGAAAACTCACCAAGTGGTTGGTTATATTTGCCCCAACTATAATGCAGACAAACATTTTAACAGATATCAAAGTATTAATCTTTATTTCCTCACTTTTAAAGTGAGCATTAAGCTCACATTGTTGAAGAACACTTTCCTTTTCTTTACTTCTTTCTTCTGCCATAATTACAAATAATTCCCCAATGCCACATCAGAAGATAGTTGGAAAAGTTGTAAATCTGAGAAGTAGGAGCTGAATTAAAAAATAACTTACATTTTCACCTGTCTGACCAAATTTGACTGGTATTGATTAAATTCTGTGTGTGTGAATAGTTGTCTTTTACGCTTCTTCAGTTTTATCTTTTTCCATCTCATTTGAGTATGCAACATGCCAACCATAATACTGTTACAACACTGGTCACTTTTTCAGCTACCATTATGGGACTTGTAGGCAGTGGATAAAGAGTCTTCTGTTTAATTCAGCCATACCCCAGTAGGTGTTCAGTTTTCATCTTTAAAGATGTGATTCTATAATATATCATACAGCTTCAAGTTTCATTCATTGAAGTTACAACTAATCAAAATTACAGTCATTGTTCCCTGTTAACACAACAGCCTTTTGATTATACAGCATTGTGACTAGGGCCTTTATTTATTTATTCAGATCCAGCAATAAGCTGAAGATGAATGAAGCACCACATTTACAAAATGAAATAAGTATTAATATTTGTTTTGTGCCTAAGTATGATTCGTGCCCAGACACGATCTCCAGCTGTGGCCCCTCTGGGTCACTCCCAGGGTACACGCTCCCTGTCTAGTAACCCTTCTCGGAAATAAAAATCCCATGATCCAGTTGCCCTACACCTCCAAATCTTACAAGTAACTTAAACACACTCTTTTCCCAGAGGTCCAGCCTCATGGATTCTCTGGTTTAAATTTTAACCCTCCAACAACACACAATAATTGCACCAAGGAACCCAGAGGCTTTGCAAAGTAACTTGTTAAAGACACTTTATTCATACAGAGACTTACAGATCCAGGCAAAAAAACGTGTATGCAGAAACCCTTCCTCCAGTGTCCTCATTACTCTGAGCCTTTTTGAATTTGGCTAATGTCTTGAGGCTCTCAGGACCATTTTCTCTTCCTGCTATGTCTTGCCTACATTTGCTCTTGAAAAGAAACATTCTGACATGATTGAAAATAAATGAGAAAGCTGGATTAGCAATTTTTAACTCCTTGCCTTTTTAGGCAGGCTAGTAATTCTATATTAAGTGGATATATTCTAAACCTAGCTGAACAATCTTCATATTATTAAAATAAATAAATAAATAAATAAATCCAACTTTGGTTGCATTATGTTTCCATTGCTGCATTCCATAATTAGTAAACAATAATTAAATAATGTCAGTAGATTTATCTTTGAAAGCACCTCACACATAGACGTGGAGCTGAGGTTTGTGCTGCACTTGTGAAAAAAAGCTGGGAGAAATCCCCTTTGCCGACACAATTTCATCACCATACATCACCAACAAGCAAGTTTCCAAAAATCAGAAGGTATCATGAAAACGATGGTAAATGTTCTGAAATTGTAATCCCCCCACCCCAATTCTACTGGTTTGAAATACAACAATGTATGCTGTGAAGTTTTCAGGTTTAGAACAGATGAAATATTGTTTATTGAATGTATTTTACAAAAAAAAATGGCAAATACCTGGTCAAATACCAATTTGTCAAAAAAGCAAACAGGATGTTAGGAATCATTCAAAAAGGGATAGAGAATAAGACGGACAATATCTTATTGCCCTTATATAAATCCATGGTACGCCCACATCTTGAATACTACATACAGATGTGGTCTTATCATCTCAAAAAAGATATACTGGCATTCAAAAAGGTTCAGAGAAGGGCAACTAAAATGATTAGGGGTTTGGAACCGGTCCCATATGAGGAGAGATTAAAGAGGCTAGGACTTTTCAGCTTGGAAAAGAGAAGACTAAGGGGGAATATGATAGAGGTATATAAAATCATGAGTGGTGTGAAGAAAGTGAATAAGGAAAAGTTATTTACTTCTTCCCATAATATAAGAACTAGGGGCCACCAAATGAAATTAATGGGCAGCAGGTTTAAAACAAATAAAAGGAAGATCTTCTTCACACAGCTCACAGTCAACCAGTGGAACTCCTTGCCTGAGGAGGTTGTGAAGGCTAGGACTATAACAGGGTTTAAAAGAGAACTAGATAAATTCATGGAGGTCAAGTCCATTAATGGCTATTAGCCAGGATGGGTAAGAAATGGTGTCCCTAGTCTCTGTTTGTCAGAGGGTGGAGATGGATGGCCAGAGAGAGATCACTTGATCATTACCTGTTAGGTTCATTCCTCTGGGGCACCTGGCATTGGCCACTGTCGGTAGACAGGGTACTGGGTTGGATGGACCTTTGGTCTGACCCAGTATGGCCATACTTATGTTCTTAATTGTCAAATCATTTATATGTCAGATAACAGCAAAATCTATCCAATAATTTGACAATTTTTTTCTGGTATTTGATCATATGTACTAGTAATACTGATCCTGATTCACTACTATATGACAGAGTTTTACATTGGTCTAACTCCACTGATTTCAATTGAGTTATCCTGACACAGACTTGATATAACAAAGTTAGGCACACAATAATTAGAAAATAACAATACAAAACTTTCCCCATAGATGTAATGCTTTAAGTATGCAGAACAAAACAGCCTAGTGGGATGTGATCAAATGCATACCTTGTCCTAGATAATCTACAGACAGGCCCTTACATAATTTACACTGTATTAGCATGTTTATTAAAGCCTACAGATACTAAAGCAATTGCAAAGGAGGAAGGAAAAATATTAAGAATTGTATGATCTAATGAAAGCTCAAGATAATTGATGAAATTTTGGCAATGCAGAATCTGTTCCACATACTGTATTAAGAAAACAAGATTAAAAAGAAAAAAATTATAATGCTGAGAATTTTGCACAACCAAAAAAGACACTGCCTTCAAAAAATCATATCTCCCTTTGAAATAAAAATTATTTTAAATCAGTCTCAATTAGGTTAAATTACACTTGATGTGATTCTCTTTTTTCTAAAATTTCTGATATTAACTTCTCTATTTTACTAAGTTACTCAAGGATGTTGTGCTTTGCATGTGAATGTCTTCATATGATGAGCTGTCTGCATGAATTTAAATTTGATTTTACTAGGTTAATGCTAATAGCCTGTTTTGACAACTTGGAAAAGTTTTTCAGTGAAGACAATACAAATATATGGAAAACATTACACATTGAACAAATATATTGGGCTTCATTTTATGCTGTCATTCTAAACAGAGTCAATGGAAGGGGAAATAATTGTGAATGTTTGTATTTAAGGTGTACAAACAGTGGGTGAGCAAAACAGTTTAAAAACATAAGATTATAGAAAGCAATAGTATGGGTAATCAGGGTCATTTTGGATTCATCAGTGCCTTTGTTTGATGACTTAATGAAGTTTAGTTGAGACACTGTAGAAATTATTAATAGGTAATTAACACCCTACCTATTGAATGTACAGACTGGACCATGACAATACAGTAATTTTAGACTAATGAACCAGTTTTGAACAAACATACCACCACCACCTTGAGGCTTCGCTCCTTTCTAGAGCCACATATATTTAAATTAGATCCGCACCTGGTGTAAACTGGCATAGCTCCATTGAAATCAAATTGGCATAGCTCCATTACATCAGCTGAAGATCTGGCCCATTATTGTTTGCATGTCCAGTTTCCAGCAGAGACCATGACTGAAAGTGATAAAATCATACGAGAAAGCCTGTTTCTGTGAGATTTCAAACCAAACTTGGCAGACTTGGGAAAGTAGGATAGTTCTACGGTTCACATGTCAATAATTTGAAAAATAGAGTTTAATTGTTACTTGACTTAACCTAACTTAAAATGCCAAGACTAAATGGTTGCTGAGCAGCAAATCATTGCTTATGTTTGTCCAAATGCTTGCAGGGTACAAATCAGAACTGAATTTTAAGACTATTTGAATTTGCATAAATGATTCACATTTCTAAGCACACAGAATAAACATCAGATCATGCATTTTAAGTGTTGCGACAGTAATTACTGGAAACATGCTTTATTAGTTGCTAATCAATTTGCTGGACCTTGCATATGATCATGTTTGAAACATGATATAGAGCAATGATCACCTTAGTCAGGTATTTGTTAATAGAACAAAGGCCACAGCAACAAGCGTTGTGGAAAAAGAAAACGATAAGACATGAAAGCAGATGACTATATGCATGTGTAACTTGTTAATATCAATACCAAATCAAATAGCTCTTAAAGGAGAACTATCCATATATATTCATGGTATTTACATAAACCTTGCTTTCAGTTAATTTACTTAGTTCTGGAGAGAGAGAGAAAGAGAGAATATAGATACGTAGCATACTGCATGACACATCAGATTTAAAGAGCTAATGCATGGATGTGTGGAATCTAATGCTCTATTAGGGATTCTAGACTTATCTGATCTTCTTCTCTACATGTCTCTCTCACCTCTACTTTCAGTCCTTGCCCTCCCCTCACCCTACACTCCATCCTTCTTATCCCAGGTTCTTTTCACCAATATATCTTACACCTCCAAGTTCTGCTTGCAAAAATGTCTTTTTCTTGACTACAGACAAGATATTTTTGGTATCTCCCATTCAGGGAACCCAGAGGTTAAATTAAGGAAGAGCACAGCTCCTACATCTCTGTTAAAACCAGAGGGGACCTCCCCACCTCACCCTGGCTACAATAATCAGCACTCTTCTTCAGCCTTCCCCCACTGAGGATGGCTAATCAGCTGCCATGGATATAAGTGACAACTCTCATTGACTTCTGGGGCAGGATAGGGGTGTGTGTGTGTGTGTGTGTGTGTGTGTGTGTGTGTGTGTGTGTGTG
>NW_020664417.1:2335501-2416169 GCF_002925995.2 Terrapene triunguis | reverse complement strand
TGTGTGTGTGTGTGTGTGTGTGTGTGTGTGTGTGTGTGTGTGTGTGTTAAGATGGGAGAGGTTCAGATCTACTTTCTCCCACTCCAAATCTTATGAATTCTTGGACTTCCATGTGGCAGATTGCACTTGTGATGCACCTTGTTCCCCTAGCATTAGCAAAACCCTGGATCTGAAAAATCAGACAATTGGTCACTAGAGAGGATATTACAGTTTGAGGTTCAGATAGTTGTCAACACAAGCAGACTTGTTGAGGTCCTGGATTGGATATTTAGCCAAACATTTCCTAGCATTAACAATCAAGGTTCAGAACCAGTTCACTTATCTTCAGAAGTACCATAAGTAAATTTAAATAAAATTAGAATTAATTTTGTAAAACTGATTTCTGTTTTTTACAAGAAATCCTGAAAGGCTCAGGGAACCTTATTTGTCCAAAATTGTGACAGCACAGTAGACCATCTAAATGAATGATTACATGACCACAGCATTGTAAAAACAGAAGAGAGAGCTAAATATTATCTCTAGTTCATTCACATGCAATTATCATCATCTATTATTGTATAGAATTCACAAGGAACTGACTGTGTCACAGTCATAAGTTGGGATAGGCCTTTGCCCTAAAGTGTTTACCAAGACCGGTGTATAGATTAGGGAAAGAGATGTGAAGTGTCTTTTTAGTTTCACAGTTATTTTAATTACTTATTAGTTACAAAATTATCCCACTCCCTCTTTCCATCAGTCCAGCTGATCTGACGTACCTACATTCAACATGTAGGGCCTAATCCAAAGCCCACTGGACTCAGTAGGAGCTTTTCCAATGACTTCAACAGACTTTGGATCAGGCCCTTGCATTGGATTCTCCCATCACTCACTCTCTTCTCTAAGTAATCATTGCAGCAGATAGGACAATAAATAAATAAATAAATAAATAAATAAATAAATACATAAAATAGTATATTTAATACTGATTCCATCAGTTCCAACATTCAGAGATACTCCTCTGGGATCTCTGGAGTCAATGGCGGGTACATCCTCATGGCCTCTTCGGTTCTCAATTCTCCAGCAACTGCTGTCACTGTATCTTGCTTGGGGTCAGCGAAGGGAATGAAAGATAAGTCTGGTCTAGTCTAATCCACTAAAAGCAGGGGCTCCATTCTTTCAGTTTCCCAAATAGGCTTTTTATTGTCTTCTCACAGTATTTCTTTTCCTGGGAAATTGTTAATTTCTTTTTAGTTTCAATAGCAATAAAAGAACAGTGATTACAGTTAATTGGTGCATATGCAAGATTAAATTTTTTTTAAACCAGTCCCATTTGACACACTATGCAGTGGGAATATCAGTTAGGTCTAAAAGAGAAGGTGGTACACCAACAACCTGATCTGAAATTTAAGTCAATGGAAAGGTGCCCATCAAATTTGATGTGCTTTGGATCAGGCCCCAAATGAGTCATATTATAATTATTTTTTATAGTATTTAGGTAGGTATATAGTAGAGAAAGAACAACAGAAGGTTAAATTCACCCATAGCATATTCTACAAAATGGTCCAAAACAATGTATATGTGAAATAATTGGAGTTTCTCTCATTAAAGTCTCACTTTCAAAATTGATTAAAGGGGAGCTTACCTGTGAAACGGAGTGGCAACAAGCAGAACAATATAATCAAAGGATAAGATCCAAATAGAAATGTTGGAGCTGGGGAAGGTGACAGGAGGATATCAGAGGACTTATCTTTACTCTCTCTTCTATATCATTAATAAGCAGCATGCTAATGTAATCTGCAGGTAATTAATTCAGAGGAGTTGGAAACATCAGTCAGGAAAGAATTTGTATGGAGGGAGATAGAAATACAGGAAGGAAATAAAATAATTTGTATTTTTACAAAATGAATCTAATACAATTGAGGAAAAATATATCCAAAACAGAGACAGTCAATGGAAGCAATAATTATTGAAAAACAATAATGCTAAGAGACTGTGGTGATGCGAGTACCACAAATTTACAATCTATGGCAGCAAACATGACCAATTCTGACTATTTAGGCTGACTGTAAAGGAATATCACATCACTGAGAAGGAAAGTAATAGTCCTTCTCCATATGGATCTGGTGTAATACATAAGAACGGCCATATTGGGTCAGACCAAAGGTCCATCTAGCCCAGTATCCTGTCTTCCGACAGTGGCCAATACCAGGTGCCCCAGAGGGAATGAACAGAACAGGTCATCATCAACTGATCCATCCCCTGTCACCCATTCCCAGCTTCTGGCAAACAGAGGCTAGGGACACCATCCCTGCCCGTCCTGGCTAATAGCCATTGATGGACCTATCCTCCATGAATTTATCTAGAATATAGCACTTATTTCTGGATACCTTATTACTACAAAGACAATAACAAGCTGGAGGTAGTTCAGAGAAGAATGGTAGAAATGATGAAAGATCAGAATGCTGGGAGGAATGAAATGATGAAAGAGAAATAAAGATTTGCTTTGGTTATGTGACAGCCATGGAAATGGGAGGAGTATGGTGGTAATCTACAACTACATGAAACGATTTAACACCAAGGAAGAGGGGGACTTATTTAGCATTAGTAAAGGGCTAGAAACAAAGGGGTAGTATTAGGAAAGGGGAGTTATAGCCAGAGTAACAGGAACACTTTCTAACTGAGAAATATTAGGCTGAAGAATAGTTTCCTAAGGCCAATTACAGAAGCCTCATTAGTTGGGGATATTTAAAATTAAATCGGACAAAAAACTCTCTGGTAAATGTACACAAGGCAATTATTTTGACCTTGGAGGGGATGACCTGAGTGATATACCAGGTCTTTTATTAACAATAGCCACTATCCATACATATCAGAGGGGTATTCACCCACAAAAGCTTATGCTCCAATACTTCTGTTAGTCTATAAGGTGCCACAGGACTCTTTGTCGCTTTTTACATATCCATACATAATACATATAAAGAGTCACAGGTTTCCCAGGAATTCAGAGGTTTCCTCTTTTTGCAAGGACGTTCCCAGTTACCTCAAGTCATTGCATTATGACAGGCAATACTCATCTTGAGTGCCAGTGCCCTCTATTGGAGAGCATCAGAAATATTCACCTGTGTCCTAGGTCCTATATTTTTAACAGCTACCTGTATATTTACTACTCTGTGAGAAGACAATAAAAAGCCCTTTTGCTTTTAGAGAAAGAGGGTATGAGTCCTATCTGCCCTACCATGTAGCATAATGATTACAATGAAGTCCTCAAACATCATGGATTTGTTACAATTTGCTGAAAACTGTGGGCCCATTTTTCAAAAAGAGGGTTGTCCATAAAGCTCTTTTATATTGTAGGAAAGAACTAAGAGATTTTTACAGTTTTGTACATCAGTTAGCTACCACTGAAAGCTCCCATTATTGTTACAACAACACTGAAAATGAAACAGATGTTCTTGGCACAAAATTCTTGATTAAAACTACTGCCTTTTTAGTGTGCACTGCACTTATCCATATTGTAGAATGTATTGTTCAGCTATTCCAAATTTGTAAATGTTGATAAAAAAGGTATTATATACAAATATTATAGATGTATAGTCTAACTTATTCAATGGTATCTTCACAGCATTAAACAATATTAATCAATAAATCTCTCAAGATAGCAGCATTCTGCTACTTCCTCACATACAAATGATTAGGAATTCAATAAGATGAGCTGCTTCCTGCTGAGCTGCTCATTCCTTATCCCATTATAGGTTTCTCTCAAATTAGGTTCATCTCATTGCATTTTTTCTTAATGTTGTTGTAGAATTAATGTTCTTCCATGAAATGTTTATTATCCAGCAATAAATTCTGCAATTATAGTGGCATGCATGATTCAGACTAGGTTAAGGAGTAGAGAACTGAGTGGCAGCCTGAGCCCTGAGATTTTTTTGTTACATCAAATGTATATTAAAGTTTCAGTATTCACAGACATGGTTTTATGATTCACAAAACAAAACAAGGTTAAGTGTGGGGGAGGGAGGAGGAGAGACAGTCAAAGTTCCATTACTGTTTTCTTCCATTTTGTTCCAAGCATCATCTCTTTCATTCCATTGCCACTATACCTCAAAGTACTCAGAAGTGTGGGAAAATCTGCTAAGCCCTATCATGCTTTGACATCATATTCAATCTTTGAAACATTACAGCATGGATTGAAATAGAGTTCATTGTCAAAGTATTGTGTTCTATAAATATTTTACTGGGATTGGAACGGTTATTTCCCCCCCACCCCCCAGAGTCTTATCCTATAAAGTGCTGATTGTTTCAAGTGGTGCTGTGGGTCCTGAACTCACAATGACTCTGGGGAGTTGAGGGCATTCACCACCCTTCAGAAGCACAACGTAACTTGCAGGCTTGGGCCCTAAATGTTTTTTTGAAAGTCTAATGAACACGATCTTTCCCCCAGAAGGGGGAGGAAAACTTTCTATCTAAGTTCTTATACCTTACTTGTCACCATAGTAACCAAGTACCTCAAATATCAAGGAATTTATACTTTTCTTGTCACCTTGGGAGACCAACAATTGGACAGTGTATTCATGAAGATGACCCTATACTTCCAATGGATTTTCAAGATCTGTGTTGATCTTGTAGATCCATGGGGCCTGGAGAGAAACTCCAGCTTCTCCCCTGGGGAATGGGGCAGGTCAAATCCCCCCTCACAATTCAAGAATCTGGAGGGCACTTTGCAAGAGGACCTTGTGGAGTTTGTCTCCCTTGGCCTGCTTCTGTATATTTGTATTGTGGGAGAGGGTAACCTCCATGTAATACATACAGCTTCACCTAATGGTTTGTATATTCCTCAGTGATATTCAATAAGCGAAATGGTTATTCACCATTGGATGCACCTAAAGAGTCAGTTCTTCCTTTTCACACATAATGGGTGAACTTTAACAAAGTCAGAGAGTCAGCTTGCTTTGAATCATCTGTCCAAAACGTAATATTTCTAAACCTCTTTTCTTTAGAAGAAACTTCTACAAGTCTCAAATAAAGATGAGCTTTCCTGAGATTTTCAGTGTTGCTCAAATCCAGGCAGTCCAGTAAGCTTACCAGAACACTAAGCTTACCTATAACAATTCCTTCTTTCTTATTTCAGTCCTGGTCCACTGAGAAGTGCAGAGACCAAGGGGGAAGAAAAAAAAAGAGGAAATTAAATGGGCTTTTCCAAGATTTTTAAGTTTTGGGTGCCGACTGGTTCCTTTTAGCATTGTCCTGCCAATTCTTAATTTTGACTCAAAGCAGTTGTAGCAGGAGTTAGTTTAATCTCTTTTTTTTTCAGTGTTATTTTCCTTAAGATAATTAGAGCTGGATCAGCTCCTCATGAAGAATGATCCTCTGGTAAGGTACACTCTCACTGAGGAGAGGGAAGCTGAAGAAAGGAGCTGAATTCAAAAGTGTTGTTCAGCAATCTATTAACTTCTTTAAGTGGCTGAAGGAGGAAAGATTAATAACTAGGACCACCATTTCAGGCCATCATTTTCAAGCACAACTTCCCACTGAAATTATGTATCACAAAATATGGAATCCTGTTTAAAAATCTACAGCAAAAAATGGGCATCAATCTCCAGAATGAAATCAAATGGTTATCATTGTGTTAGGCCTCTTTTTTGTGTCTAGATGTTTGAGCATATAATGTCAAATAACTTGTATCTATTCAAGGTATTGCTCTTGTGTTGTTGCTGTTATGTATTCAGGTCTGAGGCATTTTCCAATACAATACTCCGAAATCTGGGTGGAAAGAAACATGCTTCAGCATAAACATATCCCATAATGATTTAGCTATGCTGCTGGGCCATGACTTAATCTCTGACCTTGCATATACTGTTTAATAGACTACTATTTTATTGCTACCACTCCCTCCCCTGCTACAAACATTAAATGTGGAAATTTCCATTTGCCATTTTTTCCAGTTCTCTCTAGAACAGAAGATATTCAAATTTTTAATTGTTTAGTCTCAAAGTAATCTGTCACCCAGTATTGATTTGTCATTCTTGCAGATATATTTCTCTGCATGACACATAATACGCTGATTGCTTTCATAATAATGCATCTGAAATCTGGAGAAAACTAAGGCTGGCTGCCTGCCTTTCAAAGGGGAAATGATGAAAGGCTAGAGAAGAATTTTGCATTAGAGAGTTCCTTTTGTCATCAGCTGGTACAGGGACCTCAATCTTTATTTAAACAGGAGAGACAAATCTGAAAAAGTGTTTCTTGGTCTAGGAATGGACTATCTTTCAACAATTAATTAATGCTCATTTTATATAATACCCTCAAAACCCCTTCCAATTATTATGACAATTTCTTGCCAGAGGCACTGAAAGAACATTTATAATGCAAGTAATCTAATTTTAAGCTATGCGACTTACAAATTTCTAGATATCAAGAGCTGAAAGTTTATAATTACAAACCATCACCTAGATTTCTTTTTCACTCTCCCTACCATTAAGAGATTCTTCATAGTGAAAAATCTAAAATGCAATGTCCATTTTATTCAAATCCTGTTAAAATTGATCCAGATCTGAATAATAAAATTGAATATAGCATGTCCACTGATCTTTACATAGTGAGGACATGTTGTTGCTCATGCTAATACATGTTTTGAAAAGGAAGTTATACTTCTCTTCAACTTGTTTAAGGTGTTCTATGATCAGAGCTGGTTGAAACTCCTGGCTTTAACTGACGAAAAACTGAGTCATGAGACTTAAAGAATTCCCAGAATATAATTTCACTGTAATATTTGCTCAATTTTTGTTGAATGTTCCTAATTTGATATTGTTGGTGAAGTTTGTTGCGATTTTGTAAAATTCTCAGGAAATTTTAAGCAACAGTTGAGATGAGACTAAGTCAGAAAAGAGGGTTTGTAATGTTTATATTTATTGACAGGACCAGCTCCAGGCACCAGCACAGCAAGCAGGTGCTTGGGGCGGCCAACAGAAAGGGGTGGCTCGTCCGGCTCTTTGGTGGCGGGTCCCTCAGTCCCTCTCAGAGGGAAAGACCTGCTGCCGAATTGCTGCTGAAGAATGAAGCCAATCATGGCTTTTTTTTTTCCCCCGCTGCCGCTTGGGGCGGCAAAAACACTGGAGCTGGCCCTGTTTATTGAGCTGGGTATAAAGGGTTATTTATTTATTTTTCCCATGGTGTTTGGTACACAAGGACTCAAAGCTAAAATAACTAGTTGTTTTATGATGGTGAGTGCTAACATTCAGAAGTTCAAGATTGAATCTATACATAGAAACCTTAGGTACAAAGGCCAAAATAATTCCTAGAGCAGATCTTTTAGAAAAACATCTAATACTGATTTTAAAATTGACAGTGATGGAGAATCCACCATGACCCTTGGTAAACTGTTCAAATGGTTAATTACTCTCACTGTTAAAAATGTATGCCCAGTTCTCTGGTAGACTGAAGAGCCTATTTTCAAATATTTGTTTCCTACATACTTATAGACTGATCAACTCATGCCTTAATCTTCTCTTTGTTAAGATAAATAGAATTAAAGAACTCACTCTCTCTCTATAAAGCATGTTTTCTAACCTTTTAATCATTCTTGTGGCTTTTCCTTATTCAATTTATCAAAATCTTTCTTGAATCGTTGACACCCAAACGGGCATAGGATTCCAGCAGTAGTTGGACCATGCCAAATACAGATACAATAACCTTTCCCTTTCTACTTGAGATTCTACCACACAAATTATAGGTGAAGCTATAACCACCTATCGTTAACATTGCCTGTCATTTCCCACTATAGGACCTTGTTTTCAGTTGCTTACAACTAGGGGTTTATCAAATCCGTGGCTGTGAAAATCACATCACGGACCATGAAATCTGGTCTCCTCCATGAAATCTGATTTCGGGCTACCCATCTGTCAAGGCAGAATGGAGAGCAGCAGCTGCTGCCTGGGGGCCCAGCTCTGAAGGCAAGCCACCCTTACTTCTCTGCTGCTGCTGGCGGCAGCACTACCTTCAGAGCTGGGCACCCAGACAGCAGCTGCCGTTCTCCATTCTGCCTCGACAGATGGGTAGCCCGAAACCAGATTTCATGGTCCGTGACGTGATTTTCACAGCCACAGATTTGATAAACCCCTAATTGTAAGCAACTGAAAACAAGGTCTTATAGTGGGAAATGACAGGAAATGTTAACTACAGGTGATGTGCCAGCTTCACCTATAATTTGTATGGTGTCCATTTATTATGTGCCTCAAAAATTAATAAGATTTAGTTAAAAAGACTGTCATACAGCTCCAGTGATTAACTCAGGGGACTTGGAGTCTAAGGAGTGGGTCCTATTCCTGGATCTACTATTAACCACTGTTTGACTTTGGGCAAACCATACCTTTCTGTGCCTCAGTTTCCCATCTGTCATATATGAATATACTACCTACCTGGATGAGTAATATAAGGCATTATTAATGTTTGTAGTGCACATTGTGATCCTCAGATGAAAGATGCTATAAAACATTGTAATGGTGTGACAACTATTATCTTCCATTAGTCTAGATAGCATTGTATTCTTTGTAAAAAATGTAAGGTAATATGAAATTAAAAAAAAAAAACTTGTAATATTAAGTAGAGGCAGGTTCTTGTTTGCCTGCAGTGTGATCTCTTCATTTTTGGGAAAATGAATGTCTTGCATTGTGTATGCCATTCTTCAGAATAAGATTCAATCCTGTATGTCTGAGTAGTCATAATGAAGCATTAACTAAATTAACCAGCCTATTTGCATGAACACTGATTTTTGGGAGCAAGTACTAAATTTCTATGAGGTAAGTTTAGTTTCTGTGTTTTGAAAAAGCTTCCCAAACACAATTAACAATAGAAATGTTTTCATTGTTGTTTCTTTTCAGCTACCAGGAAAACAGGCTTTTGTTTGCTTTCAAGTTGACTGACACTGTTTGTGAACTAGATGTTCCAACACTGAGTAACATGCAAAACAATATGCTCTGGAGGAAGGCACACAGGATCACATGTCAAGAGGCACAGAGTCCTAATCCTGGCTTTGCCAAAGCCTCAGCATGCAGCATGGGGCAAACCACTTCACCTTTCTGTCTCTATCGGTCTGTAAAATGAGTATAAGAATAGTTGCCCAACTATTTTACAGGTATGTGGTAAGGATTAGTGGTTAATGTCTTTACAGTGCTTTGAACATATAAAGTGCTATAAAAATGCTAAGTATTATCATCCATGGATGAGAAACAACAGCAATAACTAATATTAGCTAGAAAACGATCAGTGCGGTTTCAGTGACTAAGCTAAGAAGAACAGGTTTTTTACTTTTAAATAATTAAGGTTACGACAAACAGAATTAAGGACTTTTTTAAACCAATAATATCTTTTTAATTTTTTTAAAAATATAAGCCCCACCCTACAATGCTATTTTCATCCCATAAGTTACTGCATATTCTTTTGATAAGTCTTGTAGTATTAACTTAACAATAATAGTTGTATATTTCTATCACCATTCTCTCCTTATTTTCACAAACTGTCCCGTTATCCTCAACAGACAATCTCCACATGCTGTGAAAACTGCAGATATTACTACATCCATTTTAAAGATTAGTAAAAAGAGGCAACTAGTAACCTGCTCATGGTCAAGCAGTGGGTCAGAGGCAGAGCAGGAAATAGAATTCAGAAACTCTGTCTCCAACCTCGAAGCAACAGTATCATTCTGTCTAGCCCTTCTTAAACATCAGCTCTGCCACCTGCAAGCTGGACTATGACTATAGCAGATAATAAGTTCAGTGGTACCTCAGTCTTCATATTCATTTTTATTTATGGCTGATGATTTGAAAAGGTCTTCTTTCAACCACCAAATTCTAGGGATTAATTATATCTAAAAAAAACTTTTTTTTTTTTTTTTTTTTTTTTACAGAAATGGCATGAATTAAATCATGGCACCATTTGAGATAGATCTGGCCAGCCATTCCAAAAGTTAGTTTAAATATAGCACAACTTTTTAATTTTCAACAGTTGTCTTTTTAATAAAAGGAATAAAATAATAGGGGAAAGTAGAGCCAAAGAGACTAAACATAACTTGAATTAGGATAACGTGAACACACCTCTTAAAAACTGACAAAGGCAGATACTGCAGCTAAAACTAGAGCAACTTAACCAGTGCATTGTTACATCTTGAATCCTGTTGACCTGAAGAGCTCTGTGAGGCTGAAAAGCTCATCTCTTTTACCTACAGAAATTGGTCCAATAAAAGATATTACCTCACCCATCTTGTCTTTCTAATGTCATAATCAGGCAGGAATAACAAGTTCAGTAGCACTCCATTTAAAAATTATAAAACTCTGCATAATAGTTAAATTCTGTGACCTTTTTATTTGTCATAAGCTGAAACAATTTAGCCTGTAGGTCTATAAATGTGTCCCTAAAGGCTTCCGTTATAGCTTTGATTATTGTTCACTCCCCTCTTTTTACAGCATGTGTCAGAAAAACTGTAGGGCAGGCAGGACATGTTTGGTTGGAGCATAGGACAAGGATTCAGTGTAAGGCCTGGAATATGTCTTTAAAAGAATGTACAAACTATGGTTTATAAAAATGGACCATATCCCTTTAAATTTTCTGCTAGCAGATTGGAGTATAGGATGCATTGAATTGGATTTTAATTCCATGCATGAGCTTGTAAAGACCCAGAGCAAGAAACTAGGAGTCAAGTTACAGTCTTAAACTGAAAACAATTAACACCAGAAAGAAAATTCCAAGTTATAACTATCCATGAAACATTGAGATTCTTTAACTCCAACACTTAAAGCAAAGTGAACAAATATAGTCTTTTGCTTATAAGTGAAAGAGAAGCTGAGAAAACAGCACTAAATACTAGTGATAGACCAAAAATTGTGATGTAGACCCAAAAAGCAGTACACTTGCAATTGCTCCCAAAACTTTGCTATCTCCCAAAAAAGTTGCTTGTGTAGGAGAAAAGCAGTGAGTACAAGCCTTTAACTTTAGAAGATGAACACACATATAGAACACTCACTGTGTTCCTCTGTGCTAACATGACACTCACCATCTTGGTTGTGGCTCAGGCAATTCTCGACCTAAAGAACATTAGCTCCTACAGGACTAAATCCTGCAGTTGGGAGCTGTAACAGACTTGCACTCTTGATGGTTGAGGCACAGAGGAGGACATATGACATGCATTGAACAGTGGGCTGCTTTAAGTCAACATGTATTTCAGTGTGTCTCAAACAGCTGGTGTAAGAATTTCAGCTTCCTTATTCCTGTGTGCTTACCTAATAGCCTACTCACTACCTACTATAGATTTGCTACTTACAGATAACAAATGCAGTATCCATGCCTAAGGTCTCAATTATACTTTAACATGTGGCAGTGTTGATGCACCTTTGGTATATTTATTCCCACTGGCCTCTTACTTGTATATAGCTGGGCATGCTGCTTTGGGAACTTGCAGTTGGACTTCTCATTTGTATACATTCTGGGTATAAATTGCTAAGTGTGGTCATTTTATCTTCCAAGTGATTGACAACATACTCCTCCATTCCCATCCCTTTCAGTGGTACTAACTCCCTATGGCCATCTTCTTCCTTGTATTTCCGTAGAGGCAGAAGAGCACCTAGGTGTTTTGTTTTTGCCTAAAACACACACTGCTGCTTTGGTTACTTCTTTGGGCTATCTGTCCATCTGCTTTGACACACATGCATCACTGTCCCAATGCCCTTATATGGGTATGATGCATTTCACATGACTCCTCCATGTACTGGCTGAACACGTGCCTTTGTTTTCACCTTTATAGTGGGATGGTAAGATGGTAGATGTGTTATGCTTTTTAGCCATGATAATTGTTCACAGCAACCATGCCAGCTTGCATTTTAATTATTTTCTGCTTAGATTTCCTCTGAAGATGGGCAATCATTGTAACCTGCTTTTGTCATAAGCTTTTGGTGTCTTTCTTTTTAAAAACATTAATGCTCTGAACAACAGAACTTTATCCAGGCTTAAAGCTAGTTCCAAGATTCTCTTATGCTTATGGCTTCACTATAAATGCTTTCAGAGTCCTTAGGATTTTAGTAAATGCACTATATTGTAGTAAATAAAGTTCTTTATATTATCCCTTCCCTACTCATCCAATTATATCCCTTAAGAGGAAAAATAGCATTAGAGGCAGAATAGTGTTATTACACAATGGCCAAGTGAAACAAAGAATAATTTCTGGCTTCCTTCATATCCAATGGGACACAATCAATGTGAATGATGTAGCTGCTCTGTAAAGGATTAAGGGCTTTGTGAATCTTAGACACCAGGACCAGATTCTCCCATGGGAACTCCAACCAGTGCTAGTGACAATGTATTCTACAGTACTTCTAGCCAAAATTTCTGTACAATATGGCCCTGATCCTGCATTACTTGAGCATTCAAAACTCTCATTTGAAAGAGATTTCGGTGTGCAAGGAAAGCAGGATCAGGATCTATATGTGAACAACAAATCTATGCATTTGATACTATTAATAACCACATATGCTGACTGGCAAATGACAAGTTGTTCAGCATTTGGGAACTATATGACCTCGAGAAATTATACACCTCTACCTCAATATAACGCTGTCCTCGGGAGCCAAAAAATCTTACCGCGTTATAGGTGAAACCGCGTTATATTGAACTTGCTTTGATCCACTGGAGTGCACAGCCCCGCCCCCCTGGAGCGCTGCTTTACCGTGTTATATCCGAATTCATGTTATATCGGGTCGCGTTATATCGGGGTAGAGGTATACTTACTGAAGGGCTCTTAAACGCACTTCTATCATCTGTGAGATGTTGTTTTAGTGGTTTCGTAAATGACAAACTTAATATTTTTATCCAAGTCCTCCCCAGTCAACCAAAACATAAGATTTACTTAAGAGGCCATTTCAAATTAAAAGCTAATAATTGTCTGGTGAGAACACTTACATTATTAAAAAACCTAGATGCTACTGATATGTAGAAAATATTTACTGTTTACCTGTGCGAGAGTGAACTACCATGATAACCTAATAGATAAGTTTGCTACTTCAGTTCATTCTTCCAAGGCACAGTAGTCTATGTCACAAAACAATTTCAACTATCTAGATATAACTTGTTATAATATGGCATGGTTGGTAGCCTCTGGTTTGTAGAGATACTATTCTGTGTAAAGTGAGTATAAAGATAAAATGATGTATAACTTTCATTGTTTAGAGAGTAGTTGTTGCAGTTAAAGACTGAAATAATTGGCATGTACCTCTGTACATTTAGTGGCTTTCCTTCAACAATAATAGTAATAATAATAATAAAGTTTACAGCTTTTAATCCTTCTAACTCCACTAAAATCAACAAAATAATAAAAAGTTGTTTGGGAGAGAGAGCTATATGGAGTGATTTTGTACTGGGAAATTTCACAATGGAGAAAGTACACTGGAAATAAGAGGGTAGCAACTGAAAAAAATCCTCAGTCTCAAAATGCCACGTGTATACAATATGAAAGGAGGAAAAGCATATTTCTGCATCAAAAGGTGTGTACTGTCTAACAGCCAGACATATTAATAATCAATTACTTACTGAGGGAGCAAGTTCTCAAATGTAACAGGGTACAGTCCTGACCCTGCATGAGCTCTGTATGGATAGACCCATGTGCAACTCATTGCAGGATGGAGGCCCAAAATGGTCACTTTAATTGTTAGAGTACATTCGAGTTATTCCAGGGATAAATGTGACCCTAATTTTGAAATGTTTAAATTTAAAAATAATCAAGAGGCTAACCAAAATTTTTTTTTTTTTTTTTTAAAAAGCAGTGGCAAGGATTCTGTAACTGCTGAATACATGCATCTCCCAGTGACTGGATTTTAACTACAGAAAACCTCCATTTGCATTTATTAAGAACATATCCCATATTATGTATATAATTTTCTGTTACCGATATGCAGTTAGGCACTAAGTTGTAGCTGTGACAGTGGACGACTACCTGTCACCAGATCTACCATGTCATGTCTCTTTTCTATTATAATTATAAGCTCAGTTCTTCAAGACAATGTGTGTCTGGTGCCACTGATGACATAGATTCTGCCAACTTCCTCACACTGAGAAGCACCTTACTCTGTGAGCAGTCCGTTTGAAACCACAAAGTAAGCATTGAATGAGATAACAAGCAGCATGGGTAACAGAATCATCATCTGGCCCCCACCGTTTATTCTGTCAGTCAATAGGTCAAGTTTGACAGAGTGATACTCAGCTTAAAATCACATTCCTATGCAAAATAGGAAATAAAGCTGGGGTTAAAGTTGTGAACAAACATACATGATTTGTGGGGAATGAAGAGGTGAGGGTACAACTTGCATATAGTAGAGTAGCTTTTAAAAATGTTTGAAATCAAGAAAATTTAAAGTGAAGGTTAAACCTAAAAAAAAAAAAAAAAAATCTCAAAGATTGGAAAATGTAGAAAAGCAGAGCTAAAGGATCCCTAACTAGCTAAAGGATCCCTAACTACCTTAGAGCCTGATTCTGTGATGCACTAAGGGCCAGACTTTCAAATGTACTTATGCACCATAAAGTGCTGATAGTTGCCCAATGGGATTTTTAAAAGCCCCAGGTGCCTAAGTCTCATTAATTTCAATTGGAGTTAGGCACCTAAGCACTTTGGGAAACCCCACTAGACACCTATCTGCATCATTAGGCACCTAGATACATTTGAAAAGCTGGCCAATAGTGCCTCCTGCAAGATGCTGAGTGCTCTCAACTGAACAATGAAGCCAGGAATTGAAAGTACTCAGTACTTCAAAGATCAAGTCCACACTCTGCTCACTTGTGCCTGACCACAGAACACCCAAAGTTATGAGACATGTGTACACGTGCACATCCTACATCAGTGGGAACCACATACACTGCACCAGCATTTAAAAAACAATAAATGATATATAAGCATTACAAAATGGTTATTTTTGCTAGGTTGGCATGCAAATCAAACTATTCCCCATTTCCAATATTAAAAAAACAACATTCTATTTCAAAAATAGACATGTTGGAATCCTAATTATAACGGAATAATGCTGAAAAGGCAGAATCAGAATTATGGTTTAACTAGAATGAAAACCCATAGTGCTGCTTTTTAATAAATGCCTGCAGATGCACTTTAAGTTGGCCTTATGACTGCCAAAGACAAAATGCTCACCTGGTTCGAAGTACCTTGGCACTCAGCATCCCCCACATCAGCATCTAATTGGAGCAAGAAGCTCATCAAGATATAGAACAACACTGAGATAATGACCCTATTCCTAATGGCTGTTATCTCCATCATGGTACTCACAGCCTCATGGTTATTAGCACAGCAGATGGCTGAGATTTTTGACACCTGTCCCAGCAGTTTTATTTTGCTACAGCTTGCAGAAATTCATATACAAAAGTCATTTGTCAAAAACTAATTGACAAAAGCCAAGTTGGGTGAAATTGCATTTGCCGAGAATACATTTATTCCTAATAATAGCAGTGTTGGGGCGAAGGGAATCTCTCTCTCTCTCTCTGCTATAGGTAAGCACTATTCCTCCCCTTTAGATATACTGAATGGTGGAACTGAGAAACATGCTCCCACATCAATAGCAGTTTACTATTTCAAATAAATAAGTTGCATGCTACTGGTAGCATATCAGTCTATATGACAGTAGTATTGATAGGCTAGATTATCATTTGTAATGGCCTCTCATATTTTCAGGCTGCTGCCTTTTCAATAGTTTTGCCTGCATTTATGCAGCATATATGCTGTTTGATTTAACTATTTCTACACACAATATTAGGAATCACAAAAATGGCTCAATTTTGTAGCATTTAGACAACATTTACAACCCCTCTGGAGGTTTCTATTTTAGGGCAGCTCAGATTTGATTATGAGGTTTTAGCTAGAACAAATTTCTTTTAAAATAGTTAAATCCATCCATTGAAATATTCAAAGTGTAATGATTCTTGTTTATTCTTTCCTGATATTTCCTTTGGGGGTATCATCTTCATCATTATTCTGATTATTTTAAGGCTAAGCTGCACTAGCTGGTCTTGCAGTATTTCTACTCTGCTTATTTCTGTGCCTAGAGTCAATTTAGCAGCCAGACTCATCTGTTATTCCATGTCGTCTCCTCCACTTTTCCCTCATTACTTCTAATCTCTTGCCTCTAGTTAGCATGGACAGCAAGATAGCCACTCCTGAACCTTGTTCTGACAGTTAGGATCTCATCTACATTGTCTCTACCAGGACAGATTCTCATACACATTTATGATATGTATATATAATTTACATAAGTATCAGGTGTTATCGATACACACATACACATTGATAAATGAATGTATTATGTGTATATAATCTGGTAGCACTGCCTTAATTAAGGTTACCCGACACTTCCCATTTTAAGACCCTGTCTTCGGTTGCTTATGGGTGACAATGTGATGCCAGATAACAGAATTTGGAGGGTTTGGGGGTGGTTTTTTTTTTTCAGCTTTATTTTTTAAAAAGCTAAGAAGTTACATACAAAAACTACATTAAAAGAACATTAAGGTTGCAAAGTCAAGCACTCAAATGTTATGTAATGCCAGAATACAGATGGCCTGTGCAATCTTAATTTGGCTGCCTATGCATAATCACATGATACCGTCTTCCTACAGGATCACTGTAGCACGGCGGACACTCACCATTGCGGCGCCTTCTGCCAGTCGCTCTGGGAATTAGCTCAGTTCCAGCCTCAGAGCGCCTCCTGCTGGCTGGTGTCTCACCCATTGCCTACTCTGCTGTGCTGTCTGGGACCTGTTTTGCTCCCTGACTTGCGGTGTCCTCTTCTAGACACAGCCCTCTGGCTGTGCCCCACTCTGTTCTCTCCCCTTCCGAGGGAGTGTCAGCAGTCCTCAGTCTGCACCTGCCCTCGTGGCCAACTGCAGCCCCAAAGTCTAGCCCAGGGGTGGGCAAACTATGGCCTGCAGGCCACATCCGGCCCGCGGGACCATCCTGCCTGGCCCCCAAGCTCCTGGCCGGGGAGGCTAGTCTCCAGCCCCTCCCCTGCTGTCCCCCCTCCCCCGTAGCCTCAGCTCGCTTGCTCCGCTGCCAGCGCAATGCTCTGGGCGGCGGGGCTGTGAGCTCCTGGGGCAGCGCAGCTGCAGAGCTGGCCTGACCCGGTCTCTGTGCTGCGTGGTTGCGGCGGTGGCTCTGTAGCGCCACCGGTGCTCCAGGCAGCACGGTAAAGGGGCAGGGAGGATTGGATAGAGAGCAGGGGAATTCGGGGTGGTGGTCAGGGACAGGGTTGTGGATGGAGGTCAGGGGGAACAGAGGTCCCGGGGGGCATTTAGGAAGGAGGGGGGGATTGGATGGGGCAGCAGGGGGCAGTCAGGGGCAGGATCCCGGGGGCAGTCAGGGGACAGGGAGCGGTGGGGTGTGGATGGAGCAGGGGTCCCAGAGGGCCCATCAGGGAACTGGGGGGTTGGATGGGGCAGGAGTCCTGGGGGGGGGAGGGAGTACAGATAGGAAGTGGGGGCCAGGTCACCACCCCCTCCCCTAACCGGCCCTCCATACAATTTATGAAATCTGATGTGGCCCTCAAGCCAAAAAGTTTGCCCGCCCCGGTCTAACCCCTTGCCTCAGGGGCAAGCCACAGTCTGTATCCAGCCACGCTCCTCCACGGCCAGGTGCACTGTAAGGAGGGAGAGGGAGACCAAGGCCCACCCACTACTTTGGGTCCTGGCCCAGGGACCCTCTGGCGCAGCTATGTCCTGCCCTCTTTCTCTCCCCTCTACTGCTTGCGCTCACTGGGCCACTTCCCTTTGGCCCTTGCACCTTCTCGGCCCTTTCTTTCAGGGGTGTCAGCCTGGAAGGTATCAGGCTGGAGCTTTTCCTCTGCTACCCTGAGTTGGCCCAGCACTGCTCTATATAAGGTGCTATCCCTGGGAGCCAGTCCTCCTCCCTTGCTTGTCAGGAAAAGACTCCAGTCTTCTCTGCTTTGAAGCCTTTATACAGGGCCCAGCCTGGCCCTGATTGTCTGCTTCTAAGTCTTCTCTGATTGGCTGGGTTCTGTGCAGCCGCTCCAAGGGCTACTATTAACTCTTTGTCTGCCAAAGTGGGGCAACTGCCCCACTACAATCACATACTATTTTTTCCAATGATAGAAGAAAGTGAATCTTTCTAGGATTCTTTGCTACTGTTATGTGACAATGTTCCACTGTTATGGCAAAGCGCTGTTCCTTTTTGCTTTCTCTAAAATGCATTATAATCCTGACAACAACATGTATATTCTCACTCTATTAAATGACTTCTCAACTAACTCTTCCGAAGTAGAATCCACCAATCATGTCTAATTTTAACAACTGCATCATTTTCAATAAGAAGGAAAGCTGTATTCTATATCTTCCATTTTATATTGTCTCTCCATCCACCCATTCTTTAGAACCTGAATCAAAGAAAGTAATCCCAATAATTTTGAGTTCCATAAAATCAATTTACTGCACCAAATAATAGAATTGGTTAAATTATTCATTGTAAATAAACTATCCAACAAATATCTACCTTTTTTGTTTGTGAATTTTTTCATTAATAGTTCTCGATTGCTATGACTATATTAGGTATTTGTATTTGCTGAGTAATTATAACAGATATAAGCTTGTGTGTTGTGTGTGAACTATTTACATATTATTTGTTATTCATCTAATATGATTGGTCACTTGCATCACATAATATTTCTGTTCCCATTAGATTATTACATTTTTAAAATAGTGAATAATAGCAAAAAAAACCCACCATGCATTTTTGGTACAGATTAATAAGCATTCATGCTAGAATTTGTGAAACGTTTGGGGTTTGTGACTATCTTAATGAATAAACCATGGTCATCTAAATACACATGAACAATGAGTAACATTACTTCATTAATAACATTGGCATGAACTTGCTATGTTTATTTGCAAAACATATTGACAAATCACTATTATTTAATCAGCTGTCTAGTAAACAGGAAATATGGAAAATGTCATTCTCAACATATGTTGAATTCTAACATATTTGACACTGATAGCATCTTGCAAGTTGTAGTAACAACAGTTGATAACTGTGCATACTATGAGAAAAACAATACTCTAAGAAAAAGCAAACATTTATTGAGTTAACATTATCTGTCAAACTATGTGGAAAAATATTTTTTCCCTCTAGTGAAAAGTTTTTCCAAAAATGATTTTGTCGAGATTTTCCCTGAAAAAAAAACAACTTTTTGGCAATAACAAAAACCAAAATATCAAAAACCAAAATATTTTGATTCTGAAATACTCATGCACAGCCTTATGGGAATTGGACTACATTTCTCATGATGCACCCTGGTCTCTCCTTGTGCATCACTGGAGTCCAATGGCAGCGTGCATCATGGGAGATGAAGTACAGCTGGGGTGGTTGGCCCATAAGGCATCTGAACTACAACTCCCATGAAACACGACAGCAAATCTGAATCAAAACATTTTGGTTTGGGGCTGTTTTCTTCTCCACTTTTCTATTTTGATAACAATTGAAATTTTGCATGGAAACCAGAAACTTGTGAAAATTTTAGTTTAGCCCAAAACCAAAATATACTGTGGAAATACAGTTTCAATGGAAAATTTTTGACGACCCAGTCCTGGTCAAAATTAGGTATGTGCACAGTATTCACTATCATTCAGCAACACTGCATATGACTCATGAGGGCTTTTACAATCATCGAGGATATACATGTTTGTATATAGCACAAAGGACATACTCTTTGGTATATGGAAGATCTGTTAGATAAATAGAAATTGTTGATAATGCCGGGACAGATTCTCAGTCAGTAGAGTTAGGTTAACTCACACCAGCGGAGCATCATGTCCTGAATTGTCAATTTGTTCCTTACATAAGTGGTTTCAGATGGATGGACAGCTGAAAGAAACTACTGGTTTCTTGGCATTATCCATTGAGCTTGAAGAAGTAAATATTCTGATTGGCTCTATGACCACACTTTCCTTCATAATATACTGAATATCAGCTTTTGTGCTCTGTCTTATTGATCAGTGAAAACTTGTCCTCAAAGTGCTTACTGGGGCCTGAAAATGCATACAGAAATTTAACACAGGCTTGGATATTTTGATGTTCAGGGATTTAAAAAAAAAAAAAAAGATATTGAATCCCCCTTCCTAGTCTTTTATGAACTTCTCTTTTTCTCCTGCTTATACTGTTATCTTTACCAATTACATAGTGCTGTCTGTCAACTTATTAAATCATTGAAATAATTTTCAAAAACTATTTGTGAGTTCATTTTTTTACAAATCAGTTATCAAGTGATATTTTAAATCTCTGGCCCTGATGGAATATACCATCAGTCAGCAAGATAGCATTTCCACAATTGGGAATAAAAACTTTATATCTATCGAGGTCCATATATCATGGGTATCTAATGCCTCGGTGCAGAACTTCCATAAGAGCTGGTGCCTCATTATCCACTGTTTTTGAAGAATTTAGCTTTTATCAATTTATAGAGTACAAATTTTGCATCTTAAAGTACATTTTACTCTGAAAAGTGCCTCTAAAAGTGGCACTTTCAACAATTTTCATATCAAATATGCTCAGGTTACAAGTAAAAATATATACTTTTTACTCCCTAAATACCAGCTCTGCAAACTCAACCTGTTATCAGAAAGCCAAGCTGAGTTCTATCCTTCACACACATCATCACCAGTAATTAAGGCTCTTCAGACCAAAGTGGGCCCTCTGATTCACCTTTGCAACTTAATTGATTTCAAATGTTCATGGAGTTCAGTGTCAGTTGTGCAAATGCACTGCTTTCAGCAGTGTAGTTGATTGGAATTCAATAAACAATACAGTACAAACAGAACACTGCTTACACTCTGTATTGGCTCAGCAGTGCCAACAGGAGTGAAGAGTAGTAATAAAAAATATTTTTTCATAAGCAGATCTAGCCTAATGAATAGAAAAAAGCAACAGATTTGTGCTATATGAAGTTCATTTTAACAGTCTCTTTTCAGCACAGAACTGTACTTTAAACTAGGTTACATTTACCTTAAAACTAGTCCTTTAATACAACCTAATAGTTCTATAAGCTGTATGATCCAGAACTATTAAATGCACAGTCATTGAGCACAAACTTTAGTTGGGATGATATAAAGTTTCTAAATTAGACATGTACTTATTGACTAAAGACACTTTTCCTCCATGCTTTGCTATGGCAGCTGGGCTATTCACAATTAGGTTATCTAGTTGTTATTGCTTATGAGCCATCTATTGGAATGGGCTTTCATGTGCTCTGTAGTCTGGGATAAAACATCAGCTCTTCTACCTTGTGTTCCTTTACTTGAAAGTGCTAATTTACTACACTAAGAGCTGTGAAAAATGCACAGAACTGGAATATTACGTGGTTATTTTCATTGTCCTGAATGTAGAGGATACTATTCAAAATATTTTTAATGCCCCAAGTAAATAATTAGTAATAACTATACTAGTATGATAAAATAATAAGTAATTTGTACCTGGTATAGGAAAAAAAGTATTTCCCCCACCTTATTAGCTGAAAAAGCTGTAGCAACTGCCAGATAAGAAAGTTCACAAGACATAGCTATCAAACAAATCCATGTTGAAAAATTTATCAGCTAGTTGTGTTATGTGAACAAAATGCTATATATGAATGCTGGAGAAGGCCAAAGGTAATTCATGTAAAAAGAGCCTTCTCACTGTCTGAACTGGATGCTCATCATGGTATTCCCCTCTCCTCCCCCCTATCCCCTGCTTCATTTGTCAACCTTTAAATTAGAAGGATAAAAATCTGATTTGTACTTACAGTTTTTATTTTCTATTCTCAGTTCTTTGTGTATTATCAAAATGAATTTCTTTTACCATGTATACAGTGGTGAAACAAGACTATTGGTTTGATGTATAAGAACAAAAGTCAGCAAAACACTGGGAAGGGCGTAGAAGATCATGCAGCATTTACTTCTGACAAGAAGAATGACTTTAATGTCCCTAAAACACCCTCCTCACAAATTTCTTTCTACAGAGGCCATTAATCAATGTGAGTCACTTATGTGGCAATAGTTGTCATCCCTTCTGGTTGTTATATTGCTGTAGAGAGGATCTAACACCACTTCACCCAGAATTGACAACTTGAGCTGAACTCAGAACACATTTTCTGTCAGTTGCCAAAAGCTGGATGATTGAGATCTATCTACTGCATGGGTACTTCTTTGTCTTTAGGCTGGGTTAACTATTTGCAGTGAGCTGTTTTGTGTGTGTTATGTAGCCCCTTTTCCTCTTTGCAAGATGGACATGATTTTTTACAAATGTGTTTGGTGTTCTAAATTCTTCTTAGAAATATCTCATAGAAAAAATGCCCATGGATTGCACGCGAATGAACCATTTACTGTAACTATTCCTTCCAGTGTTCAGTATTCATACAGAGCTGTTAAGTTCTCTAAGTCACATCTATTTAGGTATTTATATGGCTGCACCCCATTAGCATAGTGTCTGAGCACATCACAAACAAATGGATTTATTCCCACAACTCTTCCATTTTACAGTTGGGGAACTGAGGTGGAGAAAGTTAAGTGACTTGATAGGGTTACACAGGAAGGCTGTGATATAGGAGATCTAAGTTTCATTGCAGGCTACGTGCCAGTCCAGTGCCTGAACCATAAGATCAGCTGCCCTCTTATGGTACTATTTCTGTTTTCTGACTGAATGACCTAAACTTAGTAAACAAGAGGACAACCTGAACCATGCTGTGACCAAATATACCCCTATATTCACACCCTACATACTATTGTAATAACCTTTTTACAAAAATATACCTTGTGAGGTATCATTTGAAAACGAATAACTTGCTGCTCAATAAAATAATGGTGAAATATATGTAGCAATGTTATATGTGACGTTATGAATTCCCCTTGTATGATGTTGATAGCACATGTTCAAAACCATGTAGCTCCAATGAGGCAGGACTGGTTAAGCAAGTTAATCTTAAACAAAGGATTGTGTGTGTACCTCAATTTGTTTATAAATAGTAAACAAGGTCATTGAGACAGCAAGAGGGAGACAAGGAATATCTGCATTTCAGTATACACAGGGGAGAAGAAAATGACACCTTGTTTTGCCACTTCAAAGGCAGACGGACTATAAAAGGGGCAAAACCACTGCTGTTGGACTTTAAGGGCAGATCCTGACTTGAGAATTTGGTCAGCTATGTTCTGGGAACATGTGGTAAGAATTGTACCTTGAACCAAGTCTAGTTTGTTAAGTTTTAGCACTAGAAAGCATTTTATCTTTATTTCTCTTGTAACCATTTCTGATTCTAATGCCTTGTACACACTTAAAATCTCTTTGTAGTTAAATAAACTTATTTTACTCTTTAATCAAAAGACACCTGCCTGTTCACCATGCATCATTCGATGCATGTTACTGAATCCTTCTAATCTTTGCTCTAATTAGACAAAGGAGTTACTAAAGAGATCTCTTTAGTATTTAATCTGTATGAATGTGCAATGGATACTGCAGGTAAACTTCCCTTTTCTGACCTTCACACAGACCAGCAGCAGAAACAGAGAGAATTACAAACAAATGAGGGGGGAAAAGGACAAATCAAAATATGGACACTTTTTCTACTTGCTGATAGAGTGTGGGCTGGCACAAAAAATGCTCTGGGGCCAGGCCTGAAAGAATACATCTGATAGATATCTTGGGGATGTTCCAACTCTAATTTACACTGGTGTGAAATCAGTCTTTAATTTGGATCACAGTCAGGCCCACCTTTATTGATTAGTTGTGCAAACTGCTTGCAAGTAAACCTAACTACTATTGGCTCTCAAACACTAGTCCATGGAGCCTATCCTGGTGATTGACAGAATTAAGTATTTTGAAAACTAAGTACTCTGTTAGGAAAAGAAATGTTTAATGAAGGGGTATTTATCTTATGAAGTGATGTGCACATGACAAATTTGCAAGCTACTGCTGTATTAAATAGTGTGTGTAGAAGAGGAAACTGACTGATAATGCTCACGATGTTTGAAAATGAGGTCACATATTTAGCTCCCTAAATAAGAATTCAAAAATTAAAGATTTTTAGAAATAGAAGCCCTAAAGTTAGTCCATTATTTAAGCACCTAAGGTTTGGATCGTCAAATGCACCTACACTGAGGATCAGAGCTGGGTCAGAGCAGCCCTTGAAGCCAGATGGCCCAGGAATCTCCAAGCCCTGGGGCTCTCTGCATGGCACAGCTGTAGATGATTCAAACTGACATGTTTCTTTACAGTTTCACCACTGCTACAGAGATGACAAGATCATGTCAATTTCAGTCAGCAGCTGCTCCTCCTAGGGACCATATTTTGTTTCATAAGCCCCATGTGTCAGTGTTTCTGAAGATAAATTATTTCAAAATTTCTGGTTCATGAGAAACTGAAAAAATTGGTTTTGGTCTGAACTGGACCAAGCCCAAATTTCAAATACTGAAATGTCTTGCAAACCAGAAATCCCAAGTTTCAGCCAGAGTGCATGATACTCCAAATGATCTTTGGCCACTAGGATGCTTTCTATAGGAATACTGCAGCCAGCAGAAATTAAGCTGTGCTAAGTTACATCAGGAGCCATTTTGTCCCTGTCAACCCCAAGACCACAGGGCAGAAAGGTGGCTTAAAGACCTCACATGACAGGATTTTGTTGACATGCTTTGAAATTTTATTTTTGATTTTAGGTTACAGTTCTGTTTTCTCATATATATGTTTCGCTTATGTAAAAAAGCGAGGCTACAGAAAATGTCACAATTACCAAATATTAGAAAAAAAACTAAGTAAAGATTTGTGTGTTTGTTTTAAGAGAGAGAGTTTAGAATGTGTCACTGCTTGGACACATTCCTCTGCTAATCAGAGGTTCTGCCAAATGGAGCTTCTACCAGATGCAACTTGAAAGAAGCAGTATGTTAAATTCGCAAAGGATGTAAATGGAGGTACAAGTTATATGGTAACAACTGTGTAAATCTGTGTAACACACATGGTAATGGAGAGAAGGACAGGGTTGTAGCATAAAATCAGCCAACTGCAAGAGACTGTAAGTAAGAGGGTGGGCACCTTCTCTTATATTCTCGTATTGGTTCCTTTTCTTGCTACAACTCTAGGCTTTTACTCCCTCAGCATGTAAATGGACTCACCTGGCATTCAATCACACAATCCTTCTGAGCTATAGTCCTCTCTCATTTGCACCAGTGTAAATGTGGGGTAACTTTTAGACTTGGAAGATGCTTTGGTTTAACACTGGTGTGACTAAGTAGAAGTTGGTCCAATCGCTTAATGGTTATTTCAGGGTACTAGTTCCAAATGTGGTGTAAGTGGGAACAATTTAATTGACTTTAATGTAGTTTCACTTAATGTTACCAGGTCTGAATTTGTCTCTTAAGTCTTCTCCCAAGTAAACTATACTACCAACTCACTGCATGTCCTAGAGCAAAATACGCATACTACTACTTAGGTACCTATCTCCCGTGGTTTGTGAGGCTTAATTTATTTTGGAAAGTGCTTTGATATCTCTGGCTATAAGTGCTTATTAAAAATTAACATGCAGCTGCTTACCCTACAGAAATGTCCTATATCATAGGGTAAATATCAACAATACCTCATTAACAAGACCTTTACACTGGGACTTGGCGAATAGTTCAATCGCTGAATTTAAACATGATTCATAATTTATAAATGTGTTTGTTTCTGTTTAAGAAACACAAACTTCCCCCTCCCCTTGCTCTATATGGAGAAGATTTGGATTAGCTCATCAAACAGTGCTCCTTGCAGATATATTTCATTTGGATCACATCAAGTTATGATAATTACTTTTAAGGATAGAAAAATACACTTATTTGCAATGCCTTTAATGAAAAAAATTGTGGGCAATGAGCTTAGGGAGGAATTGGCAAAGTGCCCCCAAGTCTTCGTTAACCTTTAGAAATGATAATTGGATGGCAGGGGTTTAATGGCACTTGAGAAAAAAACATTAATCTACTTATTCTGGCTCAGTATAGAATACTGAAAACTGCCTCCTTTTAGCATATTTGAATTGTTTCTTGCTAACGTTTAAGACTGCCTATTAATGCCTATACAGGTTGTTATTTTTAAATAATTCTGGACATTTGAATTAATTCTAGGGAACAAAGTTTCAGTTTATTTTAAATTTATCTAGAACCAGCAGAAATACACACCCGCATGATGGGCCTCCCAACCCACAACTTGGAATTCTCTACCTGAACCTCTAAACACTGTAATCTGAGGTATTTAAAAGCTGAATTATAATTATTAGTTCATTAGTGTACTTGCTTTGGCAACATCTCTGCTTAATGTGGGTTTGGCTTGGCAGAAGTGTGCTCTTGCATTGCTATTGTGCAGTGTTTATGGAACATTGATAGAAGTTTTGCTGGCCTATAACAAGATGCTTATTTAAATGAAATGTTAAAGTCTCAGTGAGCCACTGCCTGACTAAATATTATATATCACATGGAATAGCTTGTATAAGCTTCTGAAACAAAAACTCTCGATAAATTGACCTGCATAGCAAAAGTCATCTGTTTGCAATTGTGAAAAAAGGGCTATTTTTACAGCGTGAGTATTGGGAATAGAAGACGGAGCAGCCCAGAATGTACTCTTATTTATGTGGCTTCTTCCTTTCCTCTAAAATGTAGTATTTGGCCCAAGAGTTCCATTTGATACATTTTAAAGTGAGTACGAAAAAGCCCTTTTCTAAGCCTGCTGGATCCCTCTGTTGTGCTGAACCAGTACTGAAGAGCCAGAAGATGCTCACCAAAAATTCTATTTACATTTGGAAACCTGCTCTGGGAACACTTGTTGCACAGTGCAGATTCCTTCAGTTGCAAGATGTCTTTCTGGAACACTACACATGCTCAGTGACCATATATTTAAGCAGCTTCCTTCCCATAATCAGATATACTACTACAACACTATTATCTACTTTCATTTGAAACCGGCTGTTGATCACAGATTTAGATGTTGCAATTAAATTCTGTCCTGCTTCCAGTGGTGCTGGAACTAGGGGTGTTGGAGGTGCTGCCACACCCCCTGGCTTGAAGTAGTAATAACAAACACGAAAGACATGGTTTCCATGAGCAGCACTCCCACTATAAAAATTGTTCCAGCACCCCTGCCTGCTTTTCTGTCCCTTTCTGCTGTTTTGAAATGAGTTATTAGGTCTGTCACTTCGACAATAAGATAAATAATAACAGTTGAGTTTATTGTAGTTGAAGGTCATCCCACCCCCACCCCCACCCCCACAGCAACGTCTATCAAAAAGCTGACCAACATCTGTTGGAAAGAAACCATAAATTCTTTATGGGAAAATAATTGAATCACCAGGCAGAGGAACACAAATATAAAATACATTGCCATTAATTCCTTTTTCCCCTTTCCAAAGTTCACAATCTGCTGGGAGAGCTTTGTTAGAATGATGTATGTATTTAATTTAATCCAAATAGGCAATACAACAAGTTCCAAAATGTTAAGCATACTATGCCTATTATAAGCCCACAAATTAGTTGTGATCCACAATATGACCTCACACTTTCCAGATGATGGGGGAGTTTCTATTACTCTGCAGTTTATTATTTTCTGTTCCTGTACCATCTTAATTCACACGTAGCTACATATGTCTTCATTATGGCACAGGAAGAATAGAGCACCTTGCTTCTCTATCTTGTTGGCAGTTTCATCAGCTCTTCCCTCCCCCACCCAAATAATGTGCACTTCCAGACAGGCAGAAATTGGAGATCAATGTGGGAAATAACAAGGCTCTATTACTGCTGTAAAACTTTTCTTCTCAAGTCCTTGAGTTGCTTTTTCCTCTTGAGCTGCTAGATTTGTTGTGTGAAGAGAAATTTATGGATATCATTATTGTACTCTTATAATTGGATAAACTGAGAAGATATAATCCATTAAACTCCCAGGCCACACTATTAAAAGCACTAACATTTTACAGCTTCTCCTGCTACAGATACCTATACTGGTCTCATAGCTAGTAGCAAACAAAGGGTCAGATTCTGCCCTCTTTGTTATGTAGAGTAGTGACTTTTTCTAGAAGCAGTCCTACTACAATTAGTGGGACTACCCATGGCGTAAGGCACTGCACAATGGACACAAAGGTGGCAGAAGCTGGCTCTAAAGTAAAGTGTCTAGGCAGCCAGAATCAGTGTGTAATAAGTAGAGCTGAGCAAATAATGGATTTTTTCATTTACTGACAATTCTGAAAAATTAAAAAAAGGTTTTGTTTTGAGTCCAATCAAATTGTTTTCCAAAATTTGTGGAGAGTCAAGCAAGTTACAAGTGGGGTCAAAATGAAATTTTTTGTTTCGACCTGAGTTGAGTTTTTTCATTTTCATTTCAGGAATTTTAACAAAAGCAAAGGAGGACTAGAGTTACAGAATTCCTGTGTACATGGGGGGTGGCGGTGGTTAGGATAATCTCCTGGGATATAGGAGTGGCAATTCATAGTCATTCATAATGACAATCAATAGCCACCAGGGGGAGGAGGGATGAGAGAATGCATCTGTAGACTGGTTGTTAGGGTATTCAGCTAAGATGGGGAAACCCAAGTTCAAGTCCCTGCACCAGTGACTAGTTATTAATATAAAGTGCAACAGCTTCAACAGGAGAGACTAAGACTGACCCACACCAGAATATCTCGTAGCCCACTGACTGGAGCACTCTCCTGCAATATGAGAGACCCAAGTTTAAATGTCTTCTCCACATCAAGCAGAAGGCGAAACTGATCTGATGTCTCCAATATCCCAGGACAGTATCTTAACCACTTGTGGTCATCCTTCCTCTCTGGCATTCTGTGAATCTTGTCCTCCTTTGCTTCTGTCAAAATGCCAGAAATCAATATAACCAGATTTTGAAAAGGTATTTAGGAACCTAACTCCTAAATTTAAATCTTGCCCTAAAACCTTACAGTACTAAAACAAACTCTCATATTTGATACTTTAGCTTTGCTGGCATTTAAGAGATGAGCCACCTGTGGAGAATAAAAAGCCACATCTCAGTGAAATGGAGGCAAGAAGAGGCAGTGAAATCCTCATAAGCAATAAGTGCCTGTTCTTGTTATTATGGAAGCCCATACGGAATCTGCCACCAACCTCAATGTGGGCAAGAGAAGGCGCTAAATGGTTATTCCTCCTTCAGATTCTCTGTAGTACTAAACAGACTCTTAGTCTACACTAGATTTTTGATATCAAAAGCCAGTCAAGATCTATAACCTGTAAAAGCAATTTGCAAAAAAACCAGAAGTTCTGAGATGTGAGTAATTAGATATTTATGGACAAAACTATGGACAAACACCCATAGCTGGAAAACTGATCACTTAGAAACCATTGACATCATAAAACTAAAGAAATACCAAAAACTTACAATTTGAACTATTAAAAAGATTTAAACTAATGAGCAACATTTTCTTTTTTCAGAGAGCTGCTAATTATTCATTTCACTAAATACGATAAATATGCAGCTGTGTTTTCATAAACAGAAACACACAGGTTTTCTGTAACCACCCATTAAGTCTCTGATACTGCTGTTTGATAGTTGCAGGCTCCGCATCCTTTAGATTGCAACACATTTGGTCAATCTAATTCTGTACATTACTTGACAAGTTGATCAGCTGTGCTCCTGCTCTTGTGAACGCCTCACAGAATTTATAGATTTTTAAGGCCAAAAGGGACCACTGTAACCATAGGACTGGAAGGGACCTCGCAAGGTCATCTAGTCCAGTCTCCTGCACTCATCGCAGGACTAAGTATTATCTAGACCATCCCTGACAGGTGTTTGTCTAACCTGCTCTTTAAAATCTCCAGTGATGGAAATTCCACAGCCTCCCTAGGCAATTTATTTCAGTACTTAACCACCCAGACAGTTAGGAAGTTTTTCCTAATGTCCAACCTAAACCTCCCTTGCTGCAATTTAACCCCATTGCTTCCTGTCCTATCCTCAGTGGTGATGAAGAACAATTTCTCTCCCTCCTCCTTGTAACAAACTTTTATGTACTTGAAAGTACATCATCTAGTCTCACTTCCTGTATTACACAGGCCATAAGCCTTTCCTGAATTAATTCCTCTTTGAACTAGAGCATATCTTTTAGGAAAGAATCCAATCCTGATTTAAAAGTTGCCAGTAATGGAGAATCCACCATAACCCATAGTAAGATGTGTCAATGGTTAATTACCCTCATTGTTAAAAACATATGCTCTATTTGCAGTCTGATTTTGTCTAGCTTCAGCTTTCAGCCATTGAAACTTGTTATACTTTTCTCTAATGTGATCCAGTCACCCTTTAACCTTCTCTTTGTTAAACTAAATTGAACGAGCGCCTTGAGTCTATCATTATAAGGCATGTTTTCCAATCTTTTAATCATTCTTATGGCTCTTCTCTAAACCCCCTCTTTTATCAGCATCCTTCATGAGTTCAGGATGGCAGAACTAAACACAGTACTCCAGTAGCAGTCACATAATGCCAGATACAGAGCTATATAACATCTCTACTCCTACTCAACAATACCCTGATCATATCTACAAGGATCACATTGGCTCTTTTGGCCACAGCTTCACACTGGGCGCTCATATTCAGTTAATTATCCATCATGGTCCCCAAGTCTTTTTCAGAGTCAAAGACAGAGTCCCCCTTCCTTTAAGTATGGCTTGCATTCTTTGCTCCTGGATGTATACATGTACATTTGGTCAAATTAAAATACATATTGTTTGCTTGCGCCCAGCTTACCAAGCAATCCAGAACACTCTGTATCAGTGACCTGTCCTCTTCATTAATTTATCACTCTCCCAATCTTTATGAAACTTTGTGTGATAATTTTGTTTTCTTCCATGTCATTGATCAAAACGTTAAAGAGTAGAGCGAAGAGCCAATTCCTTCTGGGACCCCATTACAAACACACCCACTCAATGATGTTTCCCCATTTACAGTTACATGTTGAATCATAGAATCATAGAACTATAGGCTTAGAAGGGACTGCAAGGGTCATCTTATCTAACCCCCTGCCAAGATAGAGATATGTTGTGTCTAAACCCGCAGGTTGCCCCTCACTGATCTAAACCATCCAAGATAGATGAGACCCATCATTTAGCCAATTTTCCACCCATTTACTTTGTGCCATGTTAGTTTAGTATCATTTAGTTTTTTAATTGAAATGTTGTGCAGGGCCAAGTCAAATGTCTTACAGAAGTCTAAGTATATTACATCAACACTATTATCATTATCAACCAAACTTGTAATCTCATAAAAAATATATCAAGTTACTTTGACAGGATCTATTTTCCATAAATCCACTGCTTTCCAGGATCAGTCCCCAATTCTGTAAATATGGCCTGCATTCTTTGTTCCTATGACATTGCCTTTGGCTGTATTGAAACACCTTTTATTTGAATGAGCCCAGTTTATCAAGCCAGGCATATGAACATATTTTTTTGGCAGCCACAGATGCACAGGAAACATATGCTTTCCTTTCTCCTTCTCTGGCACACTCCGTCAGCTGGTGTGAGACCAGATGTAAAGGACATATTGTTCTAATATAGTGATCATCATCAAAAAGAACAGCATTTGGCAATAGTAAATCCCAGAGGTATCTGAGATGCATGCTTACTCCCTTTACTTATAATAGGAAATAATTGTACGAACTGTTGTTAAATAATAGGAAGCACTAACAGAACTAAATTATATATTATAGCTCATTCCCAATGTAGCCATCAAGGTAAAGCAGGTGCTTGCTTTCTATAGACGTTTTAGAGTTCCAACCTGGTGCAGAAGACTTTACTGTCTCAGAGGGCAGGCTCCTCACAGATGGAATGACAGTACTGTGCAGTTTGCCCCCTACTGAGGCTAACCTACCACACATTAGAGCCTGTATCATAATACAAATTTTAAAAAAATATATAGCAGAAAAAGATCTATTAGGTTACCTTTTCCATCCCCGGTCAATAAAGGATTAGTAAAAATTTGGATGGTCTTAGCCAAAAAGGGAACTTTGTGTGCATTTTCCTTCTTGAGCTGACAAAGGTAGGGCCCAGGCAGAGGGGTCAAACTACCCAGTCAGTGTATTAATGTGCCATATTCAAATTTCACAGAGTCTAACTTTCCTTCTTAAAAAAAAAAAAAAAAAAAAGAAGAAGAAGAAGAAAAGAAACAGTGCGATATACACTTTTGGCCTAATTCTGTTTCTGTTGGTAAAATTCCTGTGGATGTCAATGAAAGCAAAGTTATTGAAAAATCTCATCCTAAATCGTACTTGATGATAATATTCTAAACGTGAACTGAGTGTAACCAATTCAGCACAGTTTCTTGAATCTGCAAACAGCCTGAAATACTAACAAAAACCTAGAGTTGAGTGTAATTCAGAATTGCTGTTCTGTAGGAAATTCCAATATTTCAACATTAGGTTTCACCCCAATGTGAGACAAAAAAGTGAACTAATGAAATTTTTTCATGGAAAGAACTCTTCAAAAGGTATTCAGTTTGGAAATGTTGGAAAGATGTTGCTTCTAAAAACCAAGGATGATACTATAAATGTCAGCATTGACTGCTGAATTGCTTGTCATTTTATGAAACGGGATGGAGGTGAAAATGAAACCCCTAGGGGTAGATGTAAAAGTCAGATTGTTAGAGCCAGAAGATAATATTGCGATGTGCTAGCTGGATGTTCAAACTCCTACAGATCATGGTAAAGAAGTTGGAAATGATTTTACCTCTGGAGAAAGCACTGTACTACAGTAACTTATAGAAGAATTTATTTGAACTGAACATCTTTTCAAGAAATATATTCACAATGAAATACCTTTATTCCACCTGACTATTCACGGACTAAGTAAAGTTACAGTGGATAGGGTACAATGGGTTTCTAGCTATGAGTGTGACTTTGGATTTCTAACACCTTTCATTCAAAGATCTCAAAAAGTGTTTTAGAAATATTTATTTTTAATACATTTTATACCTGTGAAAGATATGAAGATATATATAGTGAACATATCACCCACAACTGAAACATAGCCATATCAAAGCATAGTATAAAATAACAGCTATACACATCTTGGATTGTTTAAAATTTTGCTTGTCATTAAGTGAAATGTGGTTCCCTGTTTTCAGGTTAAATCGATACTGCTGGAAAGAGGCACTGTACCTACAAGCGGACTAGGCAGCTGCCTAGGCAGCAGATTTCTGAGTGTGGCAGAGGAAGAGGAGGCTGGTGGGGCTGCCTGGGGGCTCCAAGAAGCAGAAAGCAGACCCCAGTTGGGGAAGCACTCCCAGTCCTTCCCCAGCCATTCACTGCCATGGCTAAGATAGCTGCTATGGCTCAGGGCTGCTCCTGGTGGCACCTTAAGTGGGCTGGGGCTTCGGCTAAAATTGCAGTGAACTTTTACTCTATGCCTAGCCCCCCTGTGCCCTGCTGCCTGGGAAGCCCTGCCCCCCTCTTCAAATCCCCTGTGTCCAGGCTCTGGAGGCATTGCCACCACATGGACTATGAGCCCAACACTGAAGAGCTCATCTGGAAATGTGTGGAGGTTGTGAGGTGGGATGGGGCAGTGGTGAAGGGGGCCAGATGGGGAGTGCAGACTGGGATGCAGAGTGTGGGGGGCCTGGCAGGGGGAGGGCTGAGGTACAGAGACCCCCAGACTGTTCAGTGGGAAGGAGCTCACCACCCACCGTGATCAGTGGCTTGGGTTGCTTTGTGCGAGGCAAGGGGTCCACCCTGTCCATTAACTAGTACCCTATGAGCTGGACTGTGTCCCTTCCAGTACCCAGGTTTTGGAGTGTTCCCATCCTATGGAGTCTGTCACCGGGGCCCAGTGGCTTTTGTGGCTCCAAGCCGGGGTCTCCTCAGTCAACTTCTGACCCAGGTGGATGAGGTTCAAGGATGGATAATGGCAGCAACAGGGGTGGTGCTGGGATCCTGCAGCAAACATAAGGGGGTAGGATATGCGTAGAACACCAAGGTTTTAGCTAGGGCAGCAGATTATCTTGAGTAGCCTCTGCTATTAGGAATATATTTCCCCAATTGCTAATGCTTTAAAAAAATCTTTCCCTTTAGCAGAGAAAAGTTGAGTAGTCTGTAAACAATTACTTTTATTAGCATTTATTTGAAATATATCCTTATAGAGACAACTAAATGTAACAGCAGACTAAAATACATTAGGGTGAGTTGACCTGGGCTTGGAAAACAAAGTCACTAACCTCTTTACCTATCATCCACATGGCACTATTACTTCTTTCTGCAACAGTTATGAATTCTGGAGTAGTGATAGAGAACTGCCATCACAGCTTGTGACATTCATAGAGCAAAAAGTACTCATTTAAAGTTTTGCATAATTCTTTTAGCATGAGGGAAGATATGTCCCCTTCTTGTGATCCAGCTATGCTTATGGATCTCCAGGACCCCTGTAGATTGCTATTGCAGCAGCAATGCATACAGCAAGTAATGTGGCTTTGATATGTAATTTACCCCAGGCTTGGCCAGCAAGGAAAACTAAAGAATGGACTGCCTTCCTACTGTTCCGTTTCATACCCTGACTCCTACTTGAGAAGGCTCTCTCAAATGGAAATAAGTTAGGACATGCAGGAGGATGCTCAGCACCCATTTTCCAGGTAAAAGGCACAGTGCAATTATTTTTCACTGTGTACAGTATAGTCTTCTCACCAACTTCTTTCCCCCCTTCTTCTTGTGCACATAAAAGTTACCTTCATTCTGACAGAAGGTAGCAGAGGATAACGTTACTGGCCATCATTTATTATCAGTGACTAGAAAGTATGAAACATCATACAGAAGGCATTGGTAGAATTGGATTTTACTAAATCTACCTGCAGCAACTGCTTATTAATATTGCCATCTTCCCAATAATAAAGAGTGTGTAATACTTTAGCTTGAATGACCTGTTTTGCATGTTTTGTTTTTTAGTCCTGATTTTTTCCTGAGGACGGGTGTTTAGTGATGAACAACTCTAAGCAACTGCCTGTTTACTGATGCAAAACCCAGAACATCATTAACCTTCACTAGAGATACCAAAATAAGGAGTTCTTTTGATGGAGGTAAGCCATCACACCAGGTTAATGGTTTGGAGGAATAAAATGTAGAGTAAATGACATTACCTCAAGAGAAATGGGCTATTTGCACTCAATTGTGTTATCCTTGCAAGAAAAGCTCCCTTGTCATAATGTACATTACCAGATGTAAACTGTGTTAAGACAAAGTTAGGGTAAAAAACACTACAGAGATGCTGTAATTATCCCCCAAACCAAGCATTATAAATCCAGGTTAAAACATAAAATGAATCAAAACATGTTAAGGCATGGAAAATCACAGGTTGGGCACCCAAACATTGCACTGTAGGGTTATATGATTATGATCAAGGCATTTTACTGCTTGATGGTTACAGAGTAGATTGAACTGATTTTTAAAGGTATATTTGATTTTTTTCCCATAGTTTCCCCAAATGTTGAAGTTCTTTGTAGAATTCTCAATAATAGAACATTATTATTCAGCTTCTACTGAAGGAGAACGTTTCAGTTATAAAGAATAATAGGGAAAAATAGGACCATTAATTGCTATTTCCTCCTCCCCCGCACCCAAAATTTTTGAGTTTCAGCCTATGCACAAGATTTCAATAACTTTTAATTGCATGGGAAGTTTGAAAAATCTTGCATTATTCCATGATTAAGATCACTAAGGGGAAGAAACAAAAAAAAAAAAGAACCCCGCCCCCCCCACACCTGATACCAGGTGCCAATTTTCTTAAAGAATCCATTTTAAAAGTAATTTTAACTCCTTAACCAATTAATTTATTAATTACTTTTAAATTCTCAGCAAATCAATTCTATACTCAGAGAGTAAGTACAGAAATTTTGGGGAGGATACACACTATTTTTCATACATAAAAACCAAAATCCATTAAGTACAAAATTCAACTCAAAATTAACTATGGCGCTGCAACTAGTGCCTCCATAAATACCCCTAACTTGAAAACATGAGATACATGGACATCTGCAAATAAAAACAAAGTGAACGCTAATGTCATATAGAAATATTTTTTTTAAATTATACCATTTTGAATTATTTCAAGAGTCAACTGTATAGATACCCTCTTATAATTTGTACTACACTAGCAACTAGAGGGCCCAATCAGAATTGGACACCATTGTACTGGCTGCTGTATGTTTAGTTCTTGCTTTGCTAACAGAATAGCAGTGGTTCAGTCAGCACCCAGTTAAATTGATACCTTCTTGACTGGGGTGATTACCAGAGAACAGACTGACTACAGTTTGTTCCAGTTACTCTACAAAAATTGATAAGTGGCACAGCTAGTACTTTAAAATGGTGCATGGTGTAGTGTTGTCTACAAACCATTTCACAATAATTTATAAGTATGAATGATTGTTTCTTGGCATAAAGTTTCAATGCAACATTTTGTTCAATTTAGCCATCTTCCCTGCTTTGTCGTTTCTACTAAAAATTTCAAAGCTGCCTCACCATATTTTTGAATGTGTTAAAATTTTGTACAATACTTATAAAGAAATTACTGTAATCAATTTTTTTTCTCCCAGAACAATGAGCATAGTCATTTAATATATTGTTTAACTGGCATCTTTCTTTTCTACCAGGATGAGCCAAGAGGATCTTATTGTACTATACACATCAGAATTAAAAATACTTATTATCCTTTTGATAAAGTTTACCCTGATAAGTACCTCTATTTTACAGAGACAGAGTGTAACTGCACAAGTTTTAGATTTTTTTCATACACAAAGACCAACTATACGTCTTCAGCTACAATAACGTATTTTCTCTTAAGAAAATGAAAGAACAAATAAAAGTATGGTCTCAATTTAGCCCTGATTCAACTCCCACTAAAAATCAGTGGAAGTCTTTCCATTAACTTTGTAAATATTCTTGTAGCTTACTGAAACTACAGTGTTACACAGACCCTCTACTAATGTATGAAGCCTTTCTTCATGAGAAGTACACTCTAATTAAAGATTACTTTTATCCAGGTTCCCTGATTTCTTTTAAATCACTTCACTCTAACTGTGGTATGTGAAATGTAGTGTGTCTATCCTCACCCTTAACTAGTTTTGAAAATAAAATTTATAGACCTCTATTATACATATGATCTGTTTTGTTCTAAAGTGTGTTTGGTGTCTTTAGATCAGGCAATTATTGTTGATTTAGCTTCTGATCATCTTATTCACTGATCTGGTTTTCATACTATGAAGTGCTGCTTAGATTTCTTCTATATGAAGATAAGAATATGGAACACAAATGTAGGTGTCTCTTTCCTGTGGCTTAATGCTATTCTGAGAGGATTCCTCTTGAGGTAATATTGATGAGAAATATCATACTTTTTTTGCCTCAGATTAAATACTGTCTGCATGTTGACACAGTACCTGCTTTCAAGAAAGACATTACTTATCCATTTGAAAATGTGAATGAAGTACTGCAGTTCACTTACCATATGGTCTTTTTCTTTAATGAAGTATGCTTCAGTGCAATCATAGTTTAATTCTAGAGATCTGATATACATCTGCAATACCCACCTCAGAAACAGTCCAACACAAGAAGCTAAAGAGATGTTAAGGCAAAGTTATCAACTCCTAGAACCTTTCTTCTGAAGATGTTCTATTGTTGTTACTGAGATGAAATTTCAACATGAGGAATTTTAGATTTAGAATTTAAGTCTGTAACCTGGATCCTTTTTCATTAAAAAAAAACAAACCAAACAAAAGAAAAAGGATACCTTAGATTTCCCTCAATGTACAACGGGACAAATAAAAGTTTTTTCCCAAAGATCCAGTACTATCATTTAAATTCTTTCCAGAAAGATCATTCTCTTAACAAGGTCCCTCGGCAGTTTTTTCCTGACACAGTGGTACATTAGTCTTTGGTACCATTTGTAACAAACAGCTATTTTCTCTCTTTCTCCCCGCCCCCGGGAAGAAGGTTATGGACTTTTACAGTTCAGAATTTAAAACTGTCTCTCAAGTATACTAGCCACACTAAAATAAATGAATTCACTTATTAACAAACAACATTTCACTCCACTCCAAATTCAGTGTCATAAAATGTGATCCCAGAAATATTGTTAAATTTAATTAAGTAAAAACACCATTCACTTTACTCTTTTGTGCCACGTTTACCATTTAAAAAAGGAGCAGAGTGATGTTTAGAGGTTAACGCAGACAACTGTTAGGAGATCAAGGTTCTGTTCTCTCCAATTACTTGCTGTATATAATTGGGATAAAATAAACATGATTTTACAAAAGGTAGACCGTTCCAGACTAACCTGATCTCTTTCTTTGAGAAGATAACTGTTTTTATGGAAAAAGGAAATGCACTAGATCTAATCTATGATATTTGATACAGTTCCAAATGGGAAATTATTAAATTGGAGATGATGAGGATTAATAGGAGGATTGAAGGGTGGATCTACAATGGTTCATACTGAAAAGTGAACTGTCAGGCTGGATGGGGCTTACTAGTGGACACTGGCACAAAAAGTGGGAATGTGCTAATACAATTTGACACAAAGTTGGGAGGTATTGCCAATACGGAGGAGGAATGGAATATCAAAGAAGACAATTTGGAGGACCTTGAAAACTCGAGTAATAGAAATAGGATGAAATTTAATAGTACAAAGTGCAAGCTCATGCACTTAGGGACTAACAGTAAGAATTTTTGCTATAAGCTTGGGACATATCAGGTGGAAGTGATAAAGGAGGAGAAAGAACTGGGTGTATGGGTTAATACAATGAGCTGCCAATGTGATGCGGCCATTAAGAAGGAATGCAATCTTGTGATGCATAAGGCGAAGTATTTCCAGTAAAGATAGGGAAGTGCTATTGCCATTATACAAGACACTGGTGAGAACTCATCTGGAATACTGTGTCCAATTCTGGTCTCCATGTTTAAGAAAGATTAATTCAAACTGGAACAGGTGCAGAGAAGGGCTTAGGATGATCAGAGGAATGGAAAACTTACCTTACTAGAGGAGACTCAAAGATCTTGTATTGTTTAGCCTAACAAAACGAAGGCTGAGGGGAGATATGATTGCTCTATATAAATACACCAGAGGGAGGGAGAGGAGTTATTTAAGTTAACCACCAATGTTGACACAAGAACAAATGGACATAAAACTGGCCATCAACAATTTATGCTTGAAATTAGATGAAGATTGCTGACCATCAGAGGAGTGAAGTTCTGGAACTCCTTTTCAAGGGGAGCAGTGGGGGCAAAAAACCTAATTTGTTTTAAGACTGAACTTGATAAGTTTCTGGAGGGGATGGTATGATGAGATGGCCACATACCATTGTAGGCAATCTGCGCCTGCTATTAGAGAATATCCCCAACATCAGGAGATGGGGCACTACATGGGGAGGGCTCTGAGTTACTACAGAGAATTCTTTCCCAGTTGTCTGGCTGGTGGGTCTTGCTGACATACTCAGGGTCTAACTGATCACCATATTTGGTGTACGGAAAGAATTTTTCCCAGGTCAGATTGGCAGAGACCTTGCGGGGGTTTCACCTTCCTCTGCAGCATGGAGCATGGGTCAGTTACTGGTTTAAACTAGAGTAAATGTTTTGTTTTGACAACTCAAAAAAAATTCTGACTTTTCTACTTGCCATACCTCCCCCACCCATAAAAAACCCACCAGGTTTTGCTTGGACCCCAGACTTCACTCTTCCCCCCCCCCCTATTTTTTTGGAATTGCCAGTGAGCCGAAAAATCCATTATTTGCCCACATCTATTTTTAATGGAATCTGAATATTCTGAGACCCAATCTGGCATGCAAGACTCAGCCCCCTATAGTACAATACAATGCTTTCCAACTGAGATAGCAGTCCCTCCATGAGCGAGACATCACTGAAAGATATTTAAATTAAAGCATGAATTATCCAAAGAGTTAAGTTATATAGCTCAGAAAAGTATTACAACAAATAAGGAGGTTTAAAGGGGTGAAGCTGATGCTGTAATATCCCTTAAGCATAAATTTCAGGTCATATTGGTTTAGACTTCTCATCTTTTAAAAAAAGATACATATATTGTGCCTTATTTCCAGTTGCAACACTTGTATTTGCTGTGGTAGTATTACAACATGCAATTTAGAGAAAAATCTAGAAAAATTGTTAATATGGGAAATAAAGACAAATTATTCACAACTTGGGCATGTGCTAATAGTCTCTGTGATTTAACAATTTGTCCCCAAATGAATCAATGTAAATTAGTATGAATTATTTTAGGGTGTTTGGCATCAATTTAAAGTACAACAAACTGTAGGTCATGAAAATAAGTGACTAGATTTTTCAAGTTATACTGTACTAGCAAATTAGATCATATTGTGGATTATGACTAGAATTACTGAAGACAAAGGCTTTTAAAACTATTCATGCAATATATCTTTTCTGCAGCATGCTATCCACCTTAAATTTGGCTAGCAAACCTCAATCTTTTTCACGCTCCTTTTTCATTAGTCTGTTTAAAGATCTTTTAGGCATAGACTAATAGAAAGGAACAAACTCTGGCTAGTCAGGTGTAAAGTATAATTAGGCAGGCCAAAAAAGAATTTGAAGAGCAAGTGGCAAAAGACAACACTAACAGCAATTTTTTTTTAAAAAAAAAGATCATCAGGAGCAGGAAACCTCCCAAAAAAATCCATGGGGCCATTGGATAATGGAGGTGCTAAAAGAGCACTCAAGGAAGACAAGGCCGTAGTGGAGAAGCTAAATTAATTCTTGCAAAGCATGAGAGGGAGATTCCCACACCTGACCATTATCTTTAGGTGAGAAATCTGAGCAACTGTTTCAGACTGAAGTATCAATACAGGAAGTTTTGGAACAAATTGATGAATTAAACAGTAATAAGTCATCAGGACTAGCTTGTGTTTCTGAAGAAACTCAAATATGAAATTGCAGAACTACTAACTGTGGAATGTAACCTATCACTTAAATAAGTCTCTGTACCAGATGACTGGAGGGTAGCTAATGTAACACAATGTAAAAAGGCTCCAGAGGTGATGCTGGCAATTACAGGCTGGTAAGTCTAACTATAGTAAAGAAAAGAACTATGAGACACATAGATGATTATGATTTGTTGGGGAAGAGTCAACACAGCTTTTGTAAAGGTAAATCATGCAACATCAATTAATTAGAATTCTCTGAGGGGGTCAGCAAATGTGAACTAAGGTGATCCAGTGGATATAGTGTACCTGGACTTTCAGAAAGCCTTTGACAAGGCCCCTCACCAAACCAAGCACTCACGGGATTAGGGGGAAGATACTCTCATGGATCAGTAACTGGTTAAAGGGTAGGAATAAATGGTCAGTTTTCACAGTGGGGAGAGGTAAATAGCAGGATCCTCAAGGATCTGGGATCAGTGATCTTCAACATATTCATAAATGATCTGGAAAAAGAGCTAAATAGTGATGTGGCAAACTTTGCAGATGATACAAAATTACTCGCAATAGTTCAGTCCAAAGTTGACTGCGAAGAGTTGCAAAGGATCTCACACAACTCGATTACTGGCCAACAAAATGGCTGATGAAATTCAGTGTTGATAAGTGCAAAGTAACGCATATTGGAAAAAATAGTCCCAATTACACATACAAAATGATGGGTGCTAAATTATCTGTTACCACTCAAGAAAGGAGATCTTGGAGTCATTGTGGAGAGTTCCTTGAAAATATCCATTCAATGTGCAACGGCAGTCAAAAAAGATAACAGAACATTAGGAATGGATAGATAATAAGACAGAAAATATTATGCCACTATATACATTCATGGTATACCCACACTCTGAATACTGTGTGAAGTTCTGGTCACCCCATCTCTCTCTCTCTCTCTCTATATATATATATATAAAAGAATTGGAAAAGATACAGAGAAGAGCAACAAATATGATTAGGGGTATGGAACAGCTTCCATATGAGAAAAAATTAAAAAGATTATGACTGTTCAGTTTGGAAAAGCAACGACTGAGTGGTATATGATAGAGGTCTATAAAATCATGAGTGGGACAGAAAAAGTGAATAAGGAAGTGTTATTTACCCCTTCATATAACACAGAAACAAGGGATCACACAATGACAATTAATAGGCATCAGGTTTTAAACAAACATAAGGAAGCATTTCTTCATACGATGCACGAAGACTGTGGAACTCATTGCCAGGGGATGCTGTAAAGGCCAAAAGTATAATTGGGTTGAAGAAAGAATTAGAAAAGTTCATGGAGGATAAGTTCATAAATGTCTATTAGCCAAGATGGTCAGGGATGCAACCAGGGCCGGCTCCAGCTTTTTTGCTGCCCCAAGTGGCGAAGAGGAGAAAAAAAAGAAAAAAGGAAGCTGCCACCGAAGTGGCTATTGAGCTGCCACCGAAGTGCCGCTGAAGAGGAAGAGACGGAGTGAAGGACCCGCCGCCGAATTGCCGCCAAAGACTAAAGCAGAGCGCTTGAGCTGCCACCAAAGTGCCGCCGAAGACCCTGACGTGTCGCCCCTTTCTATTGGCTGCCCCAGGCACCTGCTTCCTTCAGTGGTGCCTGGAGCCGGCCCTGGATGCAACAACATGCTCTGAGTGTCCCTTAAACCTCTGACTGCCAGAAGCTGGAACTAGATGACCAGGGATGGATCACTTTATAAATTGCCTTGTTCTGTTCACTCTCTCTGAAGCATCTGGCACCAACCACTGTTGGAAGACAGAGTACTGGGCTAGATGGACCATTGGTCTCACCCAGTGTTGCCATTCTTATGACTAATGGACCAGTGGAAAGGTGTGTGGACATTAGAAAAAGGGAGTCTGTGTGACACAGTACTGAGCATTCTGGTCCTGATTCTGTAAAGCGCTTAAGAACATCATGCTTACATTTAAGCATGTGTGTAGTCCCTCTCTGGTCACCAAGATCCCTTGCTTTGCAGAGAATGACCAATTCTAAGTGTATTAACATTCACACAACTCCACTGGCTACTTCTTGTATTTATTGGACTGTGCCTATTAGTACCTTTAGGTTCTGATCTTGCAACTGGATTGGTGTGACTGTATGTATAGTATGTACATTACTACTGTGAAGCATGCAGGCATCTTCAAGTTTGAGCAAACAGGGGCTGATTTATGATTTTGAATTAAAATAATGACATTCAGCTTCCAAAATTTCAACACAAAATTGGGTCAAATTTGATAGTTTCACCTGAATGAGTTGTGACACTGAGTTTGTCTGAACCTTCAACTCAGCTCTTGAATTGGAGTGGAAAACCTATATATGTTATAAACTAACAAAATATTTCGCAATCACTGCAAAACCTCAGTTTAACAAAGCTCTAGCACAGACCTTCCCCTGCTTGCATATTTCTGAAGCTATTTTTAAAAAATAATTCTCTAATATGTAACAGGTGCACCAGCATAAATGGAGGATGGATTTATGATGAACAATGAACCTTCATCAAATCCCTTTACGCCAACATATTCAATTCTTCATATGTTAATTGGAGTGTGGCATCTTTATAGCCAACCAGTCTGCCAAGCCAGATGGCACACTCTTCACAGTGCTGCAGACTTCAGTAATCCAGAGCACAACCTTTGAAGGTGACTGGCCTCCTTGCTCTTCACTGACCTCCAGACATAGAGAAATAGAGCTCAACATTTGTACCATGCAATCTTGGAAAAAGTAACCAAGCTTCAGTTAAAATGGACTTGGGCTAATCAGGCTTGTACTACACACCTGTGATTTGCTGGCAGTGCTGTTGGCTGAACAATGAGAGATGATCATAGTTAAAATTGTTCCTGCACCCTATTCCCTTTTGTATTTTGCAGTATTTCTCCATACCTTTACAATGAATTCAGTCTGTTTGCTCCTTCACAATTGTTTTGTTAGCAACTGTAACGTGCATTTGCCTCCTTTTCAATTGGTGATATAGAAATACAGAGCTACAGAGTAATTCACACTGATATTTGAAGTCACACAGGTGTGCCTAACTCCAGACAGCTTTTTAAAAAAAGCATTTTCCAAAGTCTTGAAAATAGTTGTCTGTCAGTGCTTTACAGCATAGCCCAAGTTCCAGCCATTCCATCACCCCTCCATGAGGGAGAAATGAGAAACATCAAGAGCCACTGAATGCTGAACTTTCACAGTGGATCAGCACAACATTACTCAGAACAGAGGTTATCGTAATTGTGATACATTGGAAAAATATCAGCACATTCAATGGCCTCTAACTCTCACAGCTGTTTTTATGGCACTCTAATGCTAGTCATAGCTCTTAAGCACCTTGTTTTGTATTACCCAGTGCACCTCTCCCAAGAAATCAGAAAGATTCAAAGAGGGACTGGACTTTTATATGGATAAAAAGAATATCCCAAGTTCTAGAACAACTAGTGAAAAAGTTTTTAAAGGGATATAAAATCTCATGTTTCTGGGATCAAGAAGAGACTTCCCTCTAGGCCAGCATGATAGGCATTCTGGGGTTTCTAACCCCCTTCCTTTAAAAGCATCTGATGCTGACCATTGTTGGACATAGTATACTGGACTAGGCGCACCACAGACCCTGTATGGCAATTACCATGTTCCTCTCATTTTATTTTTTCTCTGCCACTTATAAAAAGTCATGTGAAATATATTCATATATAAAAATAGAACATTTCCCTGCTGTAAGTGAATCTAGAAAATGGTGAGGCTCAGCAACGGTCTTTTATCTGGTATCTGAAAATACTTGAATCTTACATGCTCACACATTAAAAATGAAACAGTAAACTTTGGCAGTTACTTTTGAACTTGGGAAACGATCAGATCCTCACTCTGGTACTCAAAGCAGGAAGAAGGCTCTATGACCAGGGGTTTATCCTCAGGGCACATTCACTGAAAAAACATAAGCAAATGAAGAGCCATTAAGCGTAAGAGATGATGCAACACTAAAACAGCATATTGGCACCTAAGTGAGCCCTTCCCTCCCCTTATTCACAGGTTTAATGGTCCTGTGATCTGCACCAGGTGAAGGAGACTTGAACAACACTGGAAGAAAATGTGGTCAGAGGCATATTAACTCCAACACAAGCTTTCCCAACAATCCTTCACCTCAGCTATGGTAGAGGTCAAGAGATGCTTTTTCTTCTGAAAAAGAGAACCATTTCATCAAACTGTACTGCTGCCTCCACACTACCCCAGAAGTCAGATCTTCTCAATGTAAGGAAACTATCAACTTACTTCTTGGAGAAAATCACCCACATCTTTGATGTCTTTGCCAATATGCAGCATGGATGAGTAGTACAACACCTCTTCACAGAACAAAACCCTTTCACATAGCAAGAATCTTGAGAAACTGAAAGAAATCCAATGATTCAGATCCATACTCTTTATGGCTAGTGAAACACACTCCTGCTGACTGATGGTCAGCTTCATCTTTGACCAAGGAAATTTTCCCTTCACCCTTAAGTATGCAACAGCACATAACAGTCTGACCAATTTTCAAGGAACTATTTCTTGACCCAACAGACCTCACAGGCCACCTTTCACCAGGTGGCTAATTCCCTCTTTAAGAACAATGGGGAAAAGAGAAAGAAACTAGCTTGGAGAAAGACCATCTCCAAATACACTTATTCACTACCAATATCCTGAACATCTCCATTCTAATTTCAGCCAGTTAATGGAACAGAAACAGTGAAAAGGCATTGATGTATGACCTTCTCTTGTCCATACACGGAGAAGGACATCCACACATGCTTCTGGACCTGACAGAAATATAGCACATCAGAGACCATGGTTACATACTGTCCCATTTCAGAAATGTAGTAGGGGTTAATGGAAAAAGTGCTGAAATGGTTCCAATCCTTTCTTTAGCAATGTCCCTTCAGGCCCAGACCTTGCAATACTGAAGACAGTGGGCAGAAAATCAGACCCAGAGATGGGTAGCTTTTCTCTACCTCCACAATATCTACCTGTGGAGTCTCACAAGGCTCAAGCCTTTCCTTTACAGCATTTACATAGAGCTGTTTCTTATGCCATATTCCACTATAACAGTTCTGTTATAGTTATTCTTTAAATTTCACATAAAAAAAAACCCAGAAATACCAGAAATATACAAAATTAGAGTAATTCAGAATAAATGACTATAATGGGTAAAGTGAGAGCAGTGTTTGGCCCAGTGACAATTCTAATAGTATAGAAGTGCTGTTTAATTCTCAGTGGCTAATGGCAGGGAAGAGTGAGCTTTAATCAGCATGGGAAGATTACTCAGATTAGTACTATACACAGTTGCTGGTTGATTTGTACTACACACTTCAGAGATATAGCTTGCCATTGATTTTCTTCAAGACTCCCATGGATTTCAATGTGAGTTTTGGAAAGGAAGCATAGCAAGGTATGTTTTTATTTTGTACTGTGTGTAACGGTGCCAACACTGACTTTTGTTTCTCTCTCTCACACACACACACACGATGAGCAATTAAGGAAATGTTGTCAATAGCATTACAGTTCAGTGGAGGGAAAAGAACTAGGATTACAAGACTGAAGACACTGGGCAGTATCCCATGCTATTACTCTAGGTCACAATTCACAAGTCATGATGGTAAGATGATTGAATGCCCTATCAAATGAAGGATGGATGATCAACATCTGCAAGTGAATTTGGTCAGACACTGCAGTGCGCACTGAATGTATTAGGGATGCTTCTAATTAGACAAGGAAGGAGTGGATGCCAAGCCTACTGTTTTCAAAATAAACTAGAATAGACAATGTAACATGTCTGCTAGGTTCAGCATAGAACTTTTGCCAGCCACATCTGGAATGTAGCAACAAAACCGATAATATTTGTAAAACAGTTGAAAAATATTTAGAGTAAGAGTTCCAGAAATAAATATGTTTACATCTTCTTATCTTAGTGAGCAGAACAAAGCTAGTTTTTCATGACTGACATGTCAGGTCCTGTTTCCTAAGTTGCAAAAACAGTGGGAAAAACAAATGTTGGAAGGGTCAACCCAGTTAAGATAGTGAAGATACTCTGAACAGATTCACAGACAGTTTCACTTCAGCGTGAGAGTTAGGAAAAAGCTCAATTCTTATTTGCTTGAAAACACAAAGTTCATTTCTGTTACTAGATTCTTAAATGTTTTCTTGTTCTCTGGATCTGTGTCAAGATTCCTTCAACCCAACATTCCATGTCACCCCCAAACCATTCATGTTTTATAATGTGAGTGCAAAGGAAAGTATCTCAGATGGTGAGTCGGATTGACTGTTTAATAGCATCCTTCAGTTCTCCTTATAGCACTGCCACTGTGTTTTTTGTTTTCCTTTCCTCTTCAGGCTTAACAAGCACCTTAATGTTCTCATCACTTCCCTTTTAATTTTCAGAAGAGTTAAAATTTTCCATTCAGAAGATAATTAGAATCTAATGTTTCTAGTATCCAAAACCTTGCCAATAGGTATGCTGCTGTAAGTACTTCAGCATTTAAAATATGAAAAACCTGAAAAGTTACAGAAAAGCCTTTAAATATCCCCAATTATTTTACACTGCTTAAATATCCTTGCAGCAGTAAATGTGATTCCATGCTGATGTCCACATCACCTAGAGAACCACTTCCCATCTCTTTACAAGAAAGGTAATGCAGTAGAAAACTGAAATAAGGGCTTGTCTACACTACAGAACTATTTACTAGAATACCTATGCCAGTAAAGCCCCCTAACTCTTTCTATCAGCACAGCTAAACCACCTCCCTAAACAACATTTTTTAAACGGATGGAAGCATTCTTCTGTCAGCATAGCTGCTTCCATGCAGGGGATGTTGCCAGCATAGTTATATTGGCTGGGGGAATGATTTCTCTCCCCCCACTTCTAGTCAGCATAGCTATGCCTTCATAACTTTGTAGAGCATTTGCACAGCAGTTTAAGCCTGAGTGCCCCATCATCCTTCCTATTTTGAGAAATGCAATAGTTTCCCTCTCCTGGTATTGTGTCCAAAACACACATACCATCATAGCTGGTGAAAATCTCAGACAGTTTAAGAAAAACAAATTATCACACCTTCATGAACTTCACATGGATACCTCAAAGTTCAGATTGAATTTCAGGCTTTGGCTTAGATTCAGGTTCTTTCTTTCCGAAGTTGGTTTGTCTGTCCTAAACCCTCTGTGCACTTCACAGAGTGCAGTATCTCTTTAGTATGTGATAAGAGCGATGTCCCTCATGAGTCTTCTTTAGTCCTCCATTATTGTACATCCAATACATATTCTTTCTTTTTCTCTGTTTCACCAAGCCAAACAAATAATTTCAGCTCATTAGTTTTGGTGACTAATTCTTGGTCTGTACTGTCACATGAACAATTCTGTACTGGCTAGTGTGAGAACCAAAGACTAGTTAGGAGGAGCTCATCAGGCTTTAGGTGGACTGGCTTGCAAGCCACATTGCTTTTTTAAGAAGTATGACTGTCTTTTTATAAATTTGATTAAAACCACTTAACAATAAAATCAAGAAGACATATCACCAAAGCTAAGCTATTATTAAAAATATTTAACAGAAGGTAAACCAATACAGCTATCAAATCAATGTAATAAATGAACAAATTACTCTCAATATTGGATTAGAGTTAAATCAAATACTAAAAATAGCCAATCTTCAAAAATTCTAAAGAGGATTTTAAGGAAGTGATTGTCTTTTTGCCATAAATCCAACTAAATATTTCTCCCAATTAATCAAATCTATATTTTGAATGATTAAATCTTTTAAGTGTCTAAACCACAACCTCAGAACCCTAGATTTCCATTCTTATGTGGTGGGTAATTCTTTCTTCTTCATCCTCCATCCCCTCACCCTTCTTCCCCCCTTTCCCCTGGCCCACTGTAATTATAGTTCAGACTTTGACAGAAATTTCTTGATAAAAAGTAGTTTGACAATTCTTATTTACCAGAAATTACAGGTGAGAACCTCAAGTCTCTCCGGACTTTTAAACACAGAACATGTATCAGACTCTGCATAATTTTAGGAAATAATATTCAGGGCTGTTTACCTGGGGACCTTTTCTGTCAGGCCCCTTACCCATCTGGACTTTATGGAAGTGCTTACACACACATGTATGCACACAGCTAGACTCTCACTTGCACATGATAAAAATAAAAAATGATAAATAGGCTGGGATGTCTCCCACCCTATATAAACATGAGACCAAAATAGAAGAAAAATAAAATACATAAGGTAAAAGGTATTTGCAAACTGTTTAGCTCTTGCAGATTTCCAGACACTCAGAATATGAGCTGGAAGTGCAGCCAAGAAGCCAAACAGTAATGCACAGGGCTCCTTGCTACCAGGCCCTCTTTGGGTGCAGGGAGAGAGATTGGTCAAAGATAGCCTGGTTGTTGATTGTGTGACTCTCTCTCCCTCAGGTAATCAGTCTTGGGGATTCTGGAAGGTTATTTTTCCCTTAGGTGGGCTGTTGACTCAAAAGGCTAGACCTCTCACCTTTACCCTAGATTCTTATGGCTTGCAAATGTCGCTTATTCTGACTTGCAGAGTCTTCCTTTGAGGTCTTGGAACAAATCAAGTATGATGCCTACCTAAGAGCCATGCAACCTGGTCCAATCAGGTTTGAATTAGATCATTTTGAGTTAGTCTTAATCTGGAAAAGTTTTGTATACCTCAGAGATTAAGCTTGTGACTCCCCCAAAGTATCAAAATTCTGAACACGTGAGACCAGTTTTGCAGAAGCTGGCATGGTCTTATCCAGGTGAAAGAATCTTGAGATGACATTTTGTCACCACTTTACAAAGTTCAATTCAAAAATATGAAATTTGCTAATTTCTAGGGTTCTTTTTCCATAATCAGTCATGCAACATGAATCCATCTGCAACATTAAAAATGAATAGAAACTTATGACCCATGGCATTACTCTTCTTGCAAAAAAGACAATTTGCAGTAATTCTTCCATTTTGGAACTGGGTTATAAGACAAACAACTTATCTTCTAGAATCTTCATCTTGATAAAGAAAAAATATTTTAAGGCCATCAAGATGAAACTCATTTAAGATATAAAATTTTACAAGTTTTTATAAAGGTCTGTATTTCCATAAATACTTTCACATTAATATTTTGACTGGACATATATGATAGATTACATGGTATACGTTTACTCCCTGACTGCATGAGAACTCCTTGTATGGGGTTCTCCAGTGCAAACACGCACTATGACTTTCAAGTTCACTGTGAATACTCTCTAATATTTGCTGTTTCTATGAAAACTCCCTCCAGCAAAACTATTCACTAGAACATTCACAGAAACTGAGGCCAATTATTTTTAAATTCAAATCAAAAGCCACAGTATAGGACCTATAGGACAGAACAAGAAGCAATCGGCTTAAATTGCAGCAGGGCAGTTTAGGTTGGACATTAGGAAAATCTTCCTGTCAGGATGGTTCTGTATTGGAAAGTACATAGGTACATTGCCTAGGGAGGTTGTGGAATCTCTGTCATTGGAAATTTTTAAGAGAAGGTTTGACAAACAGCTGTCAGGGATGGTCTAGTTAATACTTAGTCCTGCCTTGAGTGCAAGGGACTGGACTAGAAGATCTCTCAAAGTCCCTTCCAGTCCTACGATTCTATGAAATCTTCTCTCCATCTTTAATCTTACAAGAACTTTTGAAAGCTTCTCCCATAACTTGAACCATCGTAAGCCAGTTTGGGAAGTGTAAAAGGGCATTAAAGTGATTGTAAATATAATTAAAGGCCCCCTTTCTCCACCAGAACTGTATACAGGACCTTTAGTGCAAATGAGACTATGGCCCAGTCTATGCTTCTCTATTTAGCGTTTGTACACAAAAAAATCTAATTGTTATCTGAGGCTTACATGCATATATATGGAAAGAAAAAAAGTTACCGGTCTTATCTCAAAGTGCAAAGAGGTAAATTACTGTATAATTGGAATCTCAGTCCTTTCTTCCTGCACCATCAGATATTGTTAAGGATATGAACAAGGCTCTGTCATACCTGCCTATCCTGGTCTGTTCTTTACATGTACACTATGTTGTTAAGTCTTACTATAGAAAAATACAGCAAATCCACTAGATGTCCAAGTTAAATAATAAAGAATAGAATAACTTTGTTCATTAATATGAATTCTGAGAAAAGCCCAACAACTTTATATATTAACCAAGGTAATTCTCTTTACAAAAGCATGTGCTAAGAATCCCTGGGTATCCCCACCAGCACTCCCACTCCACAGGTCTAAATCCATCAAGCTTTGGATGTTCAGAATCACTGAGAACATTGTAAAATTGTTTTTTGAAGAGTGGGATTGTATTTTATATGATTTCCACATGACTATATACAAAATATAATCTCAAAAAAGAGTTTGGTCACTTATACATTCAATACCAGTGTGTATCATTCCTACAGAATAAACCTCAACGAGTGATGCGTTTGTTGCTAATATACTAGGGTTCACACAACTCAGACATTTCTGAATGTTTTCCTGTTCAGGTGGGGAGGAAGATTCCTAATTAGATTAAAGTCCATAGTAATTAGATTCAGAAAATGTACATAAATTGATTTAACCCCCCCCCCAATCACAGACAGCTTTATGAACAAACACCACATCACACATAGAAATGCACAAGTTTTGCTTTCAAGATTCATTATATTTTCTGCTAAATTTATCCAAAAGTATTTTGGTTTCAGCAGAGCTGTAAGAAATAATTGTTCCCTCTAGATAGGACTATGCTGCATTTTGTATTACTCTTTCCTCAGGCACAGTCCTTTTAATCCAGGAATATCTGGTTTTGGAACTTGTGAATTCAAGTCTTATCTGGTTTTACTCTTCCAAGTATCCACAAGGAAAATGCATTGCTTAATTGGTCTTATAGGTCACAACCACTCAGAAGAAAAGCTAGCATTATTAAAGCTTGTTTTCTAAAGGTAAAGAATCACCGTGAATACTGTCTAGGCATTTAAGAGGAAGAAACTCAGTCTTCCCTCCCCCACTGCTTAAATCTCACCAAAGCACTGAGATTGTGGGATAAAGTCACAGTACCAATTTAATGAAGTAGTTTTTAGAGTGTGTCAATTCCTATAATCATTTTTCCCTAAACATTTGATTCACTGTCCATAATTATTCTTGACGTCAGTTGGCACAATCGGTGTGACTAATATAATTCCTTATTATGTTGCTTCAATAAAAGCTTTGATGTGATCTTGCATAAGTTACAGTGAACCACGAATTTTCTTTGACATTTATTACAAAAAGTGCACACTGCTTCAAAATCATGAAAGTCAGCTTGATTCTTTCTTCATGAGACAAAAAACACTCAAACTGATTTGGCTCTTGTTATGTCTCCCTCTCCCACCCACACCCACCAAAAGCTTCTGCCAAAATTGAAATATACTGGACTTTTTGAATGTAGTGCTTAGAAGCTTACAGTTCTTAGAACATAGTAAATACTATATTGATGATTAGTGATGCACCCCAGCATTTAGCTTACTGAATTCATTATATACCAACACACTGAAGCAGAAAAGAGGATCATTTTAGAGATCAAAAATGCCTGATGATATTCCCTTCAAACTGTATTCCTTATTCGCTGGCATCAGTGCATAGACACTTACTCCAAAATACATGCTGGAGTTATTGCCCTCAGGGATAATATCCAAAGTAAATGCAAGACATACAAAATATGGATTCGGCAAGTGTGCTGTTAGTGTGCCTCATTAGATTTATTAGCCCTACCTTAAACTGGTGACTGGGAGGCTTTTTAAAAAAAACAGTTCACCATTATGATTGTATAGGAAATATCCATGAAACCAAGATAAACTTTCAGGACAGTACAAACATTTTAAATGAGGTCACTCTTCTTACCCAGATGTCTCAAATCTCTATCCACACAGTATGTGTACCTATTTCAAAATAATCACTACTGTAGTCCTTTGTCAAAAATAGATTGGCTGGGGGTATTTACACAATAATAGTAAGACACCCTGAGACCACAGTGATAGTTTGATATAAAGAAACTAGATAGCTTACTTAATTAAAAAGAAAAAGAGGCTGTTTTATACAACAAATTCATTAAGTATTATTGAAAATGAGCAACATTCTTAATGGAAGGGACCCTGTGTCATTGGGAGTCACCAGATGGCATATGCCAGGTAGTTTTACAGGCTCTTTTTAATAAAGTTTTAAAGATTTTAGAGAAATACTTGTTGCTAATTGTGATGTAGTTCTTTGTGGAAGCTGAGCATTTCACCAGTAAAGCTTGGTCTTCAGCACACACAAAGTCAGTCTGTAATCATTCTGTCTGCAGTATTGCAGAAATGATGAAAACCACTATTCACATTTCTTTAGCCAAACCCCCACCTCTCTGAGAAATGAGAAAATAAAGATTGCCAGGCAGACAACTCGTGTACCTAACCAATAAGCAGGGCCGGCTCTAGGCACCAGCAAAACAAGCTGGTGCTTGGGGCGGCACATTTTTAGGGGCGGCATGGCCGGTGCCAGAATGCCGCCCCTAAAAATGTGCCCCGGCCGCCCTAGCTCACCTCCGCTGCTGCTACCGCTCGTGTGCCGCTACTCGCCCTCCGTCCCAGGCTCTCAAGCCTGGGAGGGAGGGGGAGCAGCAGCACGCGAATCAGCTGTTTCGTGCGCCGCGGCCGCTCAGGGTCTCCCTCTCCCTCCCAGGCTCTCAAACCTGAGAGGGAGGGGGAGATCCCGAGCAGCCGCGGCAAGCAAAACAGCCGTTTCGTGCGCCGCTGCCACTCGGAGTCTCCCCCTCCCTCCCAGGCTCTCAAACCTGGGCGGGAGGGGGAGATCCCGAGCGGCCGCGGCGCGCGAAACAGCTGTTTCGCGTGCCGCTGCTCCCCCTCCCTCCCAGGCTTGAGAGCCTGGGACGGAGGGCGAGTAGCGGCACGCGAGGCTTGAGAGCCTGGAAGGGAGGGGGAGACTCCGAGTGGCCGCGGCGCGGGCGCCGCTTCTTCCCCTCCCTCCTAGGCTTGAGAGCCTGGGGGGAGGAGGCAGGGAAGGGGCGGAGTTGAGGCGGGGCCGGGGGTGGGGTAATTAAAAAACGGGAGGGGGGGGCGGCAAAATTGTTTTTGCCTTGGGCGGCAAAAATCCTAGAGCCGGCCCTGCAAATAAGTAGCGCAAATACCATGTACTAGGTTAAAATTCTCTTGAAATCTCAAATGTGCTGTAAACAGCTTGCAATGGTCACTTTTTCTGACTCTTGGAGTGGGGGTAGGGGGGGAAAATCAAGAAAGGAGAATGCATCAACTGCTAATCTTAAATCCCTTCTCACCACCACTACAAAATGTTCCCTCTGCGACCCCAAGCTTTTTACTATATGCACAGTGAGACAACCTCTGCTGTGTAAGTATTGCCCAGGGATTGTGGGATGAAGGACAATGAATTCAAATGTATGACTGTTCACTAAAACCAAGACAGATGGCAAGCCTACTGTCAAAGTGAAGTTTGGGAAGGCCTCACTTAAAAGTCAATCACAGCACACAACTAAGCAAACTTCACACATCACAAAATAATACCCAGATTTTGGTAAAGGTAAAGGTAAAGCTTCCCTCCTTTCGTGATCATCAGCTCTTTTGACAAAAATGACATGTCAGTTTTGCTTAAAAACAAAAATGCTTTCAAATGAATGCTTGTATGACAAAGTGGATTGTTAAACTGTCCTCCAAGTCATGATCATTAATTATGTAAATATGGAAGAGAAACATTAAGATTCATGTTTCCCATTTTAACAAATGCTAGCCTGTCACAGATGTCAGTAATGTATGCACGGAGACATCAGAGAGTAAACACAGGAATACTGTAGCTCCAACAAAGGCCGTTTTTCCACAATATCCACAAACAATCCACATTTACATTACCTTGTTTGAGAGAGCCTGAATGTAGGCTTTTATCCTCTTTGTCTGCCACAGTTGCCTACAAATCTCCTAGAAAAGGGACTTGAACCTCCGTAATCTCTATCACTCTTTGCTTTCACAATATGCAGCTTGCTTTCTCTGCATGAATAACAATTTTTTCCACACTATTCTTCAAGCCAAATATTTTGCTCATTACAGGAAGTGGTATGTTGTGCACAGTCTGTTTATAAATATACTTCAGTGCAGCTGGCAGCCACATTAGTAAATCTGCATCTCAGTGTAACAAAAGAGACCAGAACAAACAGGTTGTGCATCAGAACTTTTTATTTAAGCAATGAGGGTAATTAACCATTGGAACAATTTATCATAGAACTGGAAGGGACCTTGAGAGGTCATCTAGTCCAGTCCCCTGCACTCAAGGCAGGACTAAGTATTATCTAGACCATCCCTGACAGGTGTTTGTGTAACCTGCTCTTAAAAATCCCCAATGATGGAGATTCCACAACCTGCCTAGGCAATTTATTCCAGTGCTTAACCACTCTGACAGTTAAGAAGGTTTTCCTAATGTCCAACCTAAACTGCTCTTGCTGCAATTTAAGCCCATTGCTTCTTGTCCTATCCTCAGAGGTTAAGAACAAAAATTTTTCTCCCTCCTCCTTGTAACAACCTTTTATGTACTTGAAAACTGTTATCATGTCCCCCCCCCCCAGTCTTCTCTTTTCTAGACTAAACAAACCCAATTTATTTCAATCTTCCCTCATAGGTCATGTTTTCTTGACCTTTAATAATTTTTGTTGCTCTTCTCTGGACTTTCTCCAACTTGTCCACATTTCCTGAAATGTGGTGCTAAGAACTGGACACAATACTCTAGTTCAGGCCTAATCAGCACGGAGTAGAGTGGAAGAATTACTTCTCGTGTCTTGCTTACAATACTCCTGCTAATACATCCCAGAATGATGTTTGCTTTTTTTGCAACAGCGTTACACTGTTGTCTCATACTTAACTTGTGAGCCACTATGACCCACAGATCTCTTTCTGCAGTACTCCTTCCTAGGCAGTCATTTCCCATTTTGTGTGTGTGCAACTGATTGTTCCTTCCTAAGTGGAATACTTTGCATTTGTCCTTATTGATTTTCATCCTATTTACTTCAGACCATTTCTCCAGATCATTTTGAATTTTAATCCTATCCTCCAAAGCACTTGCAACCCCTCCCAGTTTGTTATCATCCGCAAACTTTATAAGTGTACTCTCTATGCCATTATCTAAATCATTGATGAAGATACTGAACAGAACCAGACCCATAACTGATTCCTGCGGGAGCCCACTCATTATGCCCTTCCAGCATGACCATGAACCACTGATGATTACTTTCTGGGAACAATTTTCCAACCAGTTATGCACCCACCTTATAGTAGCTCCATCTAGGTTGTATTTCCCTAGTTTGTTTATGAGACGATCATGCAAGACAGTAACAAAAGCCTTACTAAAGTCAAGATATACCACATCTACTGCTTCCCCACTATCCACAAGGCTTATTACCCTGTCAAAGAAAGCTAGCGGGTTGGTTTGTCACGATTTGTTCTTGAAAAATCCATGCTGACTGTTACTTATCAACTCATTATCTTCTAGGTGTTTGCAAATTGATTTCTTAATTATTTGCTCCATTATCTTTCTGGTTGTCCTTATTTCCCTTTTTATAAATGGGCACTATATTTGCCCTTTTTCAGTCTTTTGGAATGTCTCCTGTCTTCCATGACTTTTCAAAGATTATTGCTAATGGCTCAGATATCTCCTCAGTCGGCTCCCTGAGTATTCTAGGATGCATTTCATCAGGCCCTGGTGATCTGAAGACATCTAACTTGTCTGAGTAATTTTTGACTTGTTCCTTCCCTATTTTAGACTCTGATCCTATCTCATTTTCACTGGCATTCACTATGTTAGATGTCCAGTAGCCACCAACCTTCTTGGTGAAAACTGAAACAAAGAAGTCATTAAGCACCTCTGCCATTTCCACATTTTCTGTTATTGTCTTTCCCCCCTCATTGAGTAACAGGCTTACTCTGTCCTTGGTCTTCCCCTTGCTTCTAATTTATTTGTAGAATGTTTTCTTGTTACCCTTTATTTCCCTAGCTAGTTTGATCTCATTTTGTGCCTTGGCCTTTCTAATTTTGTCCCTACACATTTGTTTTATTTGTTTATATTCATCCTTTGTAATTTGGCCAAGTTTCCACTTTTTGTAGGACTCTTTTTTGAGTTTTAGATCATTGAATATCTCCTGGTTAAGCCAGGGTGGTCTCTTGACCACCAAGAGTTTACCAAGAATTGTGGTAGATTTGCCATCACAGGAAATGTTAAAATCAAGATTGGATGTTTTTCTAAAAGATATGCTCTCATTCAAACAGGAATTAATTCAGGGAAGTCCTATGGCCTGTGTTATATAGTATGTCACAGTAATCCATTCTGACTTTATAATCTACTAATGCAGCAGAAGATGTTCTGTGAGTGTCCCTACATAAGTCATTTCTTATTCACTAAACTCAAACAATATGGTGTGGTCCAGTGTTTAGAACACAAGCCAGACCCAGGAGACCTGGCTCTGGCACTGACATGCTGTGTGCCAGCTTGGTTGGAGAAGTCACAACCTTTCTGTAAAATGGGAATTATTAATTATCTAATTTATAAACATGTTGTGACACTTAAAAAGGTAATGTTTGTAAAGTACATTGAGATCCTTAGGTGAAAGACAGTATACAAGTTCAACACAATAGCAGTAGTCAAGTCACCTTTCATCGTTAATGGTCCTTGTAGCCTGAAACCCTGCTTTGGCTGGCATCACTGAAACCTGGCTGTATGATATTGTAGGCATACTATTGGCCTATCTTGTTCTCCTTTCTTCCCCTCCCTCCCAATACTCTGGTTCCATTGGGAGTGGGAGGTTTAGTGCTCTAAGTGCTATGTAACAACTAGTCATCTGGTCAGCTGGAGAGGAGGGCTTGCCTGTCCTGAGTGGTATCCATGGAGAAAAATCAAGGTAGGTGAGAGGAGAATGTACAGCATGAAAAAGGATGGGGCAGTCAGTAATGCTGTTGAAGAGTTTGTGGCAAGTATTATATATTGTAGTAACTAAGCACTTAGGGCCTGATCCAAGTCCCATTGAAGTCACTGAAAACCTTTGCTTTTATTTCAGTGGGCTTTGGGTCAGGCCCTCAGAGAACAACAAGAAGGGCCTTCTCCAGGCTGGAGGGAAGAGGGATAGCAGCATTGTATCTCATTTTCAAATAACTTTTTCATGGAAGAACCCCTAGAAAGCTTAAAGATTTGAATCCTCAAGCATATTGAACTCCTCACCTTAGCATCTTTTTGCAGGAGACTTTAAAGTTACTAGAAAAGTTAAGTGTATTTGGGTGTGGGTGTAAGGGAATGGACAGCTGGGGCAGCATGAAAACATAAAAGCACAACACATCTACGAAATATTTAATCCAGCGCCAGCCAAGAAGATCTAACGAAAACAAAAATGACTGTGGAATGCTCCTTGGGGAATTACATAGGCTAAAAAATGTGTGTTCTCAAAATAAAAGTGCTTCCAAAATAAAAGCCTACCGTTCAAGACAAGAACAACTGTATGCTCTGTCTCCCTTGCTTTCCAATTTTCTCCAAAATCAGTATCACACGGTTAACATTTAGTGTTAGTAAATCTTATAACAATCTGTTTGGATAAGCACCAAGAAGTTCAGACAAACAACAATGTTCATTTGGAGATTCAAATTCCCAAACTCAAGTCTCCAAGGCATTCTATTCTACTCCATTCTATATATGTTCTTATACTGTGCTTATTGCCAGAGCACCTTCCAGTAGTGCACAAAGCAATGCGACTAATATCTGTCATGTGTGTGTTTAACAATGAGGGAATGACATTATCGTCACCCCTCAGGTGCTTCTCTATCCCCAGCCACAACAAACTCTGAGATCTCTCTGCTGAACAATACTTTGGAAACTAAACAGTTATATTAATTTTTTCTTTAGCACCTTAATACCTGAACACCAAGAATCATACTGCAATATTTACTATATTTAGAATATATTTCACAATGAAGTATTTATACCTTACTAATATATAGAATTTTTTTATTATAATAAATGGCACACAGTTTTCTGAAAGTTGTGTTTACAACAGGCAGTCTGTGTCCTGGCACACACTGCCACAAACAGGGAAAAGGAAAAAACATGTTAAAATGATGAAGAAGGCTTTTTGTAAAGTTCTCTCTAAACTTTATTTCTTTATATTCTCTTTTGGAGTTTAGCCTGATTAAGGACAGCAGAATTTGGCCCATAAAAATAGTACAGTTGCTATGCTGGATCAGACATTTTGTCTACATTGTCCAATATCTTATTGTTCTATATGGCATTCCATGCGTCATTTGGAACTGAACTAGAGTCTCAAACACAAGTTGCAGGTAAAAAATAAAACTATTTTTTTCAAAGTGAAAGACAATATTGTTCCTGACATTCCATATTTTTAAATTAGACTGTTAAGAAGACTATTCATGCCTTGTAATCCCACAGAGAACACTAATATACACAGAAATACCATTATCTGCTGATTCAAGGAAAGATTAAAAAAACAACAACAATAGCAATAAGAAAACTGACACTCATAATGAATGTAGCAGGATTCCACAATACAGTAGCTGAGGGAATAATTCTTTCCTAACACTTAGGTTCTATCATTTTACAATCTAAAGTATGAGACAATTCATTTTATACCTTTGGTCTTATCTTGAATAGCTAATATTATTAATGGCCATAAAGTTAACTAGGTATTTTTTATAATTCAGCTATAGTACTTCTGAGGCAATTAATCCTTACATTTGAGTATGTACTGTGTAAGGCAGAGCTTCCTTTTGATTAATTTTTTCCACCCTTTACTGTTAAATTTGTAGCTCTTTCCTCCTCCCCCACCCCCATATAAAACAATACCTTACATTTATATAGTGCCTTTTATCCTGAAAGATACCAAAATACTTTTCCTGTGCTTAAGTGCACCCACCACATGAGTAGTCCTACTGTAGTTATAGGAGTCAACGGGAGTAATGTGCATGTACGGAATACAGGATTATGCCTAAATGTGTTTGCAATTGGTACAGTAAACAATGCATGTCTTAAGTGGTTAATACTTTTCACAGTGTAAGAGCATATTTTCTTCTAAGGGCTTAAGAAGGGAGATTAAGGGTATGTCTTTTCTTTCAGAAAAAGACCCACAGTAGTGAGTCTCAGTGACTGGGTCAACTCACTTGGGCTCGGTTACGGGGCTAAAAATAGCAGCACAGACATTCGGGCTCAGGCTTTAGCTGGGTTATGAAACATGGTGAGCAGGGTGGGTCTCAGAACCCAGGTTTCAGCATGAGCCCAAACATCTACACTGTTATTTTTAGCCCTGTAGTGCTGCCTAAGTCAATTGACCCACCCAGGCTTTGATACTCACAGCTGGTAGACATACCCTGATTGTGATATGGATCCCTGTGTTAAGGATTTCTGCAGTATCAGTGCCAGATACCGTAAGGGTTCTTCTAGCAAAAACACATAGTATGTAATGTAATAATACTTAATCTGGTTACTTCACCCACAAATACCCCTCTCCTGTGTACCAGAAGAATGTATGGCCTTATTTTCAGAGATACAAGCAACTGCAGCTCCTACTGAAGTAATGAGAACAGTGGGTGCTCTATACCAGTGTTTCTCAACTTTTTTTGATATCAGGGACTGGCTTGCTGCTTTCTTAAACTGTGTCAGGGAGATCTCAGGGGCTGGCCACTGAGAAACACTGCTCTGTACCACTGAAAGTTTAAACAATACAGTGTTCTGATGGGCAAGAAAAATAAAATTAGTTTTATTTGAGTGCCATTTAGTTGCCCTCCTGTAACCTCAGCAATATATTTTCATATATGTAATACATATTCACTCATTAATGAAGAATTCATTGGAGAATCGCAGAATCTTCAAAACAGTGCAAATTTTAAATCTCCCCGCCCCCATGCATCCTTTATTCATAATGCAGCAGATAGTTTTTAGTCCACCTAGCATTATGTGATTTCCATTCCTATTTAAAATAATTGAGAGAAATATTGCCAAATGGTATATATTAAACTTTAAATATTTTATTTGCAACTTTCCTTTCATCTCCTAACTGTATATTTCTATCAAACAGAGTAATAAAGTTTGGCAAATCTGTTCTTTAGTGGGTATTGGATCACATCCATAAAGTCAATGGGAGGCTTTCCATTGACTTGATTATATATAAGCCCGTATTGCTTGTTGCTCTTAGTTCTATTACTCTGTTTATTTTACCTGGATAGGAGGACAGATAAAATTACAATCATTCTTCTGTTTTTAGGGGCAAGGAGGTAGGAATTTTTCAAAACTCCTATTGACTTCCATAGAGATTTCTTTTCAGTAAGGTACAAGATTTGAGCAATACAATGGAATTTTGGCTTTACTGAAGTCAATGAATTTTTTTGCCATTGACTTCAGTGTGGCCAGAATTTCACCCGTAGTATTTTGGGTCATTATTGTACAATGCTACAGTAAGTAACGGAAATTTGTTGGTCAAAACAGCAAACAAATGTGGTCTTCTATGTATGTAAAGGAAACCTAAATATATTTTTGGCTGAATATAATTATCTCTAGTAGGGAAAATGGACAACCCAACTCTTTCCACCATGCTGACATTCAGATAAAATTTATCTCCTGTTTGTTTCTGCTAATTGTGACAATAAAAAACACCCATGCTGGCAAATTCACACAAAGAATGTTCCTCTTTATTAAAAGAGAATTGTCACTTTTACACTATACACATTTTAAATGCATCTCAGTCATGACTGGTCAATGCCTGCCACTTATTTCATTACACCCAAGCTAGACTGGCGACATGCTCTCTTGGAGTAATATCTCTTCAGTGTTTTCTGTGCATTACCATGCTTGTATTAAGGGGCTGCCTTTTTTGGGCTTTTGTTATTTTTTAAAATCCTTTTGGGGACAGGAATTAGGGAACAACATTTTTGATTTATGGATGGCAGTTGACCAGTCTATATCAATGAACAGGAGAGATATTTTCCTCCATCTTGTTGTATCAAAGGATATAAAAATATGCATCCTAAATAAATAATAGCTTTGATGTCCAATAAAGTTCCCAAGGTTTTTTTTTTTTTAATGGAGGTGCCAGTGAACAACCAGCTAACTATTAAATATAACTCCCTAATGCCTTTAATTATTAACAGTGAGAGCTGCAACCTAAAAGCTGGATCGATAGTCTGCCATTATTAATAGCCTATGTACTGCAGTTAATTTCTAAAAAGAGCTGCAACTCAAACAGAAGTCCAATTCATGGTGAGAAGCAAATGAGTCATCTTTACTATCTAAGCAGATAGCTAATGATTTATCTTTGACATCAATTCACCATAACTTATTAGTTGTTTACAAAGAATTGAGTGTCAAGTATCAATAAAACACATAAAAGACATGACTAGTATAGAAAAGTGGGGGAAGCAGGGTAGAAATTAGGAGACCAGTCATGTAGTCTTTAATTTGCTAATGGTGGGATGTGAATAGCTGAGTCCTTATTAAGCAACCACCTTTTTCACATTGTCCTTTTCTATTCCAAGTCATGTCAGAATATGTGTACAACGTGTGTGAATGGCATCTCATTTACAGGAAAAGTGAAATGCCTCACACACAATTAATTTACTGCCCTTTCAGCAAAGTTAACTTACGGTGAGGCAATAATTCTACTACTGGATAGATTAACTACAATGACTATTAGCATAATGAGTCTCAACATTAGCTAAGTCAGTCATTAACTAAGTTATGCAGATTTCTGGCCACTTCTATAAATGTACATCTTCTGTTAAAGACCATTCATATAGCAAACAAGAGAAAAAACAAATCAACCTCCCTTTTCTAAGTGGTATGGCTAGAGGATACACTAATTGTCTTGGTGGGAAGAGATTGCTGTTTTTGTGAGTCTGTGGTTGTAGCTGCAGCTCTACTATGTGTGTTGGGAATTATAACTATGGTGGTAACAGCTCTTTTCTCAGTGTAGTAGGTCACATCTGTTGTCTTCAGAAGAAATAGAAAAATACCCAGATAGCAGATTTCCATTGCTGCTGCACTAGCTGGACCAGTCTGGCAGTGTGTTGATAGTGCAGCATTAATGTTGGAGACAAGGACAGAGTACATACTTTTCCTCTAAACAATCAACACAAAAAGTCTTCCTGGGCAGCATGACTGAGTCACTCACAGAGAGAAGAAAAGACGACAGCAGGAGAGATTGAAAACAAAAAATAGAATCATCATGTTTTAAGTATTCAATCACTCAACTCTGGAATGTGAAGTATTTGTTTGTGCACCAAGTCTCTTCACAGTTTAAGTGGTTACTACACATGGATGCATTGTTATCTTTACCTGCTGTACTCTCAGAATGCACTAGTACTTTCTCTACCAGTGTTTCCAATCGTTTCTTCTGTGTAAAATAAAGAATCCTTTTCAAACAAACAACTTTAAGGGGGTGGGGGGCATAAGAGAGAGAATATGCCAAAATATTAAGAAGAAACATGTAATTTTTGCTTTATTAGGCAGATTTTTCTTCAGACTCTCAGCTACCTACTTTCTTGCAACCATACCACCTGGTGCTTTCATCTCATCAGTTCTTACAATGTAAGCAGTTAGGCTTTGTCAGCCTTTGGATGAGAGATCACAAAGGAAGGAAAACTAGGTGCTTTAAGAAGTGATGTTAGGTTGTTCAGCAGATGGTACTCTTTCCTAGAGTTATTATTTAAATCAATGCTCCTAGTCTGGTGTCTGAAGCATTTGTATTGCATCTGATGCCAGCTTTAAGAGGAGTGGCACAAGAGCAAATGTGCACTTTGCTTATATGCTTTAAAAATGCCCATGTTTAGTTTATTTTTTCAAATAGATTAGGTGAAAAATGGTCTCACCTTGGAACCCACGCCCTTGGAGAGATAGAATGATTCAAGTGCTCTGCCAGCAAAGAAGCTTTCTTTGCTTTATTGTTTATGATTATCAAATCGGCTGAAAAGATATAAAGTAGTCAAATTAGAGCTCAACTAGGAAGTAATTATGTTTTATAATCTCCATGGATTGACTAATCACTGGATAAATATTCATGCACATAAACTACATGATCAACAAAAGTTAAATCTAGAGACATTTAGAGTGTAGTTTTTTCCTGTTTTCAGTTTATTTTGGGCAAACATCAAAAACTTTAGCTTTGTTGTTAACCTAAACTTCAGTAATTGTGACAGCAAATTTAACTCTTTGACAGATCAGCTCCAATTAAACATTCTAATAAGAAATTGGACCTACATCACCTATTTAGATAGATAGATAGATAGATAGATTCACACCAGCTGAAGATCAGGGCCATAGAACTGAACCCTTATTTGAAAAGCGAATTAGCTTCAAGGTCTCGGCCTGAAAACTGTTAATTCAGAATCTGCCTTCAGTAAATCAAATTGTAGATTGCTTCTCCACAGCTGACACAGATACTCTAGGCCTGATTTCAGATCAGAACTAACTTCAAGTGAGATGGAGAGCTTGGGGACAGTACATGTCAGCCCAAAGGTGAATGTTGCAGCAAGTGATGAGCAGGAGTTAGAATAGAAGGTATAATGACATCTTAACTGTGGTAATTACTAACATTCATGATATAATTGAATGGTAACTAATTAGATATTTTTAAATTCTCTATTTAAAAAGGAGATTTTGCATTCACAGCATCCTACTACTCCTGCACAGTACTTTAGTTGTGATGCATAGCTATACAAACCCAGTACAAGGCACTTGAAAAATAGTAATGCACTAAATTGCCCTTATTGCAGCATTCAAAGTAGATAGATGGACCTGAAATGGAAACCTGAAGCAAATACCCTTGAAGTGTGGTGGTGTTGTAGGGGGTTCTGAAATCTGGAAATGAAATTCAATCCAAATGATACAAGTATGGTCTATTTCAATGAAGGACTGAACCAGCACCTGGAATAATTAAAAGACAAACAAACCTGGAAGTGGGGACGTAAAGGGTAGATTTCAGACCCTGATCCATATTTTGCAGATCAAGCCCATCTATCATTTAGAGTTTAAACATACCAACCAATAGATAATTGGCAGTTAATCTTTTCTGCTCCCACAGCATAATGGAACATTTATGTAGTAACCTTCAATTATGCAATATTAATCAGAAAACCATTTTATGCTTCCTGCAGAAAACTAAAAGCATTTTAGCTACCTTTGGGCCTAATGGTAATTCTTATTGCCATTTGGAGAAACCAGCTGAAGCTACAGTACCATTAAGTGCCTTATTTCACAGACAAGTGATTGTCCTAGGCAATTAAGCACCTGCATTACAGACCCTGTTGAGAGTCACTTCATTGCCAAATGCATCTTTCACTGAGCAAACAACATGGTGAGAAATGAAAAACAGAAGACTTTTTCTGCTTGGAAACTGTTTCCATTCCAGTATTTTGTTCTTAATGACCTTTGATTTCACAACAGATTTTCACTTCTTACTACCGTGAATGAAGTATTGACAGCTGTCTCACAAAACCAGTTCTCTCTTCTATACACTGGTACAAATTACTTTTGATTTTTTAAATCTACAGTAGAGTTGACCGCAATTCAGTTAAAAATGCACCATGAAGGGAAAGAGAAGGGTTGGGAGATATAAAGGTAACACCAGTCATGAAATCAGGCAGATAGCATCCCAGAATACTTTTTCATGGGTAGAAAGGTTACTCACAGGAGTTTCCTACACAAAGTGCATAAACCTCATAGAATAATTGCTCAGGAGTTCCAGAGACTAGCAATGTAAAGACTATCTAGTGCTATAGGCACCTCCTCAGTCACAGAGCTGCTAGCCATATGATCATAATGAGTCCTTCTGTCCTTAAACATTAATGACCAGGGGATTAACTATTTCTAGACTATGGTATGGTAGGGCAGGAGGAGGATACATCTCTGAAGAATTAGGGAGAAGCAATAGCCCTGTCTGGAACTCTGGAAGACTACATGAGAGTGTATGGGAAAGGGTTGGTAAGTGGCCATCCAGTACCCAGTGCTACCTTGGCACTTTGCAGGGGATCTCAGCTAAGTTGTGGTGCCCCAAGAACAGACCAGAGAACTAATTTTAACTCAAAGCCCCAACTCAGTCTCCGAGTCTCCCTTTCTCTATGGGGGCAGTTAACCTTTTCCCTAGTGCAGCTTACTTCCCTCTCCACACTGGCTCTGTCTTCTCCAACATTCTGGTCAATACAGCTGCCAGCTCCTCACCTGTGCCCACTGTTCTGTAGAGGCTACGTTCTCCCTGCAATGCCATGACCTTTCATGTGTGTAATCTGACAAGGTGAGCAAAGGGTCCCCCCCTTACACTCCCTCACTCTTGAGTACAGGTACATAGGTTGGCTCCTGTTGGAGCCTTCTTCCATTATGCATTTAGAATGCAAAATATATGTAGTAAGCCTCCTTATGGAAACTGGTGGATAAAATGTTTGTACATGCATGTAGAAGGGTAGACTCATCACTGGAATACCCCCTTCTGGCAGGGTGTGGCATAGCAGGCTCTGTCCTCTGTAATAAACCATTGCTCCAAGCCTGTCATGGTCTGCTTCTTCTCTCAATTTGGCCCTCTGGCCAGATTATGATTAATCTCCACCTCTTTTGGAGCAAACAAAAAGTACAACTAAAGTCCAAAAAACATCCCAACAGCCTCTTGGCTATTCTTCAGCCCAGCCTTAAAGCTCCAATTTCAGCCCCTGGGCTCAGCAGTCCTTACACTGGATTTGCACACACCTTCCTTGGGTCTGGTTGTGGAACCCAGGCCCACTTTCTACACTGGGTTCTGGCCCTGGGACCCTATATTAAGGTAGCTAGATCTGCTTCTTCAGATGCACTGCTGTTTCCCTGGACCACTTTCATCTCTAAGGGTATGTCTACACTACGAGGGTAATTCGATTTTACTTAAATCGAATATGTGGAATCGATATTGCAAAGTCGAACGTGTGTGTCCACACTAAGGACACACTAAGGACAGTAATTCGACTTTGTGAGTCCACACTAAGGGGGCGAGCGTCGATATTGGAAGCGGTGCACTGTGGGCAGCTATCCCACAGTTCCCGCAGTCCCCGCTGCCCATCGGAATTCTGGGTCGAGCCGCCAATGCCTTCTGGGTAAAAAAAATTTGTCGTCATCCGTCCGTCACTAACGCCCTCCCTCCCTCCATGAAAGCGCCGGCGGGAAATCAGTTCGCGCACTTTTCTGGTCAGTGACAGCGCGGACGCCACAGCACTGCGATCATGGATCACGCTGCGACCATCGCTGCACTTGTGGCCGTTCTCAACACCTCGCAGCTTATCATACACCTTTCCCTGAGGCAGATGCAGAGAAATCGGGCGAGGAGGCTACGGCACCGCCGTGAGAGCCTGAAGTCGGAGAGTGGCACAGAGCTGTCAGAAACCACGAGCCCCAGCGCCCAGGACATCACGGTGGCAATGGGGCATGTGGATTTTGTTGAACGGCGATTCTGGGCCCGGGAAACAAGCACGGACTGGTGGGACCGTATAGTGCTTCAGGTCTGGGATGAATCCCAGTGGCTGCGAAACTTTCGCATGCGGAAGGGGACTTTCCTCGAACTTTGTGAGTTGCTGTCCCCTGCCCTGAAGCGCAAGGACACCCGCATGCGAGCAGCCCTCACTGTCCAGAAGCGAGTGGCCATAGCCCTCTGGAAGCTTGCAACGCCGGACAGCTACCGGTCAGTCGCGAACCACTTTGGTGTGGGCAAATCTACCGTGGGGGTTGTTGTCATGCAAGTAGCCAAGGCAATCGTCAAGGTACTGCTCCCAAAGGTAGTGACCCTGGGAAACGCGCAGGTCATCATAGATGGCTTTGCCGCGATGGGATTTCCAAACTGCGGAGGGGCTATCGATGGGACTCACATCCCTATCCTGGGACCGGACCACCAGGCCAGCCAGTACATCAATAGAAAGGGCTACTTTTCAATGGTGCTGCAAGCACTGGTGGACCATCGGGGACGGTTTACAAACATCTACGTCGGATGGCCGGGCAAGGTTCATGACGCTCGTGTGTTCAGGAACTCTGGTCTGTTTAGACGGCTGCAGGAAGGTATTTACTTCCCAGACCACAAAATAACTCTTGGGGATGTGGAGATGCCTACAGTCATCCTCGGGGACCCAGCCTACCCGCTAATGCCCTGGCTCATGAAGCCCTATACTGGCGCCCTGGACACAGAAAAAGAACTGTTCAACTACCGTCTCAGCAAGTGCAGAATGGTGGTGGAGTGTGCTTTTGGCCGTCTCAAAGGGAGATGGAGAAGCTTACTCACTCGCTGTGATCTCAGTGAAACCAATATCCCCATCGTTATTGCAGCTTGCTGTGTGCTCCACAATCTATGTGAGAGCAAGGGGGAGACCTTTATGGCGGGGTGGGAGCTAGAGGCAAATAGCCTGGCTGCTGATTACGTCCAGCCAGACAGCCGGGCCATTAGAAGATCCCAGCGGGACGCCCTGTGCATCCGGGAGGCTTTGAAAGCTAGGTTCCTGAGTGAGCAGGGCAACCAGTGACTTTTCAGTTTGTGGACAGAGAAGCTGAACCTGCCCCCGTTTCTTTACCCAGTTCATTTTGACTATCCTCTCCAGTTACATACCCCCTTCACCCCCTTCCCCTTCCCAAAAAATAAAATCATTTCGATTTTGTTAATGAACAGCGTTGTCTGTATTGCTGTTTTCACGGGAATATTTTAAACCGGGGACGCAGACTGTGGCGGGGGGCGGGTTCAGTGTTCTGATGCAAATGATGCTTCTAAACTCCCGGAATGACAGGCTCCGCACTGGTGGACTGGTTATTTCAATGGAGAACATGAAAAACACCTCCCAGACTGACCAGGGTAACCAGTGACTGCACTGTGTATGTGTCCTGATGCTGGACCTGACACCGCCTCTGTACCCTGCTAAAGGTCACTGTCCTGCCCAATTACCAAGCCCCTTCCCCCCCTCCAGACAGACTCTCCCTCAAAAGAACCTGACTGAAACAGTAATGGAGAGAAACAAACATTTTATTGCGAACCAGACATGAAACGTGGGGTGTGAAACTTGGACGGGGGCTTCTGTGAGGTGGGTGGGAAAGGACTTATGAAATTTTGGGGAATGTCAGCCTTCTAGTGCTAGAGCAGTCTGCAGGGGTTGACTGAAAGTTTTAACGGCCCTTGCCGCCCCTCCTTCTTTGGAGTTTGGGTGAGGGTGGTGTGGGACTTGGTGGCGGGTGAGGGCGGTTACAGATAGACTGCAGCGGGGCTCTGTCCTCCTGCCTCCGGTCTTGCAGAACATCCACAAGGCGCCGGAGCGTGTCCGTTTGCTCCCTCATTAGTCCAAGCAGCTTTTCAGTAGCCTGTTGGTCCTCCTGACGCCACCTCTCCTCCCGTTCCATGACTGCTCGGTGCATTTGTGACAAGTTCTCCCTCCACTGTGTCTGCTGGGCTGCCTGGGCTCGGGAGCAGTCCATTAGTTCTGAGAACATGTCTTCACGCGTCTTCTTCTTCCTCCGCCTAATCTGCGCTAGCCTCTGGGAGTGTGCTGAGAGGCTGGGTTGGGAGACAGTCGCAGATGTGTCTGTGTGAATTGTGAAAAGGGAGTGAATTCCTGAGACAGATAAATTAAATTGTATACAAAGAACCTAGTCTTTCTCTGTGAACAAGACCATGCACTGCACCTCTCACATGCGCACTCAGGACAAGGTCGAATTTTCGGCCGTCGCCTTCAGTGCCTGTGGACTTGCGGAGGTCTTGGACTGTTCAGAGAACTGTGGCTGGAGACCTGAACTTCTGGAGCGGGCAATAATGGTAAGCCGCAGACTTGTGGCTGCTTAAAACTCCAGCAGTAGCACTGGCCTCCTTTCACATTGAAAGCAATGCCAGTCTCTGCTGCCAGCAATCAGGACAGCATCAACTCTGCCCCTGTCCCACCCCCTCGCGGCTGTCCCAGGGAAAGATCCCTGTATGCTGCCCCTCTCCCTCCACCGCGTGGCTGTAAAGCAGTCCCAATACTAACATTCCCCTCCCTAATTCAAAGCAGGGCGTCATGAGCGACATCACCCTCCTGAGGATCCCGGACACCCAGAGAGAACGCATGCTGCGGGAAAGCATGCAGAAACCGGGGCCGTATGCCGCCATGCTATGTCGGGCCATGATCCCGGAGTACTTGATTGTGGCGTGGAGGGGGCATGTCTGCTACCACGGAGGGCCCACTAAGATCGCCCTACCCCGGAACCTGATCAACAGGCTTGAGCTCTACCTCCACGAGACCTACGAGGAGTTCTTCTACGAGGATTTCTCGTCGATCCCCGGCCACATTGACCGGATTTTCGCGTAGGTGCACTGGGACTATGGAGTGGAGCGTCTTGGGCCTGGGAATCATGGAGTAACGGACATTGTGAAAATTTTTTAAAACACTTGGGACTAAATTGAGAAGAGCCCAAGACAGAGAAATCATGAAAACCCATTTGTTACCTTTGTAAATATTCCTGTTTTGTACCTGATTATTTTTTTACTAGTTTACAGAACTTTTATAAATGTACATTGTTAATAGTATAAATATTACCGTTCTGTTTTAAATAAATGTTTACATGTTTACAGCACTTACTGCTTGATCCTTCCCCTGATTCTGTGTCCGGGGTAAGGGATGGGGACGGTTGGTACGGGATCTCGGTAAGGGTGATGAAGAGCTCCTGGCTGTCGGGGAAATCAGCGGTGCCAGCGCTGTCGACTGCCTCGTCCTCCTCATCTCCTTCTTCATCTTCCCCGTCCGCTGTCATGTCCGACGAGGAACCGGCCGCGGACATGATCCCATCCTCGGAGTCCACGGTCAGGGGTGGGGTAGTGGTGGCGGCCGCTCCCAGGATGGAATGCAGTGCCTCGTAGAAACGGGATGTGTGGGGCTGGGATCCGGAGCGTCCGTTAGCCTCTTTTGTTTTTTGGTAGCCTTGTCTCAGCTCCTTGATTTTCACGCGGCACTGCGTTGCATCCCGGCTGTAGCCTCTCTCTGCCATGGCTTTGGAGATCTTCTCGTAGATCTTAGCATTCCTTCTTTTGGAGCGCAGCTCTGAAAGCACGGACTCATCGCCCCACACTGCGATGAGATCCAAGACTTCCCGATCAGTCCATGCTGGGGCCCTCTTTCTATTAGATTGCACGGCCATCTCTGCTGGAGAGCTCTGCATAGTTGCCACTGCTGCTGAGCTCCCCTCGATGTCCAAAGAGGAACTGAGATTCAAACTGCCCAGACAGGAAAATGAAAATGAATTCAAATTTTCCCGGGGGTGTGGCTGGTCAGAGCATCCGAGCTCGGACTGCTGTCCAGAGCGTCAACAGAGTGGTGCACTGTGGGATAGCTCCCGGAGCTATTACCGTCGATTTCCATCCACACCTAGCCTAATTCGATATGGCCATGTCGAATTTAGCGCTAATCCTCTCGTTGGGGAGGATTACAGAAATCGATTTAAAGAGAGCTTTATGTCGAACTAAATGGCTTCCTGGTGTGGACGGGTGCAGGGTTAATTCGATATAACGGTGCTAAAGTCGACATAAAAGCCTAGTGTAGACCAGGCCTAAGTCTCTTATGCTGCTTCTCTGGCTTAACAAAGTTTCCAGGCCTCTGGTTTCTCCCTTAGGTTCTCCCACTTCCTTCTTTCTCTTCTGGGATGCTGATCATTCAGGACTTCCTCTCTGTGTCTTACCCCCTTTCCAGGGCCTAACATAGGGATTAATTCCATCCCTGTGGCCTTCATCCATCTGCTTTTCCAAAGAGCAGGAACTCCCTCTTCTCCTGGGTTTCTGTATCCACCCTGCAGCTCCCACTTCTTTCACAAAGACAACCAAGCTCCCCCAGCTGGGCCTAACAACAAATCAAGTTTGACACACCCTCTAGGTGCAGCAAGGTAGGCTAACTGAGCACTCAGACTCTTGTTAACCCCCCTTTGTTCACCTGTATGGGAGGTAGATTCTCCATCAGTGTGAAAATATGGAATTGTGAGTTAAAATTATTTTGACCAAATCTTTTAAAAATTTAAATGAGACCTATTATAAGTTAGATTCTGATATAAATTAAAAATTTGCACATGATTAACCTCTAGGTGAGCAGGTGCCAGAAAGCAACAAAAATCATTAATAAACAACTGCTCCCTTACTAAGTTTGTAAATATCTTAGAGCAAACTTTTACAGCCATCTTATTACCACTTCCACTCCTGCCAAGATTGGATGCCACAATGAGCAAAATGACAGAGCTTTAATTATGATTCCAACCTTCCATGCCTGAACTCAGGCAAAATTCCCCTTGATTTTCATGACTTATTTGGAGTTTTGCCTAAGTTGTGTAGGACTCAGTTCTGGGTCTATGCACACAGGTCCCTCTCCCAGTTCAGGAAAGCACTTAAGGACATGCTTTAGTCCCATTGACTTCACAACACGTACTACATGGATGGAACATTTATTAAAATTAGAGAAGGTCCTTAGTCATGAAGTTCACATCCAGAATCAGAGCCATATGAAAATATTTCTAAAATTGGGAGTCTTGGCTAACATGAGTCCCATAAAGAGGTGTGAGTGGTGAACTTTGGATTTGAACCTGCAATGGTTCAACATTCAGGGAAGTTTCAGATCTGATGTAAGGTTCAATCCCATCTCTAGATAAAGTGTCTCGAAGATTTCCTTTTCTGGGCCCAGCAAACTGTCTGTTACAGCTTTCCCCCTATTCCATTTTGTTTCTTACAGCTGTCCCCTTACTCCATTTTGTTTTTGTTCTCCTTCTGTGGCCGCCCCTCCCTGGCTGTTAAGTTGTTTACCAAGAGCCATTGCCCTTCTCAAAGGGAGGGCCACTTGTGCTGCGTGCTAAGTGGGACTACTGCCCTGTTCAAAGTGTTGGTCCTGTTATCACCTTGTTAAACCTGGGCTCGGTGTAGGGTAGGCAATGTCCAGAGCTGCAAGACCTAATGTGTTTTTGAGATCCTGGGCATGAGTCATAGGCCTCATGTGCTTTTGAGTCCTGAGGTGGGAACTCACACCTATGGTCCAGGACTCTGCCCAGGCACGTCTCTATGCTCACCTGCAGTTTTTCCCTGTATCTCCTCCCCTGTGACAGAAGGAGCCTATGAGGATTACTGGCGGGGAAACTGCCTGAGATTGCCTTTAAGAACAGGCATTTTTGAAACAAACATCGGAAAGGTTCCTGCATTGCTACCTGGTCTGATCAGCCAAGGGTTCTGGTGGGTCCTTTCTCCGCTCTCGTTTTATTTTTGAGCATACCCCTGTTTTTAACCCCCCCCCCCGAAGAACGAATTGCTGCCTGAGAGACCTCCTGATTAACAAGACCGTACCGAGCCCTCCTTGCTTCTTCTGATGTTGTTGCTGCCTTGGGGACTGGTAAGGATCTCTCTGTGAAACTTTCTATACTTTTATTACTTTAGCTGCTGGCTCTGTTTCCCCAGCACACAGACTCAAGCTAAACCTTGGTCTGTGTCTTAAAACCTCTCTTAAACTCCTTGGTCTGTATCTGTAATCTGTTTCTTGCTTTGCAGCGCCTTTGCTGCTAGAAATAAGCCTGTGCCTTCCTGGACTGTATCCTGGGCTGCCAGCTTGCAGCCACCCCCCCGCCACCCGCTTGCAGCCACCACTAGTTAAATCCCCCTCCCCCCTTGGAGCTGTATCCTGGGCACACACCACTCTGCCCTCTGGAACTAACCCTAGTATAAGGTGCACCCATTAGGTTAAATTTTGTCCTTTAGTCTAGATAAGTTGTAATTTCATTTTGCATAGCTGTAGTTAAGTTAGGTTTAGAAAATTGCTTGCATTGTACCCTGTAAGTTAGGCTTAAAGAATTGTTGCATTGTGTTTTGTTACTTGCTAATTTGTGTAGTTTTGGTTAAGTTAAATCATAGATAAGATTTTGCTGTGTTTTGTATAATTGTCTCTCTGCTGTTTAAACTTGCAGCCTGTCTGTTCTGTCTCCCTGAGTTTAAATCTCCCTCCACCACGTGCTCCTCTTCCCCCAACCTCACTTCTCTACCACTTTCTTTCTCTCTCTCTCTCTCTTCCTCTCTGCTGTTTAAACTTACAGCCTGTCTGCTCTCTCTCTTTCTAGCATAAAACCCCATTGGTTACCCCTTTTCTCTCTAACACACCTCACATTTTACATTTACACCACTGTGACACATTTTTACCTAAAGTTGTTGGTTATTTAACCCATTTTACCCATACTGTTAGTTGGTTGTATGCTGCTGTGACACACTCTTTACAAAGAAATTGTTAGCTACCTGTTACATTTATACTTCAGTGTTAATTGGTTACCAACTGTATTGTACCCCACTGTATTGTACCCCACTATTGAAACCCCCTATCCCATTTACTAGAAGACCCCCCCCATCATTGTCTATTGTAAACACCCTATACACCCCATCCCATCGTATTTCATTGTTAAATTCCCACCACTTCCATTTTCCTTTAATAAAGAAATTAATTGGCACCCCACCTGTGTGGTAATTGCTCCCCAAGATCCCATATACCTGCTGGCAGGGACACAAACAAAAATACATTTAGATGATGTTCCATTTCATTTTGTTTTTACTCTTTTTTTAAAATCAGGGTTATAAATTAGTTTAAAAATAGTTTAACAACATAGAAGACTACTTCCCTAATTATAATGACCTTTCCTATTCTTTCAGAAAAAATCATGTTAAATACATTTCATGTGATTTGCTTCATTATCTTTTCATTTAAATCATCTTCGATGAGACACCACTTAATTAGGTTTGTTGTGCAGGTACTGACAGTTACACTTCTGTATTCACTGCATGCACTTTCATTTGACTAACATAATAAATCTTATTCATGCCAATGGCACCATCTATTACAAAAAAATAAAGCATCATCCAGTTAAATTCAGCTTTCAGAATGTTATAAGGGATTTTTGTTTCATATGATTATAAAACCCTTTATTGACAAACATTTTGGGTTGTTCGGCCATCCCAGTCATAAACAAAGATTTACTTGTCAGCATATGTTATAAATGCTACCTGCCAGGAATTTATATTGTCGTCTTTTTAGGTCATAAATACAATTTGGCTTTGTTACAGCTGCCTTTTTCTGTTATGAGGTTTAACGCCATGAGAAAGAACAAAAATTACGAAATATTTTTACACACAAAATATTGTGCAATAGGATACAACCCTAATCTGACTGGTTGTGAGGGGTAAAAGTATGTAGCCCTCCAGAAGTTGCTAAATCTGTAGGTAAACATGTATGTCTGGGCATAACATCAATATTGTCAAAATACATAATCACATATCCAAAAGCAGAAGAGAATTTAAGAAATAATTTTGTCAATGATTCTTAAGGAGACCACTACAATGACATCTGATCTTCCTTACTCTTTTCACAGTTTCTTAGAGATTAATTTTGAAAGTGCTTACCTTTACATATGCATCTACTGTAAATTCACTTAAGTATGAAGGTTAGCATCAGTCACTAACAATCAATATCAATTTAGCTACAACTATGTTAATTAGAGATGGAGCAGACCTGTGGGCTGAATAGCAATCTATATTATTGGATCAAAGAAAATCTGAACCTCAGGTTCTGTCACGGATAGGGAAAGTACAGAAGGTTAACCACTGAATTTATCTAATCTATATCATCATCATCCATGCATAGTCTACTAAGGACTGTTGTACCAGTCAAAGTAATCACAGTTGATGGTGTTGCACCAGGCATCATGTAGTGAAGTTTCCAGATCCAGTTCACTCCTGCGAATCCACAAAGCTCTTGGGTGGCCCTGTAGGCAATGCCAGGTAGGGTCAGGATGTGTCAAAGGAGACTTTGAGAGCATGGTGTGCTGGGATGTTTTTGTCCACCCTTGTGACATAGCCAAAGAGCATACAGTGCCACTTTTCTATATGCTTGACTGGAGGAAGGCCAGATCTCTGCGAGATTATGATGTTTTGCACAAAATCAAACCACTTTATACTCAGCATTGGCATGGATAGTGCATATAGAATGCCTCTAGTCCTCCAACGCTGCCTGTAAGATGGTCCAGGTTTCTGACATGTAAAGCCATACAGCTAGTACACAGGTTTGACAGGTCCTGAACTTTGCCTTAACTCAAAGACTTTTTTGCATCCATTAGCAAGACATGGAATTCATGCAGGAGGCAGCAAGACCTGTTTGTTGAACATCTGGTTTACTGTGACAGTTTGAACTCTGGATGCAGCCTATGTAGATGAACTTGTCAACACTGACTTCGCCTGCACCGGGATTCTGGTGGCCCAGCTGGAACTTAGTCTAATCTATAGCATTTGTTCAAATCAGTGGATGGCAGCATGTTGATGGATATCACTGAAAGAAACATTCATGAGTTATATTGTGTGTCAACTAATTCTGATTGGTGCTTCATTTTAGAGTAGTGCAATAGCATAAGGGATGAAAAGCTGCTGTATTGGGGGAAGGCTCTCAAGCAGTACATGTTGCAACTAAAACTGGAACTATACTTAACATGGTGATAGACTAGGGGATAATTAGACCATTGGGACTAACATATGCATATGGTAAACACAAAGAAAATCTCATATTTTCAAAGTTCCATGATGTAGAAAGGAAGGCCATGTGGTTAAGGCATTGGATTGGGACACAGTGCCCTGAGTTTAGTTCCCAGCCATGCCACATAATTCCCTGTGAGCGCTTGGGTTAAATCATTTAGTTTGTGTCCCTCATTTCCTAATCTCTTCCCTACCCCATAGGTGTTGAGTGTGTAAAGTTTTGAGGTACTTAAATACTATGGCGATAAGGGTCACACACAAAAATAGGACAAATTAATATTAGTCCTTGCTACATGAAAAATATTTTAGTGTACTTTAATTACATATCCACCACATGCTAAATATTTTCTATATACTACCTCCACTAGTTCCCTAACTCTGTGGTCTATATAACTTATACAACTCAATTTTGTGGGACCAGCAGTCACAAGATCACGTCCCTACATGCCAACATTATGCAACTGGTTTGAAGGCAATTTTTGAAGAGGTAGTAGATTGGAAGAAGAGAGTTTTAGATTGTTAGGGCAGCACAAACAGAAGAGCAAAGCCAGCAACATCTAAGTGTAGGAAGTCACAGAAACAAGAACAGAAAAGAAGGCATGTCTGGCAGACTAGAATGAGAAGGCAGTTGAGTATGTGAATGAGGTCACAGAAAGGGAGGAGGGATAGCTCAGTAGTTTGAGCATTGGCCTGCTAAACCCAGGGCTGTGAGCTCAATCCTTGAGGGGGGCCACTTAGGGATCTGGGGCAAAAATCAGTACTTGGTCCTGCTAGTGAAGGCAAGGGGCTGGACTCAATGACCTTTCAGGGTCCCTTCCAGCTCTATGAGATAGGTATATCTCCAAAGGTAAAGTTTTGATTAGGTATGTCAGCATTTCAATTTTTCTTTTTATTATATCTAAATATGCAAGAATCAATAAAGCAAGCATTCATTGGTTCATACCAGGGAAATGCATTTAAAATATAAAATACAATTTTTCAAAACATATTCTTAATTTTAGTACTATTGAGTATTTTGTACAGCTCATGATATGGAACAGTGGTGAGGGAACTACCATATCACAATGCACAGAAAAGAATCCATTGTAAACACAAGCAGAACTAATCCTTTCATTTTATTCCCACTTGCTCAGGTCACTAGCAAGTTATTTCTATGCATATATATTTAAGGTTTCAGACAAAAATATTTTATTGCATAACTAAAGCCTGTATCACAATACATACCCAAAGAGGCAGAGTTGTGTGTGCAGCCTTGAATTTGGTATCTCCTGACTTTTGCATGCTTAATTAGGCATCAGTGTCAGCTTAACAGTTTTTTTTTTTTTTTTTTTTTAAGATTGGTATATCTCCTCCTTCCCCATCCCATTAGAAGTTGTATTTCTACCTCTCCTTCTTTTGCAGCCTCTTTGAATTCATATTTCACTTTCTGTCCTAAGCACAAGCAACAGTGGATATAGGGTTTAGCAAATGAGGTTCAGGGGCAGGATGAGAGAGTGTGAGTGTGAGAGAGGGATTTATATTTTGATTTTTTTTTTAAAAAAGAGTCAATGTCATGATGTCTAATGCTCTGAGTAAGCAGATTCCAAGATGTTGCTGTTTGATGTTAACAAGCAACTTATCTATACCTTTCTGCAGGAATTTCCAAGGACAAACAATGTATTCTAGGACTTGTATTTTTGGCCTGTGTATTTTACTGTGGGTTGCGTGAAGATAAATAACGTATGTGTTGTTTTAAAAAACTCACACACATAACTGTTTTTGTTATATTTTATAGCCAGAAATAAAATGACTAATGTTGGCATTTTCTTTTGTCTTTATCCAGCTGTTAATCCAAGTATTATTTTCCTGCCTGGTACATCTCAGGTCAATACATTTGGAGATTCAATAGAGATTGTGGGTAATCTCAGAATTTTCTACATGGTCAGCACCAGTAGCAGAACTCTAATGTACGTTTCCCTTTTCCTAATTTCCTCTGCTGGAAGTTACACCTGAAACAATCATAATTTTTGCATAAGTAGGACAGTCTGGATTATCTGGGAACCCTCCAACCATAAGCTATTTAGTAGTTTCAATGAAGAAAAAAAACCAACCAACTAATACAAAGGCAGGAGCAGGCGCGCGCGCACAAGAGAGAGGTTTTAATATTATTGCCTCCCTGAGTGAATCCTTTACAGGAATGGAACTCATAGGAGAGTAAAGCCTTGAAAAGCTGAGTAAACCAAAAATCAGAGAGTACAACCGAGTTCAACCTTCTGGTAAGAGGTGTGAAATAGAGAGGATCAAATTCTAATGCAAAACATGTACATGCTAAATTGCGGTCATAGGGGTAACTCCAGCAAAGGAGGGGAAAAGAGCACTGCTGTTACTTAATGGATAATCTTTGGAATTGCCATGAAAATAAGAAATACTGTAATTTTAGCTTTGAATGGTTTTGATTAAAGCTAGTTACTCTAAGACCAGATAAAAACAATTGTAATAGATATGCTATTTATAGAGAAATTTATAGTTAAAGTATAAATATTTCTATTATTCCATTTGTACTGAAGAATTAAAACAGTGTATTATGTCTGATTTGTATTATATTTTTCATGTATATATAGTAGGTATTCGATGCATGAAAACTTTTTGATTGAACTGTATAGCCCACCAATTCAATATTCTTATATTTCTCAATATGTTTCTATTAAATAAAGTGAACCACAGGGGGACCTCCTAATTTTATACTAGTAAAATTGTGTAGTGTGACAAAGTTCCTCCTCTATCTTGGTGGGCCCTGCGCTTATTGGCAGATTTTCTTGCCTCAGAGATTCACCATGTGGGTTGGGGAATAGCCCAGAGACTTTCCCCTCTGGAAGAACCCACAGTCCAGGTCAATTGGGAGGTTTGGGGGGGAACCCGGGCCCGCTCTCTAATCCGGGTTCCAGCCCAGGGCCCTGTGGACTGCAGCTGTCTATAGTGCCTCCTGTAACAGCTGCATGACAGCTACAACTCCCTGGGCTACTTCCCCATGACCTCCTTCAAACACCTTCCTTATTCTCACCACAGGACCTTCCTCCTGGTGTCTGATAACGCTTGTGCTCCTCAGTCCTTCAACAGCACACCCTCACCCTCTCACTCTCAGCTCCTTGCACCTCTTGCTCCCAGCTCCTCACACTCACACCACAAACTGAAGTGAGCTCCTTTTAAAACCCAGGTGCCCTGATTAGTCTGCCTTAATTGATTCTAGCAGCTTCCTCTTAATTGGCTCCAGGTGTCTTAATTAGCCTGCCTGCCTTAACTGGTTCTAGCAGGTTCCTGATTACTCTAGTGCAGCCCCTGCTCTGGTCACTCAGGGAACAGAAAACTACTCATCCAGTGACCAGTATATTTGCCCTCTACCAGACTCCTGTACCCCACTGGTCTGGGTCTGTCACAGTAGTTATTGAACTAGTTTGGGAAGCCTAACAAAAAAGAAAAACCTTCCTCACTATCGAAATCCCTTGACTTAAAATCCTATTCATGATTACTAAAAATGCAACCTTCATTCCTCAGATATTATCTCCTGGTTACTTTCCCTGTAGCTTTTATAATAAATATTGGAGTATTTTTTATTTGCAATTCTTAGTAAGTTTCATTTGCATACACAGAATTATTACCATTAACAAAAAAAAAATCTGACAGTAATATGCGAAGAGCTTATGAGCTTGATCCTGAGTGAAGCCAATGAGAAAATTGCCTTTCAGTTCAATGAAAATAGACTTGGGCACTAGATCAGTTGCATTTTAATTCATTCTTCATGTTTTGCTCACTGTTAACTCAGTGGCGACATATTTACCATTAGTGCTAGGATGATATTAACCCATTTTTCTTTTTATCTCATCCTTCATAGGGAAGGAACTGAGGTATTTCTTCTCTTTCCTACCCTGTCATCTCCCCCACCTCATCCTGAGGGTGCAGATAGAAGGAGATACCACTATAAGTTGTCCCTCTCCTCTTTAGTAGTACCCTAACCGTCTCATCTCTTCCTCGCCTGCCTCTCACCTTCTCCCCCAGCCAAATTGGGCACATTCCTTTACCTTGTTTTTACCTATGAAGGTCACACTACCAATTTGTGCTCAGATCAGATCACTCAAAATTTCACAAATGCTACAGTAGGACCAACTCCC